>NC_064244.1:7607042-7920375 GCF_003254725.2 Canis lupus dingo | reverse complement strand
TTTGGCTCATGTCATGATCTCAGGGTTGTGAGGTTGAGTGCGCCAGGATGGGCTCCACGTTCAGCACGAAGTCTACTTGGGATTTTTTCCCTCTTCCTTTCTTTCACCCTCTGTCCCTCTCCCCACTGTGTGTCCTCTCTCTCTCTCTCTCTCTCTCTCTCTCTCTCTGTCTCATAAATAAATAAAATCTTAGGGATCCCTGGGTGGCGCAGCGGTTTGGCGCCTGCCTTTGGCCCAGGGTGCGATCCTGGAGACCCGGGATCGAATCCCATGTCGGGCTCCCGGTGCATGGAGCCTGCTTCTCCCTCTGCCTGTGTCTCTGCCTCTCTCTCTCTCTCTCTGTGACTATCATAAATAAATAAACATTAAAAATAAAATAAAATAAAATCTTAAAAAAATTCTATTGTAACTCCAGAAGAGCCAAGCCTTAGGAGTCAACAATTTCCCAAGACTAAAGATTCATCCTAAAAGTAAGGGTGAAAACTAAAACCTATCCCCCAAAAATGAAAAAGCAACAGTCAACCAGTAATGTAACTGCCCACTAGGACAAAGATTTGCAATTTTCAGAGGAAGAAAACAGAATTCAAATCCTCTGTAACATGTCACTGGCAATGCCTAGTATAAAATGCAAATATATACTAAACATGCAAAGAAACAAGAAACTGTGGTCAGGAATCAAGAGAAAAAGGCACAAACAGAAACAGTTACTGAGACATGCATATGAAGATTGGCAGAAAAGGACTTTTAAACAGCTTTTATAAATATGTTAAAGAACATAAGGGAAAAGATGGTAATAATGAATGGGTAAATAAGGGATATCAAAAAAGAAATGAAAACTTAAAGAAAAGAACCAAATAGAAATTATAGAACTGAAAACTATAATAACAGAAATGAAAAAGAATCACTGGATAGGCTTAATAGCAGATTGGAAACTGAAGGACAGTTTATTAACTTGATTTCAGATTAGCAGATATTACACATTATGAAGAGCAGAAAGAAAAAAAAAACTTTAGTGAGAAGAAAAAAAGAGAGCAGAAACAGCATTTGAAGAAATGATAGCCAAAAAAAATCCCCAAATTTATGAAAAACATTACCTTACTGATCAACAAATCTCAGAAAACTCAACCCTGATAGACATACACACACACACACACACACACACACACACACACACCCCTAAGCTCATGATGGTAACATTGCTAAGCATCAAATATAAAATCCTAAAGGCAACCAAAGGAAAATGATACATTATATACAATGGAACAAGAATAAACAGGAATATTTACTCTGCCCACTTTTATTCATTGTGCTGGAGACCCTAGCCAAAGAATATTTGTATTTGTGTATGTATAGAAAGTAAGGAAAAAATAAGGGAAGGGAAAATGAGTAGTAAAAGCAGTCTAAATTTACAGATGACAGGATTTATTTTTAGAAATTTTTGAGCAATCTACAAATCAACTACTAGAACAAATACACTTATCAAGTTTTCATAATTCTAGATCAGCATGTAAAAATCAGTTATATATCTATATAGTAGCAGCAAGCAGGTGTAATGTGAAATTTTTTAAATAAAAATATGAAATAATTAGGAGTAAATTTAACAAAAATATATAATATCTACACGTGAAAACTTAAAATACTATGGAGGGAATATATAGAAGATCTATATAAATGTAGAGATATACCATGTTTGTGGATTAGAAAGTCAATATTGTTAAGATACTATTTCTTCCAAAATTTATCCATAGGTTAAGTGCAGTTCTGGTCAAAAGCACAGTAGACCTTTTCTGAGTAGAAATTGACAGGTTGCTTCTAAAATTCATATGGAAAAGCAAAGACCCTAAAATAGTTTAACACATCTTGAAGATCAAAGTTGGAACCATAATACCTGATTTCAAGACTTCAATAAAGACAAAACAATCAGGACAGTTAGGTCATATGCTAGGGATAAGCAAATAGAAAATGGATCTCATTAGGAGAAAAAAAATTGTAACAATGTATGGTGATGGATGTTAACCAGACTTATTATTGTGATCATTTCACAATGTATACAAATAATGAATCATCACACTGCACATATGAAACTAATATAGTTATATATCAATTATACCTCAGTTAAAAGAATAAAGAATGGAATAGAAAAGTCCAGAAATAAACCCATACATATATAGTTAGTTGATTATTTTTTTTACCAAGTGCCAAGGCAGTTCAATAAAGAAAGAAACTTATTCCTGTATGACATGGGGGAAAACTGGATACACAGTGGAAATTATACTTTGATACATACTTTATCCTGCACAGGTATTAATATTGGATGGATCTAAAAATAAAAGCTAAAACTATAAGCATCTGAAAACAAAAATAGGTCAAGCTCTTTACCATTTTGTTTGGCAAAGATTTTTTTAGAAAGGACACCAAAAGCTCTAAATGTGAAAGAAAATAATGAAAAATTGGACCTAAACTTGTGCTCCTCAAAAGATAACTGGCATTCAAAAATGAAAAACCCATAGTCTCAATATATAATAAATTCTAGGAAATGATAATAAAATGACAAAAACCCAGTTAAAAAGTTGGGGGAAAAAAACCAATACATAACATCATCAAAGATGGTATACAAATGACCAATAAACACATATAAAGGTGGTCAACAGTGGTCTTATCAGGGAAATGTTAAATAATTCCACAGTAAGGTATCATTTCACACCAATGAGGATTTCTAAACTTGGAAAGATCAGTGACACCAGCTGGAACTGGCATGCATTGCCAAGAGATGCACATTGGGGTGAGGAGTTTGGCAGTTTTTTATAAAGTTAAACATCCATCTAGTCTATGATCCAATAAGTATTCAATGAAGAAAACATATTTCCACAGAAAACATTCCTATAGGAATGTTCATAATGGCTCTGTTCATTATATACACAAATATTACTATTTCCATTAATAAAAGAATAAACAGGATGCCTGGGTGGCTTGGTGGTTGAGCGTCTGCCTTTGGCTCAGGTCGTGATCCCAGAGTCCTGGGATCGAGTCCCACATGGGGCTCCCCATAGGGAGCCTGCTTCTCCCTCTGCCGATGTCTCTGCCTCTCTCTGTGTGTCTCTCATGAATAAATAAATAAAGTCTTTAAAAAATAGAAGAATAAACATAAGCAAATTGTGGTATGTTCATACAACAGAACACACTTCAGCAATAAAAAGGAGTGAAATATTGACATGTGCAACCACATGGGTGATTTTCAAAACCATTAAGAAGCCAGATGCAAAAGACTGAATCCTATAATGAGTCCACTAATGTGAGTTTCCAAAAAAGATGAAACTAGTTTGTGGTGTAGAAATTAGAAGCATGGCTGCAGGGCCCCTGGGTGGTCCAGTCAGTTAGGAGTGCAACTCTCGATTTCAGCTCAGGTCATGGTCTCATGGTGAGGAGATGGAGCCCTTCATGGGGCTCTCAGCTCAGCTCTAAGTCGGCTTGAGACTCTCTTTCTTTGCCTCTCCACCCTCTTGTGCTCTCTCTCTCTCTCGAAAGAAAGAAAGAAAGAAAGAAAGAAAGAGAAAGAACTTTTTAAAAAATGAAATTGGAACAGTAGTTGCTTATGGGGGGAGGTGGGGATTGGCTGCAATGGGGGCAAAAGGAATTTTCTGAGCTGACGGAAATGTTTTATACTTCAGTTGAGGAAGTAGTTACAGGAGTGTATACATTTACCAAGATGCAACAAATTTGACACCTAAGATCTGTGCAATGTAAATCTTACCTCAAGGAAAAGGTCCTTCAGAAACCTCATCTCAGGGAACTCTAAGAAGCTATTAAAAATCTTTCCTTATGCAGGATATATTTTTAAAACCAAATATTTCTAAAATTAAAATAAGCGATGCATTTGCTGGAATTTGGAAATGATTCTCCTATATATTTAGTTTCTAATAGTAGTAGTGATAGTTAAGAGTTCACTTCTGTAAGATTCCACACATATGAAATGATAGGACTGTTTAGCAAGAAAGAAGCAGAATGTCTTCTGTGCGCATGAAGGCTATTCCAGCTGCAGAAGGGCTCTGCAAACCCTTCTACTTATTTTTTTAAGATTTTATTTATCCACTTGACAGAGAGAGAGCACAAGCCGAGGGGAGAGGCAGAGGAAGAGTGAGAAGCAGACTCCCCGTTGAGTAAGGAGCCTGGTGCAGGGCTCGATCCCAGGATGCAGGGATCGTGACCAGAGCCGAAGGCAGATGCTTAACCGACTGAGCCACCCAGGTGGCCCTCTTCTATCTATTTTTAGGTCTTGGGTAAGTGTAAAGGCTGGTTTTTACACCCTGAGAATATCTGACTATGGAACTTAGCTCTTGTGGTTAGTAAAGCTCTGTATAGATAATAGTTATAAACCACACAGACTTCATTTTGGCCACACCCATTTTATGAAACCCGACTCACCCTTTTGGGCAGCTTCCTATCCTTCGCCACCGGTTTCTGCCTGCAGCCTATGTGCTTCCAATGTCTGTTCTGTTACAAGGAAAAAAAAGTAAGGAAGCTATTTGGCATGGAGACGAAAAGATCATGTAGGAAAACTACCTGACTAAAATCTCATTAAGGCTTTCTGATTTATTTCAGGGGCTGGGATTGTTTAAGTGTTTCCTTAATTATGTAGTATTTATTTTAAATTCATATTTTACCCATACACACAGCCACTGTCAAGTTTAAATTCACTTGCCCATACCAAACAACAAATTTTCAAGCAAATGCAGTTGATGTCTTCACCTTCTGGAGAAATTTAAAAGCCGTAATGTAGAATAGCGCTGTGGAGAAATGATCACTGCTAAGTGCTGTTGGTTTTTTTTTAAATATATTTATTTATTTTGAGAGAGAGAGAGAGAGAGAGAGAGAGTACATGCAAGTGGGGGGTAGGAGCAGAGGGGGAGGGAGAAGCAGGGTCTGAGTGGAGCACAGAGCCCAACACAGGGCTCTGTCCCTTGACCCTGAGATCATGACCTGAGTTGAAACCAAGAGTCAAGTGCCCAACTGACTGAACCATCTAGGTGCCCCTGCTAAGTGTTTTTTTTTTTTTTAAATTTTTTCCTTTTATTATTCTAATGCTTACCTGCAGGACAAAAGTGTCATCACATAATCACAGTCTATATATATAGACTTTTAAAGAGTACATAAGAACCCATCTTTCCAATGGGTGAAAGGTTTGAATAATATTCTAGTTGGAAGGGATGGGTATAGGAGGAACTTTAGAAAGACTGCTTTCTTTATCCCTAGTAAAATTAAAATAGAAGGATCAAAGTGTATATATGTATCATGAAATATTTATGACTGGAAAATGTAGTTAAATAAAAATATTTCAAAAGAGCCCTTGTTTAGCTGGCCAAAATCAGGATTATGACTTTTATGCAATGAATAAGTGCAATGCATAGATGAACATCCCAAGCTTTTCTTTTAGCCGATCCTATAAACTTCATCTGGTACCGAAGCTTTTTGCCTAATTTCTCAAAGCAGTAAAACTAGCCTTTTTGCATTTTATGATCTTTCTTCTCCTCCTGTCTTTTTTCAAAAAGAAATATTAATAGTTGGTGACTGTAGTAAAGTTACAAATGTATGATTACCATTAAATTCCTCCATTTATCCAGTAAGTTTTTATCGAGTGCCTTACTATGTGGCAGGCACATACAGCAGGAGATACAGCAGGAGACCACATAGACAGAAATTCTGCCCTCATAGAATTTGTACTCTAGTGCAGGATACAGACAATAAACAAGATAAGCACATAGGTGACATCTGTTCTTGGCAAGGAGATACAGCAGGAGACCACATAGACAGAAATTCTGCCCTCGTAGAATTTGTACTCTAGTGCAGGATACGGACAATAAACAAGATAAGCACATAGATGACATCATATGGTGGTGATTAATAAAAGGGAAAGTTAGAAGGAAACACCTAGATATGAGGATATGCACCTAATCTGTTTGGCATAACAGAAATTCCTGCGTTCCCACCAACTCCAGCCCTGGCAGAAAAGAGGATGATTTTTCTTGTTATAAACTTAGATCTTTCCAACCCTAGTCATTTCCTGAGTTAACCTTTAACCCATTGCAGCATGAGTGCAGAGACTTTGCAGCATGTCTATGACTGATCTGGTATCTGCATTATGTGTATCTTATATACAAAATTATATATTGTCAATTTGTTTGCCTTCGGGAGTTGGCTTAGCCTGTTTGCTGGTGGTGCTGATGGCAACCCAGTAGAAACAGAAGTTAGTTTGTTAGTAGATAAGGTCATAGACTCTAGAGAGAAATGTCTTGGCTCAAATCCCAGTGCTCACCAGCTGTGTGACCATGGGCAACATACTGAACTTCTCTGTGCTTCATTCTCTTTAGCTATAGAGTGAGTAGGTCATGGTGCTTACTTCACAGAACTCTCATGATCATGTGTTTATACTAATCATTCAGTACAGTGCCTGACAAATTGCTACTTAAGTAAAACAATACAAAGAAAACCACTTTGGGCATCTGTTCACCAGGATTTCAAATTTAGGTTGTGTTGAATGTGATGTTTGATGCCACATCCAGTGCTCAAACGTTACGGGTAAATGCCATTTTGCTTAAGACCTTGCAGTGACACTGAATTTAGTAGTTTTCTTTGAGGCTTAAAGATTGGGGAGAGGCTGTGTCTCCTAGATGTGCTGTGGGCTTGTAAAGAGAATGGAGTCCCTATATATCAGAAAAGTTGTGTTTGTTGTTTACTCTTTATTGTCATTTTTCTTCCACTGAAACGTAAGCTACTATGAGGGCACAGATTTCTTTCTTTTTTTTTTTTTTTTTTTTTTTGAGGGCACAGATTTTTGTTTTGCTTTACTTTGGCTTTTGCTTTTCATTGCTGTTGTTGTTTACAGATGTATCCCAAGTGCCTAGAATAGTGTTCAGCATATGGTGGGCATCCAGTACATTGCATGAATAAATGAACAAAAGAATGAATGAATGAACAATGAATGAACAAATGAGTGAAATTCAGTGTAAACAAAAGTCTCAGGAGCCTGGTTTAATTCCAGCTTAGTCACTGATCCCACTTAGGCATTGTTACTTCTCTATCTGAAAAATTTACTCACTTTTGGAACTTTTATAGAAGGCTAGTCTATGTAAGGTAATCTGCTCAACTGTGAACCCTCACCAAGTTCATAATTTGATAGTACGGATAGGAAATGGACATAAATAAATAACACAAGGTAGAAAGAGCTAGGTATTCTCACAGAAAAAATAGAAACTAGGAATTATAAAGTGAGAGAGAGACCTGAAAGAATCTGAGATTTCTTACTGCTGTTTTATCTTTTAGGGTTACTTGAGCTGATTCAGGCAATCCCACTATGAAGGGTTCTTACATAAATCTTTTGAAAATTAAGATATTTGTCAAGTTCACAAACCCTGTGAAATCCTGACAGAGAATGCATGGAGAGTTCAAGTAAAATGAGATACCCTCATGTACAAAAGCAAATAAGCAGTGAGAGAGGACAGTTGTTCTCCTGGGGCCTCTGATGAGATTTTGTAAGTCTGATTATTTTTTAGTTGATTCATATATATATTTACATTTCTAATTGTTTTGTTACTTCTCAGAGTTATGTATGTTATTTAATTTATAGAAATACACAAGATTGTTTGATATACGCATAGTGAGAATTTGTTTCTCTGACAATGATTACTTATATTTGTACAGAATAACATTACCAATGCATTAAATCCAGATACCCAAAAGAAATTGCAGCTATAAATTTCATTTACCAGAAAAGTAGACATCAACAGTTCTTTATTTTTTGCCTTTTTTAGATTTAATCTTTATAATATTGAAGACAAGATTGTCTAGTTTTTTTTAAAGCAACTCTACTGAAAGTCATTTATGATCATGATAATGCAAGTACTGTGAATGAATTTTTTATTTTAAAAAGCTGGAGTGTTCAATTTTGTATGTAAAAAGTCATCGAGAAATATCAAAATGAGAAAATAATAACTTCTTTATAATTAAAAATTCTCTGTTTACTAAAGCATCTCCAGTCTCATTATAAAGGGAATAAAGTGGGACCGCATGACACTCTTGAATCAGAACAGTAACAGCCAATATTTACTGAACACATCTTATATGCCAGACACTCTTCTAAGACTTTTACAGGTTTTAACTCATTGAATCCTTATAGTAATCATGGGAAGTTGATGATTTGATTATCTCAATCGTATAGATTAATAAATCCAAAGAGAGGCATGAAGGGAATTGCAATCTTCAGGGCCAGTAAGTAGCAGAGCATAAATTTGAACCAAGACCCCTCTCCCTCTAAAACCCCGCAGCTCAGAAAGACCCTGGACCCAGTGTGTTGACCCACCAGGTAGATAGTGGTTATATAGTAGTTGTAACCATGGCAATGATCCAGCCTCTGTCAACATGGTTTGGAGCTTGTTCCCCATAAGATTACCAGAATTTTTTTTTTTTTTTTTTGGTAATCATTATATTGAAGAGCTGTGAGAATTCTATGAATTCTCTATGAGAAGATAGTACCTAAGATAAATTCTAATGATAGATACTGGAGTCTTTCAACATTTTTTCTTATATGTTTTCATAATGTTAGCTTTAGTCCTCATTATTTCTGACTCCCAAAAGTTTTTAAAGAAGTAAATGACAAGAGTCAATTGCAGGCAGGAGGATGGGTTGGGGTGGGGTGGGGGCAAAACATTTATTAAGCACATAATAGGGCCAGGCCTGTGCAAGAGACTTTCTTGGCATTATCTTAAACAAACACAAAATAATTCTGTTATACATTCGTTCGTTCAGTCAGTCAGTCATTGGGGATAGTGATGGAAATGAATTTCAAATTGGAAAAGTGTAGACAAATATGGAATAGGGTTAGAGACTGGGAGGGAGGATGAGGTTGGGCCAAAAGATGTGGAAAAGGATGGGATGGAGATTGCTTTAAGTTGGCGTAGAGATGGGTTGAGGTTGGAAACAGCATATCTATGACCATCTGACATACTGTATATGCTACTTATTCATTGGTTGTCTCATTCTCCTAACTAGAATTTAAGCTTCCAGAGGATTCAGAGTATTCTCTTTCTTTCTTTCTTTCTTTCTTTCTTTCTTTCTTTCTTTCTTTCTTTCTTTCTTCTTTCTTTCTTTCTTTCTTTCTTTCTTTCTTTCTTTCTTTCTCTTTCTTTCTTTCTTTCTTTCTTTTCTTTCTTTCTTTCTTTCTTTCTTTCTTTCTTTCTTTCTTTCTTTCTTCTTTCTTCTTTCTTTCTCTCTTTCTTCCTTTTTTTTAGAGAGAGAAAGAGAGGGGGAGAGAGAGAGAGCAAGCGAGCAAGTGAGCTGGGAGAGGGGCAGAGGGAGAAGGAGAGAGAATCTTAAGCAGACTCTGCACTCAGCACAGCTCCATCCTGGAACTCGAGATCATGACCTGAGCCCAAATCAAGAATTTTAGGATGCTTAACTGACTAAGCTACCCAGGCACACCTATTCCTTGTTTTCTTTACTGTTACATTTCCAGAGTCTCAAACAAGGCCTAACATAGTAGGTATAAATATCTATTTAATCAATGAATGAATGGTTTCTTAAGTATTCATTTTGCCATGCCGGTCATTTCACTAGTGCTCGGATGAACACATAGGCAGGATACTACCATTGATGTGAAAGGTACTACGGTAAAGGAGGAATTCAAGAAGCACCTGTGTGATCCCGTGAACCTAATCCAGGCCTAAGGAGGCAGAATGGCCATCCTAGAAGAGGCAAGAGCATCTACACTGAGACCTAAAGCAATAGAGGAGCAGCCAAAAAGTTGTAGGGAGGATGTTCCAGGCAAAGGAAATAACAAGTAAGAATTGTCAGGTAGAGGAAGCATGGCAGGTTCAGTGGACTTGAAGGTTGCTCTTAATGTTCACGTTTTAGTTTTGAGAAAATTGAAGGTCAGAAAAGTAAAATAATTGTTCCTAAGTCACACTGAATCAAAAGTCCAGCTAAGTTCTGCCTGCATTCAAATGTCACAGCTTTTCCAATTTGCCACATGTATGTGACCTCATGGACAAGTCTCCTAGTCAATCAAATGCCGTCCTTCTACTTATGTGGCAATAGCTTTCCAAATGGAAAACATTAGTCTCATTTCTTACTATTTGACATATTCCTTAGAGACTCTCAAAGCTAATAACTTGTCTGTTTTTTTCTCATGTGATAGAAACTGGGGCCAAGCTAAACATACAGGAAGTTATGTTCACTTTCTTAGGACACCAGAGATATACTGTGTGGACTGGTATGTCCATTTAATGAATATAGCTTAAAAGGATAGGAGAATTCATGCACTATCCAAAAAAGCTCATTTTCTCCTGGGAAATAGTTGGTACATAGGGATTATCATCCCTGTTCCAAGAGAATAATTGCTTAACAATTGTTGGAGCAAATGCTATTAGGCATACCTCAGAGATACTGTGGGTTCAGTTCCAGACTACTGCAATAAAGTGAACATTATAATAAGGTGAGTCAAAGGAAAGTTTTAGTTTCCCAGTGCATATAAAGGTTATGTTTACATTATAGTGTAGTCTATTAATTCTGCAATAGCATTATGTCTGAAAAAAAAAACAATGTATATATCCTAATTAACAATACTTTATTGCTAAAAAGAAATAGTAACCATCATCTGAATTTCAGCAAGTTGTAAGCACTGATCAAGATCCCCATAACAAATGTAATAATAATGAAAAAGTTTGAAATGAAAGACTTACCAAAATGTGACACAGAGACACAAAGTAAGCAAATGCTGTTAGAAAAATGGTGCCAATAGACTTGCTTGCCATAGACCTTTAATTTGTAAAAAATGCAATATCTGCAAAATGCAATAAAACAAGGCATGCCTGTAATAAGCTGACTAATTGGTGGAAGTTTGGGCCTGTGTCCAGCCAATATCATCTGCGTATACAGCATTCATCATACATTACCTCTTAGCCAGCTTTGCCTTCTTCTGGAGACTGTTTGCCCTTGCCCATGGAACCACATTTTTTTTTCAGTTAGAAATATTTCTATCCTTTTATTTTACATTTTTGCTGTAACCACATTACTTCTCATGTGCTCTAGACCTTTCCATCTCCCCTTCATCTTTGTACACTCAGCAGGTATCTCACAAAGGTGGAACATAGTGAACTTCAGGTCTGTAGAAGGAAGCCATACTGCTATCTGTTCCTGAAACCTGTAATAATCCACTTCAGGGAGAAATTGGCTCTGACCAAATGCTACAAACAGGGCTCTTCTAAGTGTGTGGAGCAACTTGGTGGTGATTCAAGAGCTCTTCTATTATGGCAGTATTAACAAGACTCTTTAATACTCTTCTTGGTCATTTTCACCTATCTAGGAACAAGGTACTAGGGTTTGGAAAATATGAGTCTCAGCTTTGGCTCTGCAATTCAGGTTTCCTTAGGATTTTTAGGCCTCAGTTTCCTGATCTGTGAAATGGATGTAGTAACACTGGACTTCCTACTTCATAGTGCTGTCATGAGGGACAAAGGAGATAATATGTGTGGACAAATTATGAGATAATATGGTCTACAAATTATGTAGACCATAGAAATTCTATAATCATAAGCTTTTAATATTATTATCATCCATGAATTGAGATACAGTTAATTGGATGTTTTCATTTCAAGTCACTATGACCAGTCATCCTTTCAAGCAGGAGGACTTAGTTCAATGATGTAGAAATATATTGCAGAGTGTCAGTTGGACCTCAATATCACTGCCTCCATTCACAAAAGTGAAGAAGGGCAACCGTATGGACTCCAGTAATACCACACAAAGAGTTCTATTAACCACTTTTTGTCTACTTTCTGAGAGGTGATGCATTCTATATTCCTATTCAATCATATCTTAAATATTATTAAAAGACTAACTTTGGGACTGGGTTCTTAGCAGACATGTAGTAAATGGTCTAGAAGATATCACATAATGCTTTGGGCTCTGAAGTGTGCCCAATGTTCTAACGTGATATATTAGTTGGGTTTATACTAATTTATACCTGCAGGAATTAGTTAATCTTAAAATATCAGTGGCTTAACATATTGCAAGCTTATTTATATTTTATGTAAAATCAGTAATGGTTTTCCTCATTCAGTGTCTCAGGAATTCAGGTTCTTTCCAACTTAAGATATTGCTATCAATATGTGCCTTGCAGATGTGCCAAGGCAAGGGAAAAGGTTACTGTAAAATTGACACACCAGCATTTGAATGCTTTGGCCTCTGTGTGTCTCCCACCATTTTCATCCAAGTTTCATTGGCTAGAAAAGTCTTATGGCTTTGCCTAACGACCAGAGTTTGGGTAGTATAGTTTTTCCACATTGCCAGGAAGGAAGGAAGAGCCAACAAAGAGAAGTATTAGGGTCTCTACCATACCCAGTCCACCCCCTTCTTAGCCAAGTGAGTTTTGGCAAGTTAGGTTTCCTTATGTATAAAATAGAAGTAAAATAGTTTCTACCTTATGTGCTACAGTGCAGATCAAATGAAATAATGTAAACAAAACATTTAGCATAGTGTCTGGCACAGAATAATACATAATAAAATGTTAGGTGTTATTATTGTTGCTAATTAACCAGTTGACCAATTAGTCAATTATATTAGGAGATGATGAAGGCATTCCATAGCTGATCTCTGAATTACTTGATGGAAAGCCTTCAGCACAAGAATCAGCTTATTTCCAGGAGGATTGAGGTTTTTTCCCAACAACTATTAAAATATGATGAGTTTTATAATGTCTAGACAAAGTTCTTCTCTTGCTGTGAAAGCAATGCTCCTGAGGTCAATTTTATCCAAAAGCCAGATAAAAATGTATTTGTGTAATAAGATGTCAGCTCTTTGAAGGGTTTGTCATTTTTCTGCACCCATTGGACAAGACCATGATGCAATTTTTATTCAGATAGCTGTTTTGTTTGTATTTAAGACCATCTGGAGCTGGAACTTTCTTCTTCTAGTGAGTCAATTGCCACAAAGATTAACCAGATATACCCAGCAGGCAGGAAAATTCTTAGGAGACCCAGCTACTGGCTCAAGAGCCTCAATGAACATATACTGATTACCTGCTCTGCACTGAGCACCTGACATGTCCTTTCATTTAATCAACATAGTGAAACCTTCAGTTTACATATGAGAAAACAGAGTCTCAGGAGGGAGTCTTAAAGATAGTAATTGGCAAGGCTTAGATTTGAACTATGCTTTGCGGGAAGGGAGGAAAATAATGGAGGAGAATATAAACTTTGCTGTGAGAAAAAGCTGAGTTTGATCTTGGCTTTGCCACTCACCAGCACAGTATCTCAGTTAACTCATGCAATCCAGTTTATCCACCAGTATAATGAAGATAATAATAATAATGCTAACAATAACAACTAAAACTGATGTGGGCTTTTGGGCAGGGACTTCTTAAAGTTTTTATTTATTTATTTGACAGAGAGAGAGGGAGAAAGAGCATAAGCCAGGAGAGCAGCAGAGGGAGAGAGAGAAGCAAGCTCTCCACTGAGCAGGGAATCCAATGTGGGGCTCCATCCCAGGACCTTGGGATCTTGACCTGAGCCAAAGGCAGACACTTAACCAACTGAGCCACCTGGGGGCCCCTCAGCAGGGATTTTTTTAAAAAGATTTATTTATTTGAAAAAGAGTAGCAGGGTGGAGGGACACATACACACACACACACAGAGAGAGAGAGAGAGAGAGAGAGCCTTAAAAAAACTCTGTGCTGAGCACAGAGCCTGACGTGGGTCTTGATCTCACCATCCTTAAATCGCGACCTGAGCCAAAACCAAGAATTGGATGCCTGATTATGCCACCCAGTCTCCCTTGGTCAGAGATTTTTACATAGGGCTTACTATGTCAAGTTCTCTTGATGTACCTTATGCATACTAGCCCACTTAATCTATACAAACATCTGAATGAGGTGGTAAACATTATTAACCTTATTTTACAAAAAACAAAACTGAAATACTCAATGTTTAAGCAACTTGCCCAAGGTCATACAGCTAGTAAGGAGCAGAGTATGAAATTCAAACCTAAATGCTCTGGCTACTGAGTCTGAGTCCTCAGCTACTAGCTGTCCTCTGCTCAGGGTAACAATGCTTTGCAGAACAAATAAGAGAACATGTAAAGCGCAGTGCTTGCCCATGGCAGGGCACCATTATCATCATCAATTTTGCACTCTACAACACTGAGATGGGGTGTCTTCCAAGGGGGTGTCTTTTCTCCAAGGAAGGGTGCTCTAGCCCGGGGACCTATGACCATTGGCTCTTCTATGAATGACTCTTCACTCCCTTTATCCATCCAAAGGCTCCTCTCCCACCCTTTATATTGTCTTGGATTCTATCCTTCCATGGAAGAGGCATTTGCAATTTCTCTAATCTAAAGGAAATCAAACTTGAAACGACACTGTCCAGTCTCCCTTGGTCTGTAGCAGGGTCAGTTGTCTGCTGTGGGAAGTCTGTGGGCGATGACATACAAGGAGATTAGAGTCAAAGCATGGCATTTGAGAAGACCATCAATCAAAGGGTAAGTTAGCTGAATGGTATAATTGCTTAAAGATTTTATCATATATTTGGTTTTTGCTAATGGAGAGCTTAACTATAATTCCCTTAAATTGATTAGCCATTATTCCTATTGTTAGGTTGAGTTGTTAAGAATGGTTCTCATTTCCTTTCTGTTCATCTTATCACAGAAATCTAAGAGATGAAGAGAAATTCTGTTTTCAGATGAGCAGTTAAATGGTCAGGAACAATAAGAGAAAATGTGAAAGACCTGAAATCTGTAGATTAGATAAGGCATCTAATGAATTCAGAGGAAACACTGAAGGAGGGAGCTAGTTGCTAGCTGAACAGAGATGATGAACTCTATTGACTACAGAGAGCAGTCATGGTAAGTTACTATGAAAATATTTTCCAAACCTTCAGGCAAAAGCACAGACTCGGTGAAGACAAATGACTCTCCAAGTCATTTTGTTAAGTGAATACATAAGGGAGCTACAACTTACCAATGTTCTCTAATGGCTCCATTTTAATCTTCTTCCTCTCAAACACTGAATAAAATAAGTAAAAGTTGGGGTTCACTGAGAAAGCGGTCTTTCATGATACTTTTGTGTTCATATATCTTTTGATATATTCTTATCCCAAATTTAAGATCTAAAAAAAAAATAGCACACACACACATACACAGAGGCACACACATGTGTTTTAGCATAATTGCATATCGTATGAATTGCTGGATGCCCTTGGTAACTTATGGGAACATTACAGGAGTTTAATTCAATATACATTACTGAAGATGTATTATGTTCAAGGCAGTAGGTTAATTACCTCACTGCATTAAAAAAGATGTCTTCAGTAGTCACCTTGATGTTCTTTCTAAACCCCATCTAATCAGTTATGGAATCCTGTGGACTCTACTAAGAGGACCCCTGCCCCCACCTGCTGCTACCCCACTGTCTTCCCACTTGCCACCATCATCCCAGGTCTGCAGCACCATGCCAGCTTCTCACCCGCCTCCCCATACTTCATCCCCTTCTTTAAATAGCAATCTCTCCTTCAAAATGTGAATCTCATCATGCTGCTCCTCCATGGAGAACTGAGCTGCTCTCAGCATAATACCCAGACTCACCTCCTACCTCGCAGGGCTCTGCAAGTGCTGTCCTCCACACCCCCGTCAGCATGTCCACATTCCCTTTCCAACTGCATGGTTCTTCAGATCCATTGCTCTTAGGCATTTCCTCCCAGGAGCTCCTGCTTCCTGTCCCATAGCCTTCATCTGCTGCACAGCTTTCAACCCTGGTCTCACCTGGCTAACTCCTGTATTCTTTCAGAGCACTCTGTACTTTTTCACCTATGATTCTATCTTCACAGTTTATTTACATACTTAGTTGTAGAATGAAATTGCAAGTCCCGCAAAAGTAAACTCACAAAGCTTCATGAGGGAGTGGGGTGTGCTGTATCCTCATGTCAAGCACAGTGCCCCCCCCCCCGAAATGCTGAATATCTGTTGAATGAATGAATGAAAGAACTTACTATTCTTAGAAGAAGACATACAACTAACATAAATCAGGAGGAAAGAAATAATGTGGAGTACAGGTAAAATAGCCATTCATTCCTTGTAGTGGGGCTGGAGAAATCTCTGTAAATTAAAGTGGATTTTTAAGGATTAGCAAAATTAAGATGTGCAGAATTGTGGGAAAGTTCCTACCATGCAAAGAAAAGCATGAGCCTAAGATAGATAAGCACATGGTATTTTAAGGAATGGTGAGAAGATGAGTAGAGCTCAAAGCTAAAGGTCTGTTGGCGATATAGAGCAGGAGGGGAAGGTGGAATGGAAGGTGGCCTAGAATACCACACCAAAGGGTTGGAACAAGCCTGTAGAATGTGATTGTCTTTGTGAGGGAGGACGGCATGACCCCAGGTGATTTCAGTAGCACTTTACAGTTGCGTAGGAAAAATCTGGTCAAAAACATTTAACCCTGAATCACGCAAACAGTGAGAATAACAAAACCAGGGGCCAGATTCATGAGATGGTGCAAAAATCAAGTTTTGTTTTCACATTGAAATCAAATACAAATTTAATATAAGAGCATTTTTAGAACAACTGTAACTTTTCCCCCTGTGAGTGATTCATTCATTTGAAATGGCTTTTCTAACTTTTATAGGAAATTAGAGAAAGAGAGAGAGAAAGATTGTCTGGTTGATTGCTTTGGTTGCTAGAGAGATGAACTTAACCCAACTACTTTAGGCAAAATTGGGGATTTACCGGCTGTCATGCCATATAAAGGCCAGTTCACTGCTGGAGGCTCTCTTAATTTCTTGTCATCTTTCATGCTTGCTTTACTTTGGGTATCAGTTTTACTTTCTCAGACAGGTACTTTCTGAACTTTTTCTTGTGAAGTTTGTCACCGTGCTAACTTTAGAGGCTATTAGAAAACCCCTGGAGAGAAGCCCTCAGCAACATGGTTGGCCAGCACATCCACTCCTGGGGCCCAGAAGGTGTTCTGTGCCAGCTCCTCCTTAGGACCATAGAATTGATATTGCTGCTGGGGTGGACCTCTAATAAAAAAGGGTTCCATTGTAGAAAGAAGGAAAAAGTCTGGTGAGACAAAATAATAGACATCTATGACGTGGGCATACGGTATTTGAAGTACTGAATGTTGTCACATATCTAGGGACCACACAGAGCTGTTCATGTAGGTCTTGCTGGTGTTCAGTCACTTGTCTTGTAATAACTCCAGATATCATCTCCAGCATGCTCTGCTTGCAATTCGAAGAAAGCAGAAAACTTTTTTTTCTCCTCTTAGGATCTTGGATTTGGTTAACTGAAAGATTATGTTCTTTTAATGAAGTTGGAGAGCACTCCTTTCATTCCAGAAATAAAAGAATATTTGTGTAGAAAAGGAAATAGCAGAACACAATGTTTCTGTTTCTTCTGATTCTACCTTGCTTCATGGTTGAATAATGTCCGAGCTAGCCAAGGAGAAATAAATAAATGGAACCAATATTTCTCTTAAGAAATTTAAACAAAGCGAAACAAATACCCATTACAGTTCTGGGAATCTAACCCAATGACACACCCTAATGGCTTCATTAAGTCTTTGTTCTAAAGAAGTTCAAAATAATCCATTAAAAAAAAGCAACAGATGAACATAGGCTCACTGCTTAATAGTTCATCTTATGTTTCCTGTAACCACTCTTACATTATTTATTTTATTATAGAAAATAGGGTTCGACAGCTGTGGCTTTGAGCAACTGTAATCTGATGGCCGATCATTTAAAGCACATTATATTTAAAAGAGATATCTTGATATTCTTAGGAAATCAAAGCCACGAAAATATGAAATTACAGTGCATTAAGAACGCTCAAATTATATTTTTATGGATTATAAATTGTAAGATTTTTACAAAGCCTCCAAGGAATTTTAGAATTTGCTTTGGAAGCCACTCTGTGGAATTCCATAAAACATGTTAAAGGTAGGAATTTTCATGGGTCACTGAGGACTTCTGTAGAGCCCCATAAAAGTGCAATTTCTATAAAATATTATATTAATACATTTTAGTTTATTTATCTTTGTGTCTTTCCTCCAGCTATTACCTAACAATCATCTCATCTTTTATTTTTTATGTTACTTTCTTATGGCTATATTCAGATATAAATCTATACATTCATTATATTTCATGTGGCCTTTTGAGAACCATGTTATCCAAAAATAATATTTGAAATGGCACAGAGAAACATTTTTGTGAAGCTATCAGCCAACAGTGCCATGGGTTGAGAGCAGGTTGAAACGGAGACTTTCAACATTTCTAAATAAGAAGATTACATAGCAACAACTTTCATGACAGCTTCTATAATTAAAAAAAAAATTTGGCTAGTGTTGGCTTCCTCGTTCTCCCTGTGTGTACCACAGGTGGGCTGGTAAAAGCACACTTTTGGGTGTGTTATTACACCTATAACCTATCTTAAAAATAGCCCTTACCCTTCCTTTTTTAACATAGTGAATCAAATTAAACAGACCTAATTATGCTTAGAAAAACTCTACAATTTGGCAGCAGTTGAATTAAGATGGTGTATCAGTTTGCTGATATAACAAGGTAGCGATGACTGGTTGGTGTAAACAACAAGAGATTTCTTGTCTCAGTTCTGGAGGGGAGAAGTGCAAAATCATGGTGCCAACGGAGTTGGCTATCTCTGAGGGTTGTGCCTGAAAGGTCTGTTTCGGGCCTCCTTCCTTGGCTTGCAGATGGTTGTCTTCTTCTGTCTCTCTGCATTGCCTTCCCTCTGCTTGTCTGTCTCTGTGTCCAAGTCTTCTCTTATTATAAGGACACCAGTCATATTGGGTTAAAGGCCCCCCTGCAATGATTTGATTTTAACTTGGTTACCTCTTTAAAGACTTTATCTCCAAATACCGTCATATTCTGGAGTACCAGGGGTTAGGATTTAAACAGGAAATGGGGGGCCACGCAATTTGATTCATAACAAATACGTTGACTTGCCTGTCTGACCCTGCGGGCCTGCATTGGTCAGGAATGCAGTTGCGATTACTCTCATGGACAGTGGTTAAGAGTATAGGTCCCAGGGATGTCTGGGTGGCTCAGCGGTTGAGCGTCTGCCTTAGCTAAGGGTGTGATCCTGGGGTCCTGGGATTGGTCCCACATCAGGCTTCCTGTGTGGAGCCTGCTTCTCCCTCTGCCTATGTCTCTGCCTCTCTCTGTGTCTCTCATGAATGAATGAATGAATGAATGAATGAATATCTTTTAAAAAAAAGAGAGTATAGGTCCCAGAATTGCAGGGCCTAAATTGAGCTATTGCTTGTGGCATTTGTTACCTGTCTGATAGGAACTAATTCTTAACCTCACATGACCTCAGGTTCCACATCTGTACAATAGGGGTAAAAAAAAAAACCTACCTCATGGGTTGTTCTGAAGCCTACATGATGTAATCCATTAAAGTGCTCAGTAACTAGAATAGTCATAGAGTATCTTCCTCTTATGATTTTTAGTATCATGTTGTCTGTCTACTGCTAATGTTGCCCTCCTTTATTGGAGATTTTCAATGATAACACATTTTATGACTATTTTAGCAACAAAAAAAAGGAGATCCCCCTTGGTCTATTTCAGTATTTGTAGCTTAGATATGCTTCAAGAAACTTTGAATGAAAGATACTATGTGGGACACCTGGGTGGCTCAACAGTTGGGCAGCTGCCTTCGTTCAGCTCAGGTTGTGATCCCAGGATCAGGATCAAGTCCCGCATCAGGCTCCTGCTCCTGCAGGGAGCCTGCTTCTCCCTCTGCCTGTGTCTCTGCCTCTCTCTCTCTCTGTCTCTCTCTGTCTCTCATGAATAAATAAATAAATCTTCTTAAAAATAAAATAAAGTACTATGTGCAGTGTCTAAAATCTGATATTTAGAAAACTAGTAGCTAACCCAATGACTCCTTCCCTCACCCCAGGAAGTACATATAAACAATTCTGATTCCATCTATGACTTAAAAAATTATTTTGTGCACACAAGACTGAACCAGAAGCTAATTGGACTAGATATTCTAGTCTAGATCCTACAACTTCTCTGTTATCCCTTCTGTACAAAAAAAAAAAAAAAAAAAATGATGCCTGGCTTGAGGTTAAGATTTTGTCATTTTGTCTGAGAAACAATGGCTCCCCTTCAAACATGGCCACTAGTTGTCGGTCATTAGATGGAACATATGAGGAGGCTCAGACCTTGCCTTGTTTATACTGAGTATTTTACAGACAAAATTTTATTAAAATATAAAATTTTCTAAACAGAAAAGATTTTAAGGTCCCAGGTAATGATCTTCATTCAAGTAGTAGCTTGAACTATCATGAAACTTACAATAGTTGACTTTTTTTGACCTACAACAATTGCACTTTCGTGGTTAAGTGGGATCACTTCTTTAGAGGCAAAGGGAGAAAAATGATTTCAGCCCCAACTGTACATTAAAGGGGAAAATACAGGAACATGAATTATGATTGTTGCTTGTGAAACTTTCTCAAACTGAGACTTGTAAATATAGTAAAAAAAAAAGTATTTTTTTTTAATTAGGAGCAATCTGAATTAGTAAAGATAAAATCACACACACACACATGCACACACACACATTTATAATTTTAGGTCTTTTTAGGAAGAACTTAAACTCTGCCTGGAAGCTTGAGCAAGCATCATGCCCCATCCAGGAAAGAGCCTTTGCACATGTCCTCTGGAAATACAGGATCTGAAGATACTGGGGGCTGTACTGGTGTCCATCTCATACCTACCTATGTGTGTTCTTATCAACACAAACTACAAGGCCTCCTGCTCCTAGGTCAGTCAATGGCAGCAGAATAGAGGTTGGTTTAGTCGTGGTGAATAGAGGACCTTATGTTTTTGGTGCCTTTTCTTGTTTCCAGCTAATTTCCAGCTTAGCACCTAGGCCTGACTATCAACCTATAACTGTGTGTGAAAGGGGCTGGGATCACACTGAAGCATAAGCAGCTGGAACTCTGCAACATATGGGCACGATCACATCAGAAACTCACAGGATTGCCATCTCAAGGGTGCTTTTGAGGTCTGTGCAGACACAGGGAGTAAAGGAAGGGAGCAAAGGCAATTGTAGCAAATGGGGTTTTAAAATAATCCACAGATAGGGCACCTGGGTGGCTTAGTAGCTTAAGCCTCTAACTCTTGATTTCATCTCAGGTCATGATCTTTGGGTTATAAGATCGAGCCCTGTGTGGGCTTCACGCTCAGCAAAGAGTCTGCTTGAGATTCTTTCTCCCCTTCTGCCCCTGCCCCCCTCTCAAATAATAAATAAAATCTTATAAGCTACAGCTAGACATATTCAGCACAGTGTAGGTGGGAGTGCTGCCTTCCAGAGTGACTGCAGTTACATAAAACTAAGGATATGTGGGAAGAGAACACCCTGGTTTGTGCCCACAGCACCTCTGTATAATTTGCCATCCTGTTACCCTAATGTCTTTAAATGATACCCATTCATTTACAGCAAGGGAGGGTAACAGCGTCCTAGTAATTGACATTGATGTAATGGTTTATCCTTGAACACCATGATCCTTTCTGAACGTTGGCATGTTTTAGCCAACATTGTTCCCAGGACATTGGTTGTTAGCAGAGCAGTTGGGAAAGCCAGTGTGGCAGAACTGGCTTCCTGGGTGCGTGACCTGAGCAGTCTCACAAAGGCTTGTGCTTCTAAAGGGGCCATGCTTGGTTTAATGCTCTGCTGTCTCCATCTGGAGATTTTTAATTTTTTAACAAGGGCCTCACATTCTCACATTCCACTGGGGCCTGCAGATACATTGCTGATGCTGACTGGAAGACAAGGCTCTGAGGGCACCATCCCTAAAGAGGTCCGAAGAAATGCTATGAGCAGTGTCTATGGAATTGAAATGAATCTTAAAGACGAGGTGTGTGTGGATTAAGGGACTCTGAAATCTGTCAGAGAGCAGCGTTTTGTGGAAGCTTCACAGAAGAGCTCATGTGGGAAAAGAAGTGTGGTCAGGGTATCCACAAAACTCGTCAGAGTGGCCTGCTGCCAGCAGGGCCCCCTTGAGCCTGCTGTGTCTTCTCAAGAAGTAACAGTCAGCGTGTCCTGATTGTCTTCAGCTTCTGGCATGTGCTCCTCTGCTGCCCTGCCTCACTGCCTGTAGCCTCCATTTTTGCTAACCATGAGGTGAATGTTTGAAGCAAGACAATACAAAAGGTATCCCTTCTCATAGGCCATAATGAACGTTTACCCAAACTCCTTTCTTCCTTAGACTTTCTTGAGGCTTCTAGAGAAATATGAAGAAGGCTGGACATTAGAGATTTATGACAGAGACGGATAAAGTCCTCTCTCTAACTGTTAACCCCAATGAAAGTGATTGTGTAGTAAAAACTTATGAAATCACTACATGATTATATAATTAATTCTTGCTGGGATGGCAGTGAATTGAATAATAGTAAACTATCACAGGAAGGTTTTATTTTTATTCTTTTTAATAGGCAAGCCATAGAACTCTTCAAAAAATGTATAGTACTTGATTTGGCAGATGACCCCTCTATTTTAAAACAAAATAAATATTGAAAAAGTTGGTTAACCTAATGTTTTCTCAAAATTTGATTTTGTGGAAAGTAAAGAATCCTAAGTTTTTAAAAGAACAACTACTTGAAAATATAGAAAATCCTCTTGCAAACAACTGTTCAAAGAAAAAAGAAAACAAATTATAAAATGATAGAAAATAAAAATCATAAAGACATTTATAATCCTAGCACTTACACATATCGGTCAAATAAAGGAAAATAAATGAATTAAGAGTCCAATTCAAGAAATAGAAAACCAACAATAAATAAACCCAAGAAAATGGCAGGAAAGAAGAAATGGATGAATAAAAAATAGAAAATAATAGAATAAATAAGCCCAAGAGTAGATTTTTAAACAAATAAAGAAAAAGATAAAGCAATGACTGATCTAATCAAGAAAAGAAAGAAGGATGTGTAATTCAAAGGATTAGAAATGAAAAAGAGAAAGCACACAGAAAAATAACCAGCTACTCAAAAAGTAATTTACGTGATTCCACAGGGCACCTGGCTGGCTTATCATAAAGCATGTGACTCTTGATCTCAGGGTCATGAGTTCAAGCCCCACATTGGGCATGGAGCTTACTTAAAAAATAAAAAATAAAATAAAAATTACATGGCTTCACAAATTTGAAAGCTAGGGTGAAGTTTTCTAGGAAAACAAATGCTACCAAAATTGACCTCAGGAAATAGAAGGAATTAATATTATCAAAAGTCTCCCTCTCCTCCCAACACACACATACCATCAACACTAAATTTGAATGAATTTACATGTGTGTTCTTCAAACCTTATAAAAAATATATAATATGAATGCTCCATAAGCTTTTGTAGAGCATAGAAAAAGAAACTTCCAATTCTTCTCATAGGGTCAAGAACTAACCCCTCCCCCCCAAAAAATCTATATACCATTTATTTTTATACATATGAATGTACAATATGAACTAAAATCAGTGGTGCATTAAAGAAATAACTCACCACAGGGTGCCTGGCTGGTTCTGTGGGTAGAGCTTATGACTCTTGATCTTCGGGTCATGAGTTCAAGTACGACATTGGGTGTAGAGATTACTTAAAAAATAAGGTCTTTTTTTTTTAACAAAATGTGCTCTTTTAAAAAATTCTTGTAAAAAAATCATAACATTGATTTTACCACTTAAACATTTTAAGTATAAGTTTAGTAGTGTTAAGTATATTTACCCTGCTGTAAGACCTATCTCCAGAGCATTTCATCTTGCAAATCTGAAAGATTTTTTAATGTAGAGACATCTTTATTTGTTCTTTTTTTTTTTAGTTTAGATTTTAGTTAGTTAACATACAGTGCAATATTGGTTTCTGGAGTAGAATTCAGTGATTCATCACTTACATACAACACCCAGTGCTCACTACAACAAGTGCCCACCTTTATACTCAACATTCATCTAGTCCCATCCTCCACTCATATCCCTCCCTCCAGTTTGTTCTCTATCATTAATATTCTCCTAATGTTTGTTTTCTTCTCTCTTTTTATTCTTTTCCTGCTTCCCAAATGTTCATCTGTTTTCTTTCTTAAATTCCACAGATGAATAAGATCCCATGGTATTTGTCTTTCTCTGGCTGAGCTACGAATTTCTTTATCAATTAAACTGCAGTTTCCCGTTTCTTCCTCTCCCCCAAATCTCCTGGTTACTTCCATTCTAGTTTCTATTTTCGTGAATATGGCTACTTTGGATAGCTCACAGTTGTGGATTTGTACAGTATTTGTCTTTTTGTGAGGGCTTATTTCACTTAGCATCATGTCCTCAAGGTTCATGCATGTTGTAGCAGGTATCAGGATTTCCTTCCTTTTCAAAATTGAATAATATTTCATTGATGGATAGACCAGGCTTGGTTTATCCATTCATCTGTTGATAAAAATAAGTAAAACAAAAATATAAATCTTATAAAACATAAGACATAAAAATAAAATCTTAAAAAAAAAGAGAGAAGAAATAACTCAGCACAACCAAATGAAATTTATCCCAGGATTGCAAGGATGGTTCAATATTATAAAACTAACCAAAGCAACTTAGTTTAGCCTTTTACCATATACATGAAAAACTATACAGATTTTTATTGAATTTAAAGGGTATGTTTGGAATTCCTATGACTAAGATATAAGCTGTATAGTTCCAGGTAGCTACCTCAAGTAGAAAGCAGTCATGTTCCAGAACAGTTGTAAAAACAAACGATGGTTTCACAAATATCAATGCAAAGGCATGAGAGCAGAACTTCTCTCTCATAGGGCAATTTTCTCATGCTTTAGAGGGTGAGTAGCTGCAGTTTGTGTAATAATGGTTGAAGATTTTCCAGGACAACACTGATATTGTTTTGATTTTATGATTAATATAAAATGTGTGGCATTCTATTGAAGACAAAGAATTCAAGAAATTCCACTGCTACTACTACTACTACTAACTCTACTTTTATTTAAAATCACTTTAGAGGGAGGCTTGGGTGGCTCAGTGGTTGAGTGTCTGCCCTCAGCTCAGGGCCTGATCCCGGGGTCCTAGGATCCAGTCCTGTATCAGGTTCCCCACAGGGAGCCTTCTTCTTCCTCTGCCTATGTCTCTGCCTCTCTCTGTGTGTCTCTCATGAATAAATATATAAAATCTTAAGAAAAAAATCACTTTAGAAAAACTAGCCCAGGTAACTAGACAGAAGAACTTAAAAATTGCATGTATAAGTATAAAAATGTATATATTTATATAAATAATATATATTAGGATGGAGAATGACTTTTAATTATTTAATGGATGTATAATATATAATTATAAAAGTTTACTACACAGAGAATCAATAGAAAAACATTGACATCAAAAACTAATTCAGAAAAAGGACTGGTTTACCTTTAACCTATGAAACATTAGTATGCGTGTGATTTCCCCATATTCAAACTAATCATCAGAGGATGAATATATTGGATTAATGGAAAATATCTCATTTATAATTACAACAAAAAGATACTTAAGAGCAAACTTCAAAAGAAATATGCTGGATTTATAGGCAGGAAACCTTATCAATTCTATTGAGGGTAATTTAAGAAAATTTGGATACGTTAAAGACACAACTTGTCTTCAGTACAAATCATTATTTAAAAATATCAATTCTTGAATACCAATATAACAGCAAAATATTTTTCTGGAACCTTAACAAAATGAATCTGGAAAAATAAATATATGATCTTAGCTAGGATATCTTTGGAAAAGAATAATGAGAAGAACAATCAAATAGTCATATTTGGAAATCAAGTAATTAAGTAATTAAAATTAAATCTTGGGATCCCTGGGTGGCGCAGCGGTTTGGCGCCTGCCTTTGGCCCAGGGCGCGATCCTGGAGACCCAGGATCGAATCCCACGTCGGGCTCCCGGTGCATGGAGCCTTCTTCTCCCTCTGCCTGTGTCTCTGCCTCTCTCCCTCTCTCTTGGTGACTATCATAAATAAATAAAAATTAAAAAAAAATTAAATCTTACTTAATTTCAAAATACATAAGTAATTAAAATACTTTAGTGCTGAAAACAAAATTGTCAGAAAATCATTGGGATAGAATAGTTGAGAAATAGACCCAAATTTATGGAGTTTATGAAATATTTCTCAGGCTAAAAGCAAGATTTCAAATAATTGAATAAGTTGAAGTAGATTAAGTATTTTTAAAAATAAATAAAGCTAAATATCCCCTCTGTTATGTTACAGCAAATTCCATATGCATCAAAGTTTTAACTGTAAAAAGTAAAACCACAAACTATCAATAGAAAGTTTAGGCTATTTATTTCTAATCTTGAAGTGGAGTAATCATTGTTAAAGAAGTTACAAAACTCACAACCATATAAGAAAAGATCAACAAAATCACAACATAGAGTTTTGAAAATTCGTATGGCAGATTACAAAAAAAGCCAAAAGGAGGTGGATTGCAAAGCATATATCAGGGAATGCATCAATTTCTTTAGTTTTTCATTAAAAAATAATTAAAAACTAGAAGTTCACAGAAAAAGAAATACAAATGTCCAGTAAATAAAAGGAATGATGCTTGGACTTCTTCATAACTAAAGAAATTCCATTTAAAACAAAAATATATTAGATTTTACTTATTAGAATGCTAGATAATATTGGCAAAGATGTAAGGAAATAGGCATTCTCCTCTATTGCTGGTAGGAATGTAAATTGGAGCAACTTTGCAGGAAAATTTGGAACCATAATTTCCCTTCAAAGAACTTATCCTATGGATATACTCATAAATAGATGCTCCCCCAAATATACCAAAGTATGTATGTGTAAATGTGTAAGTATATATGAATACAAATATACACATGTAGACACACATATATTTACTGCAACATCAAATTCAAAGCTGGAAGCGTTTTATGTCAATGAGGAAAATAATTAAATATATGATGTTGCACTTATAGACAAGAATACCGAAGCTGTTTAACAATGAATGAATCTGGTATGTATATGCTTAATGAGGAAGGCTCTCCGAGAGATATGACTCAATTCCATATAGGTAGGCCTTATGTAATTTGACTTCTGGAAAGCATCCAACACTATCTTCTTTTTAGTTGTTGTTTTTAACAACCTTTTTGAGATATAATTCACATATGTCATACAATTCACTCATGTAAAATGTACAATTCAGTGGTTTTTAGCATATTAACAAGGTAGTGGAACCCTCACCACAATTTTTATCTCCCTTAAAATAAGCCCCGTGGCCATCAACAGCCACTCCTATTACCAACCAGCAACCCTACACAACCACTAATTGACGTTCTCTCTTTATAGATGTGCTTATTGCGGACCTTTATATAAATGGAGTTGCACAAAGAAGCTCTATGTTTTGAGGAACTGGGAAGATGTTTTTTCTGAAGTGGCTATGCCATTTTACATTCTCATCACAACGCATGGGTGTTCTAATTTCTCCACATGGTCACCAACACTTACTATCTGTTAGCCTTATTTTGGTGATCCTCATGTGGGTGAAGTGATAGCTCATTATGGTTTTGATTTGCATTTCCATGCTGCATGTTGAACATCTTTTCTGTGCTTATTGGCCATTTTTATATCTTTTGGATAAATGTCTAATTAGAAACTTTGCTCATTTTTCCAGAAGATTATTTATCTTTTTATTATTGGATTTTAAGAGTTCTTTATATATTCTGGATACAAGTACCTATCAAGCATATGATTTTCAAATATTTACTCTTATTTTCTGAGTTGTCTTTTTCGTTTTCTTTTTTTTTTTTAAGATTTTATTTATTCATGAGAAACAGAGAGAAAGAGAGAGAGAGAGAGAGAGGCAGAGACACAGGCAGACGGAGAAGCAGGCTCCATGCAGGAAACCTGAACTGGGACTCGATCCAGGGGCTCCAGGATCATGCCCTGGGCTGAAGGTGGCGCTAAACCTCTGAGCCACCCAGGCTGCCCTCTTTTTCATTTTCTTCATGGAACCATTTGCAGCACTAAAGTTAGTTTTGTTGAAATCCAATTTATCTCTCTCTCTCTCTCTCTCTCTCTCTTTTTTTTTTTTTTTTTTTTGTCATTTGTGCTTTGATATTGTATCAAAGAACATTTAATCTCTGGCCAGAAAGAGTTGCTTCTATGCTTTATTAGATTTTATAGTCTTAACTCTTTAGATCTATGATCCATTTTAAATTAAGTTTTACTTATGGGAAAAGAAAGGGGTCCTACTTCATTCTTTGCATGTGAATATCCAGTTACTCCCAACGCCATTTTTGAAAAAACTATTCTTTCCTGCATTGAATTATCTTGCCAGTATTACCTACTACAGTCAACCAAATGTTGATTGATGGTTGATTAGTTTTTATGACTTTGCCTTAAACAAAATTTTTCTTCGTTCTGAGTAAGTTTACATAGATTTTGCATTACATTTCATGAAAAATTTACCACTTAACTTTTTGTTACTGTCCAGTTTTCACACACATTTTCAGTTTTAAGGTTCTGTATGAATTGGAAAAGGCTCAATATGAAAGGCTATATTTTTTTATTTTTCTCTGTTGTAAAATTATGACAAATCACTTTGTCAGCTGATGATGATGACTTAAATGTGTTTTAGATTATTGTAATTTAGGTACTGAAGAATTAAATGGAAAAGAAAATATAGCTCTAGAGAAGGAAAATGGAATTATTAAAGAATTTTATCTTTATCATCATAATCACAACTACTATTTATTGAGCACTTACTCTTCACTACCTATATTATCTGATTTTATACTTGAAGTAACCAAAGATTGAATTCAATAATATCCCCAAAGTCACGCTATTTATAGATGTTAGAGCTGGGCTTCAAAGCCAGGTCTACCTGAATTTCAAGTTCAAAGACAGCTAACTGCCCATTCCTGGAATAGCACCTAGCATCACAGATGGCTCATGCCGAAATTCTATAAAATGGCATCATGTCCTAGGGAAATAAATTCATGTATTTGTCCAGATAAAAGGCAACTATTTCACCCAGATTGAGGAAGACCAGTTAGCAAATTCATAACTTGTTAAATATACTTCAAACAAGCACACTTCTCTTTCTGCAAAGCTTTTTCCTTATCCCAGGCAATAAGAGGTAACGAGAAACTGTAGTTCATGTTGGCAGCCCATTTGCTTCTCTCAAATCTTAGATTTCACACCAATCTCAGTCAGCAATTTTTTTCCTATAAGGCCAACTTTTGATGAAGACAGAAAGTATGACTTGGAAAAAAAAACTCCTGTTTCAACTCTGGAAGGGAATGGAGTCATATTTCCTCTGGCCTTGCATGTTCAATCTCTGGAACAATCCTAGAATCAGATGTTGATCAAATAGCCTCCAAATGCATAAGCAGTTTTTTAAAAGTTGAAAATGAAAAGAGATGTGACTGAATATAGAAGGCAGTTTGGGTTAATTCATTGATGAAAAGAGAGAAAAGGATTTGCATTGACTGTGTGAATGACCCAGATTGAAAAACACAGATAAGTGTCAGTACTATCTAGGGCTTGCACTTGGCTTTAAGGCATCTCAGTATTGAGCATACTGCATAGTGAAGATCTTATATTGAGTGGAGTAGTAAAAGCTGTATGTTGTGAAGGACTGGGTTTGGAATCTATGTTCAACTTGGAGAAATTACAAAACTCCAATTTCAGTTCCTTGTCTATAAAATGGACGTGCTTTTAACTATTAAATATGCAGTCTGATGCAGAGATCAGAGGATTCACACCTATTTGTATCAGGGATTTTACAAATCCTAGTTCCTTCCCTTGTCAGCTGTGTGATGTTGTTTAAACAGACAGCCTCTCTGAACCTCAGATTTTTCTTCTATAAATGGGATTATTAATACAAAGGATTTATGAAGATTGAGATAATATGTATAAAGAACATAAAGGTGAACTTGGCTTATGCTCTATGCTAAAAAATATATGCACCATTTGTTGTTTATTATTATTGTTATACCTGCTATGTGAGCCACCTACTAAAATGCCCACCATGTAGCAGGAATTCTTTACAAGTTACTCTCTCCCCTCACTTTTAGTTTGAAAGAATATTCATGCTTAATGATTATCCTTCCCCATATGGACAGGTATTTCCCCTTTGGCCATAAACATAAGTGTAGAAAACTTCTGGCTCCTTTTCATGAGTTCTGGGTACAGTTGTGTTATTACTTTCTCCTTAGAAGGGAACTACAGTGTTTTAGTTTAATTACTTTTGCAGAAAGTATGCCTTTCCTGGGTTAGTGAATCACATAGCTGATAAACACAGAAGTACAAGAGCTGGGGCAATGGCTTGCTAGCACCCCTTCTCTCTACATGGAAAATGTGCGTTTTCTATTAAGAATCACTATGAAAGCCACTCGCTCCAGAGGCAGAGACTATTTTTATCAGGAGAAGTCAGCCTCTAAAACTTTCTTTGCCAGCTGATTTTACCACAACTTCTCTCCTCTTGTCTGGTTCCCCACATTCCTTTCCAACTGGAAATGAGAACTGGTTTCAGGGAAATGCTTAGAGGCTGGCAGGCAGGACACATTTTATAAAAAGCAAGTATCTGAAATGAAGATTTCAACCTGCTGTCCCTGCAGCAGCTTCTTCCAGCTTTTACTTTCTACCCTGAAATGAAATTAGAAATATGGAGTTTCCAGGAAAATAAAAGGGGGAAAAAATGAAACACTTCCTTGGTTCTGACTAAAATGCACAGGCCAATGCTTCTTTAGCTTCGTCGTGTGAGTCAAAGGAACTCACAAAGAGGAACCCAAATCATTTACCAAGATAGAGGGACTCCTCATGGAAGATGCTGTTGGTGGGAGGAGACATGAAGGTCAACTATCCTTAGCTAACTTTGAGACTCCAACGATGATACTCAGAGCCTCACATGTACAAAAGCCCCACGCTACCACTGGACAACACATTGTATTGTATTTGAGTTCCTGGAGTAAAGAATTTCTGTTCCTTTGTCTTTGCTTCACTTTTGAAATGTTACAATGATCCCTATAATATGAATGCCTTATCTGGAAATAGAGATGGTTTCACATGATTTTTATAATCCCGTGCCCAATTCCTTCTTTAATCCATTGCATCCATTTTCCAGACAACTTATCAGAGTTAGCCATGCAGATTCTAGAAATTCCCCTGTATGTGTAGAGGCTGCTCCCACTAGCAGTCTGTGCCTCTTTGGACTCAACATCCACAGATCTAGAATGACTTCAGAGATTCCCAGCTTAATGTCAGAACTTAACCAAATCACCCAATTGCACCCACTCATTTTTAGATGAAGGATTGAATTGAGTCTTAGGGAGATAAAGGAATTAATCCACTGTCATCCAAACAGCTTGTGGCAAAACCGAGACTAGAAATCAAGATAATTTTTCATCTTTCCAAACTGCCCCTCTTCCTGTTATGAAGCATTGGGGATTTACTGAGTAGCAGCTTACTTAGCTGGACGTGTTCTTGCTCTACAAGATTATAAATGGTCCATTCTCAAATGAACTGCAACTGTTAAATTGCTAATAACAATTTAGGTATATTAAAATATGATAATTTGTGCCCAAAGGCACAACTCCTATTTCTAAGCAGATGACACATACATCTAATGCCAAAATTCTCCCTCTTGACTTAGGCTCACATAATATTTTGTATACAAGATAATATTCCTAATACTTGATCAGTGAATATTTAATGACTATCTCCTGTATGCTCAGCACTCTTATAGGTGCTGTAGAGATTAGAGGGGGAAAAACTGTCCATACAGATTTAGAAGACTAAAGATGCCTGTGGAGGAAATTGACAAAAAGGAAGGCCAAAGGCTTTGGCTCCCAAACACATGCTGGATCCTGAAGTATCAATGGCTGCTGGGGAGCCGCTGGGGGACAGAGATCTGATGTAGAGTCTTACTGAGATAACGTTATATCACACGGCCCAGGTCAAGGGAAAACTCTTGACGTTTCAAGATGAAAAATGCTTTACTTTGCTTAAATCAAGACTCTGTGTGTGGGTTTAATTTTTATGAAAGGAGTACAGGAGCTAAGTCATTTGCAGTCAGAGAGCTAATAAAACCCCATGAGACACCACTTTCTTTCCTAGCAGAATAATAGCCAAAAGTTAAAGATGATTATGACTTTTAGTCTGTGAGCTTTTCTGCTGACAGAGATCTTTTTCATGCATGTGTTATATCTAAATGGAACGATGGATGTCCTTGAAAAAAATGTTGCCTCTAGAATTAGGATGATGTGTGACTCAAGGTTCGAAAAGAATTTTGATGTAGTTGTAAGAAGAGAAGCACATCTTGAAATGGTCTCCAAGTTTATCAGACTACTTTTCTTTAATGAATTAAATGCCATATTCCAGCCTTCACTCTTAGAATGTTATAAACTTCTATAACTCTGAAGTTTATAGATGACTTGCATCCCCCTGCTAGGAGAGGGGAATGTTATAGATGAAGAAACTGAACTTCAGAGAGGTTAGGTGACTTGCCCAAGGTCATACAGTTAATAAGTGGCAATGTTACATGAGAAATCTTCACTGATTCCATTCGGTACTCTTTCTATCATAATCTAATGGCTCCCCATTAGAAGGAAGGAAGGGGAAAGTAAGATAAAGGCAAGAGCTAGGACTGATGAGATTCTTGCCTAGGTAACCCAGCTTCCCCCAAAGTATAACAGTTGGAAAAGAAAATTGACTCCATTTTTATATGTTTTAAAGCCCTCACCAGTGTTATATAAAATGAAAAATTAATGAACACCTGTAAAAGACTTCATTGCCCCACTCTCTGGGGCCACAATTTAAAGTTAATGTTATTTTCTGTATTAATAGCTGTTCCCAGTGATGTTTCCTTTTAAATTAATGCAGATGCCAGGTAATTTGGAAGAGATCAAATAGACCAAGAGGAGCAACTCACATTGCTCACTCAGCAGCCCTCTCATTTGAAAAGAGAGCTTCAGGAGCAGTTACTACCGTTGGGACCTTGTCGGCGGTCATTAGATGCACACAAGCTACTTCTTAAGAATAACATCCTCTATTTCTCATTCTTCAGAAAACTTGTGGGCTCCTAGTAATTGTAGAATAGAATTCCATTATCACAATACTCCCACTGAGTTTCTCTTCCACTCTTCATTTTTTAAACATTTTCCTTAAACATGACTGCTTGCTCCAGCACCGATAAGGGAGTGGGATGACACGTTCTGCTCATAAAATGGTAATGATCATCATCGGGGTGATTGCAAATGAAGAATGGAAATGTCCTGAGTCTGAGAGCCTAGGCTTAGTAATCGGAGGCATTTTGTAAACTCAAGATTTTGTAAACTCTCCAAGTCATGTCTTTATTCTGAAAGAGCTGAAACTGCAGCCCACCCTGCTTTAGCCTTCAGCCCGACCTCCCCCAAGAAAAGAGAAACTCCTAAATGTTCCCCGGTTCATGGCTAACCCCTTCTCATCAGAGACAATTATTTCTCTGGACAGGAAACAAAGGAAATGTGTGGGTGTCTTTTCTGACACTAGTTTGAAGTTATTCTGATAAATTAGCCTAAAGTAGAGTGGAATTCCCCAAGTGCAGTGAACATTTCATGTTGAATACATGTCAGGCCTTTGTATGTGCCTGCTCCCCTTCCTGTTAATTTCTAAGTTTGCTTTTTGAAGTACAACAATATGGAGAACTAATGAAGTAACTGTAGAAATAAAACTCCAAATATTGCAGATAATATATGCACCCCATATATATAATATACACATGCTAATGTATAGATATATTCTAAGAATATAAAAATATATTCTTTTTAAAATTTTTTAAAAGATTTTTTTTATTTTTATTTATTCATGAGAGAAAAAAGAGAGAGAAAGGCAGAGACACAGGCAGAGGGAGAAGCAGGCTCCATGCAGGGAGCACGACATGGGACTTGATCCCGGGTCTCCAGGATCACACCCTGGGCCAAAGGCGGCACTAAACCGCTGAGCCACCCGGGCCACCCCATTTTAATCATTTTAATGCATAGAAAATGCAAAGGTGAGCTAATGATAAATAGGAGTTGTATTTTTCCTTTACTCTAAAGAATCATCTTAAGTCCATCCTTAACCAAGGTTTTAAAATCTATTAGGTCATTGGACTAACCATCATTTTCTACTCACCATTTTCTCTCTAGTGGCCCTGTTGAGATATGGTAGGGGAACTTTGACTTTACATGGTATGAAAGCAATACACACTGAATAAAAATTATCCTTCAAATTTTGAATTTGAATCTTTTCTTGGACTGGCAATGTGTGGTATGACATTCTCTTGTAATGCTGGGCAGTGGCATTGAGCCTAAGCTCTGTCAGCCACATCAGTATGAGGGTAAACAACCAATACACACACAACCATTCTGCATGTACACAACCATTTTGTTTTTCACCTCCAGTGCAGTATTCAATAAATTGCATGAGTGCTTTTTATAAAATAGTCTCTGCATTAGATGATTTTGCCCAACTGTAGGCTAATATAAGTGTTCTGAGCACGTTTAAGGTAGGTGAGGCTATGCTATGATGTTCAGTAGGTTAGGTGTATCAGATGCATTTTTTTACTTAATATTTTCAACTTACAGTGGGCTTAACAGGATATAGCCCATCATAAGTCAAGGAAGATCTATACTGAATTACTTCTACTTGCTTATTACCAGAGTAGCAAAGGGAGCTGGGCACATGAATAGTGGCAGAGCCTCAGGTTCCCAAATACCTGGAATGTCAGACAAAGAACAGTGGGATTAGACTCAACTCTCTTTCCTTCAAAGGTACTTCTCGAATGATTATACATCTTGATTAAAATTCTCTTATAAAAAATCCATTTAACCACAGAAAATAGGAAAGGGGGAAAATATTATTCTTCCTAACATTCTCTGGATTTATGGACTCATTTTAATGGAGTCATAGAAGTAATTTTACAAATGTTCTCACCAAGTCTCAGAGAGATGACATGCCATATCAACGTTTACATAGCCAGTCCCAGTGGGTGGCAGATCTGATGCTTAAATCCTCCTATGCTCATTCTAATTCTAGGAAAATTATTTTTTTTTAATGGAGAAGTATTGGATTCCCAGGGCATCAGCAATCTCACATTTTATGCTCCCTTAAGTTCTTTCCCTTCATGCCTCTCTTAAGGTAAAGTGTACTGAAATAAAGTTTCATATTTGCCCTTATTTGTTTTCTGATTTAAGATTATTTTTTACCATTTTATTGTAAAGTGAAATGTAGATGCAGAAAACCACACAGAACACAAGAGAGATTTGGGAGCATTCTTGCAGGACCCTTGGCAGGTTAGGTGTGCTTGCCCTTCTTTGCCCAAATTCTCTCCCCACAATTCTGTGTCCTCTCCCAATTGATGCTTTACTGGGAAGCCAACTCACGGAATTGCTATGAATCCCACTCCCTTCTGGGCCTACCCACCCTCCTGTCTCTGCATAGGCTCTGCACAGCTCTCAACCTGGGACATTCCTTATTTATTTATTTATTTATTTATTTATTTACTTACTTACTTACTTACTTATTTATTTTTATTCAGAGAGAGAGAGAGAGAGAGAGGCGAGACACAGGCAGAGGAAGAAGCAGGCTCCATGCAGGAAGCGCGACATGGGACTCCATCCCAGGTCTCCAGGATCACACCCCTGGCTGCAGGAGGCGCTAAACTGCTGCCCTACCGGGGCTGCCCATACAGGGGACATTCCTTTGCTGATCTTAACTGTTGGTTTGTTTTTCTTTTTCTGAAAACATATTATTTGTTTATTTCTCATATTTTTGTTCTGCTTTCTGGAAGACTTCTTTAACTTTACCTTCCAGTTTGATTATCATTTTTTTTTAAATGTTGACTGTTTTAATTTTATTTTCCAAGAATTATTTCTTACTCACTGATTGTTTCTCTTTTATAGCATCCTTTGTTTATTTTATAGATACAATATTTACTCTTTCTGCCTGGTAATAGGTTCAAATATATTTCAAGTTTTCCTCCATGCTTTGTAGTTTCTCATTTTCCTATGTGATCTTTCTTCCTGGTGTTTGTCTTGGTCTGTCTCTCAGTCAGGAGGCTTTGCTCAGTGTCTGATAACCTTTGCTGTCTGTCCTATTTGAGAGGGGAGGCCCTGCAAACTTGACTGAAGGCTCATGTTGGGAGGGCTGACTAAACTGACAGGTGATCTACACTGCCAGGTGATCAGGGGACTAATCAAACAAGTGACAGATGGCATTATCTGGAGACTGTCTCTCTGAGGTCTTAAGTTTCCTCAGAGTAGAATCATCCAACCTAACTGGCTGCCAATATTCTGGAAGCAAGACAGGGAAGGTATCCAAGGATTCCACCATTAAACATGTGGAGTTTCACTTCATCCCATTTTGAGTTTTCTCCCTGACAATCCTTCAGTCTGCTTGGTGCTTTGAGTCCTGAGTCATCTAGAGAGTATACTTCAGCTTTCATGTAGGCAGGTTGTGTTGTGGAGTGGGTGGACAGAGAAGCAAGGGGATAGACATGTTATAAGGCATCAGAGAAACCCACTGTTCTTTCAGCCATCCCCCTTCTTTGGCCTTGTTCCCCTTCTGTACCTCCTCCAACCTCACTCCCGTCCTACCTTCGTGGTTACTAGTGCTTCCGAGAGCTTCATGGTTCTGTTGGGAGAATCAGCGGCTGCTTATTGGCATAGCCCTCAGTGGGCTCTTGAGACATAATTCTCCTCTGCTCAATCTGTTATTACTTCTCCTTCCTTTTCCTTTCCACAACAGTGTTAAAACTTCTCATCTATTGCTGTATCCTCCAATTTTCCATCTCCATATGCTTAATGCCTTTTAGGTTTTGAGAAAGATAGGAGCTAAATGGGCATCGCTATCTTGCTATTTTTAAATTTGATATCAATAGGCTACATTTGCTTTCTTAACATCTCTATAAAGTAACTTCAGTTATATGGTCCATTGTTTAAGGTTGCTTAAAGTTTTTAAGTAAAATTATATTTAGACCAAAGTATAGAGAAGTTTTATTTATGTACCAGTGAGTCCTTTAAAAAAAAAACAGAAAATGTATTACTTGCTTAGACAGTAATGATTTTAAACTGTTGAAGATATTTATCAATAACACTTATATGAGATTTGTTTTGCTACTTTTTGAAATTACAAGGAAATTTTATTTAACTCAGTCATTTTGAATTACAGCATTTTGTATTATTTTTGTTTTAGAACATACTTTCTTGAGATAATTTTTTTGAAGTTTTAACAGCTTCATCTCAGAATTATAGCCATAGCTTTTCTCTTTGGAAAGCCTCCACTAGATTTAGTTAGCCTGAACTTTATCTCATGCTCCTTGCTCCATTGTGAAGTCCCCATGTCCTTATACATAAAAGGGCTATTGGTGACCTTGAATTTAGAGGTTAATTTTGATTCTGCAAGGCTTTGTCACATCTCTAAGCAGGTGAGGGTCATTTTCAGAACAGATAATAATTTAATAAGGTAAAAAAAACTATGTGTTATTCTCTATAAGGACTGTAATATTAATTTTTTATATCAAAGCAAATGACTTTGTTGTTCTGCCTGAATCACCTACATTTTCTTCCTAGAAATTGATGTTTTTCTTGACACACATCATGACCAGCTCTACTTGCAAGCAGTCTGTCCATTAAGATACTTTCGGGCCTCCTAACTCAGCAGAGAACTGTACATGGCCCTGAACTTTTCATTACAAGTCATTTCTTGGGTTTTCTCATGAAAGTTCCAGTTATGCAAGTAACATTTCCAGCTACTGCTATCTTGGGATAATTGGGACAACTGAATTCAACAGTGCCATAGGATAGGTAAGTTGTAATGGGACCAAACCAAAAAACAATGATGGAAGACACTATCTAGAACTTTCAAAGGTGAGTTGTAGAGAGGAAGTAGAAATCCCTCAAAGCTGCTTGAGATGGAAGGGGCTGCTTTTAAGTGTAGTGAACCACACTTCTGAATTATTCACGCAAATGCCAGAGGAAATCTGGCAGAGATCCTGTAATAACTATAGCTCCCCTCGTTATGTACACATGACTATTTTCAAAATGTTTTCATATCCATTATCTCCTCTCCTTGACTCTCAGTAATCCTCTGAATCTCGTAAAGTAAGAGAACAAGTTATAATTTATAAAGAAGGAAACTGGGTACCTGAAAAATGGTGTGACCGTTCCCAACATCACACCACTGATGAGAAATATGTGGAACCAGCATTAGGATCCAAGTTTCCTGACTCCAGGCTGGGGTCTTTGCTAGATAATGTTTTTCAAAGGCCCCCTAAAATATCCCTAAAATACATAACAATAGTGAAAGTGACCAGTGAGCCCTGAGGTCTAAAAGCATAGTCTCAAGAGGCCCAAAGTAAGTGTGACATTTTCTCAAAGTCTTGCTTTATCTTAAAAAATAGTGAAGATTTTGTGGTTCATTACGTATTACTCTTTTTTTTTCTTTGTAGCAAGCAACTTCAATAACATTAGGGCTTGAGATAGTCATATTTCTATTGGGTTGGCCCAATAGTATGTGGGTTGGCCATGACTGTAGACTTGGCTCAGATAGGTCCAACTTGACTCTTGGCTGTGTGTTGGGTTCAGCTGTGTTCCACAGGTCTTCTCATTCTCCTCCAACCACAATAACCCAAGACATATCAGAGGAACAAGTAGAAAGAGGCAGTGCCTCTTAAGGCAGCTGTTACACCCCAACCTCCTTCTGAAGGCTGAAGCATGTCAAACAGCCGAGCCTAAAATCAGTAGGGCAAGATGTATATTCTCTTTGCTCTACTGTACTGCAAAGTCACATGACAGAGAAAATGCAGAGTTGAGAAAAATAATCCAGTCAACCACAGCTGTCACTCTTGACCACAATTGTTTACCTGCACCTGTAAAATATATTCATCTTCACCCTAAGACTCCAGAAAGTGTCTTCTGGTCCCAACAATAGGCTCAAAATCCTGAATCTCATGATTAACATTGGTCCAGATGCAATTCCATAAGTTATGGAGACTTATAACTAAGAAGACAAGTTACCTGCCCATCCCCTCTGCTCATATGCACACTACTACATACTCAATATGTAATGGTGGAAGTGGCAAGGCTTAGATGCCAAAAACATGTGGCAGATCAAGAATGATATAATTAACTGCAATTCTGAAATCCCACTGGGAAAATGTTGCCAGGCCATAGATAAGGGAATGTTCCTTGATTGGGCCTGGTTCTGTTCCCCGGGAGCAGCCCCTAGTACATTGTTCTCCACTGCTTTTGGCTCTACCTCCCAGAAAGTCCTTCCTTCTTGATCATCTTTCATGCCAAGTTTGAAGAGGGTTGTGGTGAATATGTTCTTCCTGGAGGCTGAGCAACTTTCTCTGCATTCCTGCCTATGGACTATTAGTTGCCTTTAAGTCTTTATAGCCAATTATACATTCTTTTTAATTAAGTCTGACAGTAGTTCTGCCAGTATAATTACCTCAAAACTTTGCAGTTTTCCATGGATTTAATGCTAGTCAATTCCATGTGCCTAAGCCACACCCACCATTCATATTGGACATAGATCTTTCTATAGACTTAATTTTAAGTCCTTTGAGCTGAATAGACTTCTAGGGAACCATACCTTTAATCTACATCGAAAAATTTTTCTAGTTAAAACCTTCTGTAGGAGCCATTTTAATCCTTTCAGATGTCTTTAAAAGCTGTGACCACCAGAGTCTTGAGTCTTGAGTTAGTGTTTGCCTCAAGGTTGTATTTTAATGAGAGTGCCCAGGATCAGGTCTTTTCCTGAGGCAGCATCTTAATGGCTTCATCTTTGGTTTGATAAGAAACAGTTTCATTTTCCAATTCTACAAGTCTTCAAATTGCTGGTCTCTCTATTCTATTTGCAAACCAGCCTTTTCTGAATTCTTTTCTGAATCTTTCTTATAGTACCTTACCAAAGGAGCCTACTCATTCTAGCAACACTTTGCCTCAAAACATTTTCAACCCAACACCACAAGTTATTATGGATCTTTTCTGTGCTCTGAGTTTTACCATAGAGGACAACTGGTCAAATCATTTGCCCATTACATATCAGAGGTCACAATTTTTCCATTCTCCTATAATGATTTCCTTGCTTCCTGTCCAGTGATCTCATAGCCAATGCTGTAGAGATTTGTTCCTAGCATTCTATTGTTAGCTACCAATTTCTGTGGGCCATTCAATGTTTGCCATGTAATAAACAAAATCAGAATCTTAAAGGGTAAAACAGCAAGTAAATATTTTTCTTGCTTAATGGTTCTCCAGTTTTGCTTGGCATGGCTCCTGGCTTTAGGTAGGGTTTAAGCAGACTCTACATGTCTCCTCATTTCCTTTGAACCGATAACTACCTGAAGCATGTTCTCAGGAGTGATCAGAAAGGCATGATGCCTCATAAAGTCTTAGGTCAGAAGAAGGTCACTGCCACGTCTGCCCCCATTCTCTTGTTCAAAGCATGTCATATGGCCAAGCCCCAAATCAGTGCCTCTCTGTGAGTCATGTGGCAGAAAGAGGGGAAGAATTGAGATAATCCAATTTATCATGCATTTCATAATATATCTTTGTTTATTATTTGTTATTTAAATATTGTTATCCTGAAGACTTCAAGGAAAATCAGTATTCCAGAATTATTCCTTCCATTTATTATGGCTTTAAATACTCCTGACACCCTATCAAATGCCCCTCAGAGGTACATGTTGTCTAATTTGGAAAGCAGAGCTTCATAAAACTGCCTCAAGCATTGTGAGGGACAATAGTCCAGTAAAGATATTCTGATTCTATGACAAAGGATGGACTGGAGGGGTGTGAAGGGCATTGAATACTTTATTCAATTTGTAATTTTGCCTTAGGCTGGTATGAGTCAAATTATGTCACTTCTCAAATGTGGCTTCACATGCTCCCTGTCTTCCAGCAACAAAACTACAAGAAAGACAAAATGAATGCAAGAGAAAGTCATCCTTTAAAAACACGTACAGATTGTTGCTTACATGTATTAGAAAAAGAACAATACAAGAATGCAATTTCCTTTTACTCATTCATTCAACAAATATCTTTTGCTATCTATTATCTGTCAGATAATGACGCAAGTAGCTAATGATATGATTATACAGTGGTTAACAAAGTGGGGTCTTGGGACTATGAAAAGCCTGAGAAATTTCTAGGGGGTCTTCAAGAGCCAAACTATTCCCATGACAATACTAAAAAGTAATTTGTATTTTTTTCTCTTGCACTTAGTATCTTAACAGAAGATAGAGAAGCTACGGTCTATTATGCTAGATATTTAATAATATTCTCAAAAAGATGATGCTACTCTTCTCACCATTTAAAAAATTTTTAAAGTAATCTCTTTGCCCAAAGTGGAGCTCAAATTCATAACCCCGTAATGAAGAGTCGCATGCTCTACCATCTGTGCCAGGCAGGTATCCCACTATTTTTTGTTTTATTTTGGAAAAACACAGTCATTTTTCTTAAGAAATATTATATTTAAGTTAATATGTAAGACTTTGTTATTGTTATTTTTGAATGAATTAATAAATTAGCACTGTTAAATGTTCACAATTTTAATTTTCCTTAGGATGAATATTGATAGATATAATCTACATAAACAAAAGTTCCCATTGATATCCTCAAAAAGTTTTAAGAGTGCAAAGGATCCTGAGACCATTTACCATAAGGGTAAAAGAAAACAGCAGGACTCCTTCCCATTTGGAGCTTGTACTGAATTTTCTGCAGACCGCCCAGCAACACTTACTCCTTCTACGCACCACCTACTATCACAGGGGCTAGAAGCCTGAGAACTCATTTCCTAGAACCCCTTGCCAGGAGGGTCCCAGATTAGATTCTGTCAATGAGATGCATTCTCACAAAATTTGGAAATTAGAAGCCAAATTCTTACTCCATAGGCAGGTGTCCGGGCTTCAGCAGATGTGAGATTTTTCAGCAGCTCTGGGTATTGCTATAATCACTAGTTTCAGCTATTCATGCAGTTATGATTATCACCAATAGTTTCAGAAATTTCTTGACTTTCTCAAAACTAGTGGCAAATTTTAAATGTTCTCCTTCTATCCTTTTGACATTTTTGTAACCATGAAATTCTATTATTTACAGCCCTTTCTGCTCAGAACACCTGGAGAGATTTTGTCTTCCCGAGCTAGTTTACTTTGTAGTTAGAGCATCAAACAAAGACCAAATCAACAAATAAATTACAAAAGATACACAGAGTATGATAAATACCACAAGAGAAATAATTGAGTGCTGTAATATAGAATAGAATAGAATCTTTACCTTAGGTTACAAAAATGTATACATGAGAACTATATGTAATCTGTTTATTTATGTTGGTGATTACATACTTTATTTTCTAAGAAGGCATGCAGTTTTTCTTAAGTTTCAAGATATAAGGAAATAAAATAACAAAATTATATTGGAAAAATGACATTGACTTTAAGAAATTAATACCAGTGTTCCTTGTCACAATGATTTGTGAATGTGTTACAGAATTTTACAGATCTTGCCATATGGAAATATTTTACACAGAAATTCTTGGGAACATAATTTAGAATCTTGTTACATAATAGCTTGATATAAAACATTGATTTGCTGATGTGACTAATGAAAAGCAAAATTTCCATTAATTTTTATTTTCATCTCTGAAAAATATTCTACTTCATTAACTCTTCTAGAAATATCAGCACAATCTAAATCCTATGACACAACTTCTAATGACTGGAACAGAAACCTTAGGTTTTAGCAATGAAATATATACCTCAGCTCTGCAGAAATGATCAGTGTTCAGCATCAATAACCATTTAATTAAAATATTTTACCAAAGTTGTAAGGAAGACATAAAAGTTGCAGTTATATTCGTCAGATAAAATGGATGTGTGTGTGTGTGTGTGTGTGTGTTGTAGAACTGATTTTCTCTGAGACTTAAAGCTATCTTTTAAGGTCCATAAGACAAAAAAGAATGTGACACAGAGGGACACACATTTGTCATTAGAAAGCGCAATAAAAGTCAAATACCAGGGATGCCTGGGTAGCTCAGCGGTTGAGCGTCTGCCTTCACCCCAGGGCTGATCCCAGGTCCTGGGATTGAATCCCACATCGGGCTCCCCGCAGGGAGCCTGCTTCTCCCTCTGCCTGTGTCTCTGCCTCTCTCTGTGTGTCTCTCATGAATAAATAAATAAAATATTTTTAAAAAGAGGTCAAATACCAAACCAGTTCATTTTCCAGATTTTGAAAATTGATAGGGCTAGTGACTTGTCTAAGGGCAGACTGATTTGGAATGCAACTACTGCCTTGTCTCTAAAGCAGTTAGTGGAGCCCAAGACTCACTGACCATGGAGAATTCCCAGAGCTCAACATTCTGGAATTTTTGATATGAAAACAACAGATCTTTGAACATTTTCCTGAATATAGAATTTACTATAATGTTGTAAGTACTTTTGAATAACTCCATATCCTTTCTCAGGGATGATTGTAAGTTCTTCCCATCCCAATCTCACTCCTCAAGAGCGTATTCCCCACCACTTGAGACTTTTAGAGGAAACTGCATTTAAAGGAAGTGAAGACGAAACATAAAATGTTTTTCTCACATGTTTAAATAGGGATTCTTATTTAGGAAGGCCTTAATAGAAGGAAATCTGGTATTAGATCTACCTTCACATAACTGTAATTTACTAAACAGGTAACTCGCATCCAATTTGTCCTCTAGACCTAAGAAGACAGTGTTAAGCTTCAAGGCAATCTAATTCTGCTGTATACATGAGTAACTGCTGGATACTCAAGCTTTTTGAGCTTTAGCTTCTCAATCAACAAGACAGGAGTGTCATACCTAACTGCTAGGACTGTAGCAGGGGCTAACCCAGTGAATGAATGGTGCATGGCTTGCTCAGTACTGGCACACAGTAGGCTCATAAAATTAGTAGTTCCTTCACATATTCACCTTGGGCACGAGCTCTGAAAGTAAATTTATTCCATGTCCCTCTTCTCATTCTGTCACATATAATGAGGTTTAGAAGTACTGAGGAGTTGGACGTGTTACAAATTTATTTATTGGCATTAATTCATTGGCTATGAGCTGTACAAAGAGGGGAAAGCAGCTATTTGATTAAACGTATTGTCTCCTAACCACAAAAGTGAATCATGGCACCTATTTCCCAACTAAGCAGGTGCTATAAAAATCACCACACAAGTCAAAGGACTGGATTTTCCTCCTTTTATTTTTAAATTCTGCTTAAATCTTTCCTTTTACAGCTTTTTTTTTTCATTAAAGCCTTAAAAAACATTTTCCTCTCTCTCCAGTAAATATTAATATAATATCCTTCACCATTATTAATGACCTTTTTAAAAAATGAGGTGGTCTTTTTGTTTATATTCAATCCACATTCTTTTCTTCATTCGGTTTCTATGGGTACCTTTCTCCTCTTCTAGTGATGAGTCATATCTGTGGGTGCTAAGAAAAGAAGAGGTTATCTAAAATATATTTAAGAAAAGTACAAAAAAAAATTACATACTTTATTTTTTTTCTGAGTTTTCTTTTCCTCCCAAAGGAGGCACATTTGTTTAAAGTACCACTAGCTTTGTAAAAACTGAGTTACTAGAAGAAGAACACAAAGCAGAAACCAAATGAAAACTAAGTATATTTTAATTATTTTTAAATTGTTGCTCTATATCTTTTTTACAGAGGTTCTCATGAACAGAGAGGATGACTGCTTTTTTTTTAACCTGGTAGCAGTGGGTATCAATGGGTATTAAGGGGGTGTTAATCAGTTTATTAACTGATGAATGGAGTGAAAGCCAGAGGAGGGCCATAGGGAAGCAAAGTAGGTTGTAAGGTTGTACGAAAGGGTATTATGAGAGTCCTGTATGGGGCTCCCATGGGGAGCCTGCTTCTCCCTCTGCCTGTGTCTCTGCCTCTCTCTCTGTCTCTCATGAATAAAGAAATAAGATCTTAAAAAAAAAGAAAAAGAAAAAGAAAGGGTGTTATAAAGGTGGAAAGAATCTTGGAGAACAATCTAATATTCCAGATCCCTTGTTTGTAAATGAGGAAGCTGCAGGCAGGTGAGATAAAGTGACAATTAAATAAGACCCATTCCTGAAAATTCAAGAGATATATATGACTCCGTTTGTACGTGGAAAAAGTAAGAAACAAAAGCCCTCCTCTACTTAAATCAGGTTTAGAAGCAGAATTGCCAAGTTGTGCTGTCTGTGTTGATGGAGTCGTCAAACTGCTCGGGAATTTTTCTAATTTCTAGTAAAAGCTGTGCTTTGCAAACCCAGTGTGGGTCTACAGGAAAGTAAAGGTCAGGCCCTGCAACCCTGTGGCTACCTGAACAGCTTTTAGCACCACATACAGCTCAGTTTGTGCTGAGAAACTGCAACCCCCTTTATATGGGCTTCTCCTGTTTTTCCAGTAGTCTGCCATCTATTCACTAAGTATCCAAGATTTGCATAGACTCAGGTTCAGTGCTTAATGAATATAAAAGTACACAGCAAGGTCCTTTAGGAACTTACAATCTAATTAATTAAGAAATTAATAGGTGAAAAAGTGGAGTGGCAGATGTGTCTGCGTGTGTAAGAAGCTCTGATTCAGCAAAGGGGGTGGCTTCATACTCTGCCTGGCACTTGAGCTGGACCAGGAAATGTGGATAGGTTCTAGATGTGTGTAGGAAACACAGAACTGCATTTTAGGGAAAGAACAGTATGTGTACCCCCCTTTAAATTGATAATAAACATCATATATATCAGGAGCAGAAAGGAAAATAATCTGTTAGGGGAGCAGGGATTCATGGTGAGGAATAGTTAGATAGGTCTGTTTTACAGGGGCTTGAGTACCAACCTGAAACATTTTATGTTTCTCTCCTTAAATACAACAGTCCTGCCCATCACAAGCCTATTAGGAAACAACCTATCCATGGTGGAAAGTAGAGAAGATAAATTGCCTTGTGATCCATTAAAATATGACACGAATCCAAGTTGCCTGATTTCCCCAAAACCCAATTTTATGAGCTTCTCTTCTGGTAAAATTCTTTTCTGACTCTGCAACTATATAAAAGAATATTCTCTATACTATAACATGGAAACAGATGAGTGCTAGTGCTTGGGCTTGCACTCCTCATGTGAATTTATAAGTCTTTATTGTTATTTCATTGTGGAAATTGTTGTGGCAAATGCATATTCAGAAATATGCTCAAAAAGCAAAAGCTTATGAAGGAAAGAAACTAAAAATGTAGTGGATTTCACAGAACAACAGAGAAATAGAAATAAAAAGGCTTGAATCTCTAGTACATATGTCAGTACTTTGTGTGACTGGACTAGAAGGAGACACGATACCTTGCCTCCTGCTTAGCAAATTCTTAAAGGTCAAAATGAGACCTGAGAAAAACGGGAAAATGATGAAGGCTGACAAAGGAAAGGAAGTCCTTTGGAATATGTTCACAGCCTGATTTGAAGTCGAGGACCCACCAGGATAAGGGATGGTCCACAAGAGATGTGTTTATGTGGCACATAACAAGGGTCAGGGGAGCCCTGTTCCATCATTCCTTCTTGGGAGGCCCTCATGCTGGGATAAGAAGGAGCATGTCCCAGCCAATGGCCTGGAAGGAGGAGCCTTTGATGTCAGGATGTGTCATGGGGTCTTATCGGTCCCTATCACTGTTAGGCTGGACATCCCTGCTGGTGCCTACAAATGGGTCTGTTTCGGGGTTGTGGCAGGGTGAAATGGGTTGTCCTACTCCACATGTGCAGCTCCAGAAGTGACACATATGGAGTGCTGAGGGCAGTGGGTCAGGGGAATAAGGGAGGACAAACCCACTTAACCAGCCAGACCAACTGACATCCACACTGCTAGACAAAAGAATTGGCAATGTCACTGCCAGCTCCACTTCATCCTGCTTTGTGTGTGTGCCTTTTAAGGGCCACTTGCAGTCACTCCTCCTCATGGACTCTAAAAGCTTCATTTTAAGACCCACCTGTATAAGATGCCTAAATAGCAAGCCTTGGGGCTCTCTTTATGGCCTTTTCTCTTTTCTCATTCTGAGTTACCTGCCCAGCCTCTAGAAGCAGTTAGCACCTTTGGGAACTCCATCTAAGGGTCTGGTAAATAGGTAGTTACCCAACCATTTCAGCATCTCAGGGTCAAGTGTTTGGCTATGTGTAGGCAGCCTTTTCTAAAGAGATACTGGATGAAGGAGACTCACCTGAGTTTACCTGGGTCTCAGCCCAGCTCCTAGGCATTCAGGACCAAAAGACCAAAGAAATGGTCCTGAAGTTAAAAACCCTCCTGCTTTTCTCCATCTGGTGGATGGGGATATACATCGAGTTTGACAACTATCCCAGCTCTTGAGCAGATCTGGGCTATTTACAGGGAAAGGAGCGATGTGAGTGGCATAACCTTTGGACTAACCTAGTAATGAACGTGTTATGTTCCCAACCCAATCTGGCCTAGACCAACCTTTACCTCAAAAATGCTTTTTGGATTTCTAAACCACAAGTTCATGATTACTGAAGCTAAACATGACCTTAATGGTCTATCAGCTGCCATGTCATAGCTGGAATGGTACCGTGGCTGTGTGGGAGTCTGAGGAATGGGGGCTCAGGGATAATTGAAGATAGGAAACTTTGAGCGGATTTTTGGATCTCGGACAGTCCCACTGCCCAATGCCATCTCACACATGGCTATCAGAGTTGCTGGGTTCTCCATTGGAGTCCTAACATCACCCTCATGAGCAGTTTGCCTTCTGCCCTGCTACCCAGGACATGCTTGGTAGAATGGAACAGAGGCAATATATGAAAGTTGGGGAGGGGCCTGAGACTAAATTTGTATAAGTCTAATCTCAGAAGTCTCTCTAGAAGGTGTTGTTATGGAAGTGAAAGAGTTATGTCTGGGTTTTACTCTAAGATTGAAGTTTCTGAGCATAGCTGAGCATGACACCACCAGGGGGCAGTATGAAGCTATATCCATTACTCATTATTTCAGTCTTGACCACAGTCCAATCCAACCTTTTCTGTCCCTGTACAGGAGCTTCATGAAAAGCTCTTAGGTGATGTTTAAACTTTAAAGCTGTGGGAATGTTAGGTAAATCCAACAACATCATTAAGAAAAGGTTATATTTTCCCCTTAAAACCAATACCAAATAAAATAAAATAAAATAAAATAAAACCAATACCAAATTCAGTTTTACTGGGAATATGTCACCATTCATATTCTCATCTAAAATGGCCGTTTTTCACTGGTTTCACCATCTGAAATAAGAATGCATTGTTTAGAATTATGTAATTCCTTGCCATCTGCTGTAAAGCAGAAAACTTGCTTCCCTGTGTCTTGTAAAGCTTTGCATCCAATCCATGTTATAAAAATTTTAAAGTATACAAGGATAGCATGATATACCAGAGATCTTATTCAGATTAATTTTTTGTTCAGCCTTTGCCATGTGTCAAGCATTACCCTGAGAATGGCATAGCTCTTGCCCTCAAAGAGCTTATGGTCTCCCAGGGGATCAGATAAATTAACAGAAGGGCCAGTTTCCTAGCACTCTGTTAGCTTTTAGGGAATAACTGGTCAATTTGGAAAATGGAAAGAAGAAACAACAATCATTTCTGGAACTGTTACAGCTTAGAGAACCTACCATGTTCATAATCTCAGATTTGGGGTTAATAATCAAGTGCCAAATGTAATATATATATGCCCCACCCTGTATATATATGGGATATATATATATATATATATATATATATATATATATATATACCCCAAACCATGTTATATATATAACCAAGTTAGGGTAAATGGCTTCTTCTTTATTAAGAGAGCATTTTTCCTTTTTCCTTCAATTGTCATTGCTTCCCAAGCAATGTTTTCTTAGGATGGTTTTGCAAATATATGATGCATGGGAATAGACAGCAGTTGAGTTGAAAATCCAGGAACTATTGCATAAAAGCACTGAGGAGTTTGGAAGAACATTGGGTTTTTGGATTGAAACAATAATAAAATAATGTCACTGCATCATGAACCAGGTGCTGCATTCTTGTCTAATGTGTCTTAATTCTAATTAGTTAAACAGCAAAATGAAGCCTTTATTTTTTGGCAAGGTTAAGTGTATGGTTGAGTGCTCTCAGCACAGGTTAGGGATTTATAAACTCTTAATCTGAGTCCCAGGTCTATTATTGACTTTGGGAAAGTCATTTAACCTCTTGTTTCTTATTTCTGGGGAGTAAAATGGAAGTAATAAAATGGCCCATCTCACTGGGATGCTGTGATGAATGTCACAAATGATGGAAATATACTTTGCAAATTCAACTGGTATTGGGAGTGCTGATATGAACCCTTAGCAAAGGGGCATGTGTCCTGTTTCTTAGAGAAAGAATCCCTCCGCTTCACTCTTTTGCTCACCTCTACCTTTGAGTATGTCCAGAAGGTCATCTAGCTCTTCTTGCCTTTATGTAAAGCAGACACCAACACTTCAAAGACATTCAGAAAGCATCTTTATGTTCTTCAGGAAGCAAGGACTGCTAAAGTAAAATTATGGTAGTTTTGCTTATACCCCTTCTTGCCTCAGGGTGATGGGGAAGGTGTTAGGGTGTGGGGAACCCTACAGATAAAGTGGCTTTATTATGTAGGAAGGAGACAATTTCTTTATGGGAGAAGGAGAACATTGGACTCTGGCTTCTTACAATGGGTTTCTCCTCACTAAACATCATGAAAGGAGGAACCAGGCAATTTCCTTTTTTACTGTGTACCCAACAACTAGCACAGTGCCTGGCACAAAGTAGCTGCGCAATAGTTTGTTAAAGGGAAAGTGGAGGAAAAAAATCAGCTGGTTCATCAGTTCAGCCACTCCAAAATGCTTAGAAGCTACATTTTCTAGGAAATAAAATAATAAAAATAAATAATCATGAAATAGTAGAGAGTAATATTAATCAATTTTTATCTTGATTTGTATGTAAAATAAAAACTTAATACATTAAAAATGAATTTTAACTTGGATCTTTGTTGGTTTATTCGATTTTCTTAGCAGTCAAATTTTTCTATAAGCTGGGGTTTCTGGAACACATAAAAATGAAGAGAGATGCTAGTTTTAAACTTACATTGTGGAATTTCCAACTAAACCTAAGTTGCTCACATGGGAAAATGTAATTTCAACCAGATGGACTTTATTCCTGTTTACTCCTAAACATCCAAAATATTTCACAATGTAAAGGTATAAAGAGTAGATGCAAATGCCTTTAAAACCTACTGTTATCTTGTAGATGCTCAGTGTTACTCGAGAATTGAAAAACAGCATGGCTCAGTGGTCTAAGCTTTTTTCAAATTTGGAAAGATTCCCTGAGGCTCACCTATAGATGGCTTGTACTGAGATTTCAATAGCTTTGTTCTTTTGGTGCTCTGTTAGAAAGAAGCAGCCACATTTTAAGATTTTCTACCAACTTAACAGAAAGTTCTATCATGAAAGGAAGTTGTTATTATTTCAGGAAAGAGTTATATTCTCTCAGATTACCACATGCCCCCAAAAAGCTATTGTGGAAAGGAACAGAGATTATTGCTCAGAGGAAAATGTAGGTTTAAAGCCATTTTCAAAAAAGAAATGCTTTTATTTTTTTTTTACATGACTTGGATCCATATTCAGTAAAGAGCTTTGCTAATCATTTTTCCTAATTACTTTGGCTAACTCATACTTGATGAAAAAATATATTGTGAAGACTGCAGTGAAGTATAAGTTGTTCTCCCATGTAATTAGTTTGTTCTCAGAGCTCATTTTTATTATGAAAATAATTTGTGGTGGTTACTTATAAGGGAGAGGCTCAAGCTGGAAGGCTTCAGTATAATATTTCCTCTATGAAACTTTCTCTACCATGACAATTCATTTTATTCCTTGGAAGTCAAATGTATATTTTACATCTAATTCCTGATATACAGACTAAACAAGCCCAGGACCTCGACTGTCTGACAGCATTTCTGTGGCATTCTTTCATGGAGAGAATTAAAGGCTTCAAGCATCTGTGGCCATGTATTTCCTTCCAGGGAATCTGTTTCGGGGGCCCTGTTTCTCTTGCCTGTCTCTCTCTCTCCCTCCCCCTGCAAATATGATTGCATGGGAAATACGGGGACTGGGGAGGGAGGGCAAAGCTATGTTCATATATGCCTGGAGTCTCTGCCCTTTGGGGATATTGGCTGGTTTGGTTCATGGTTCCCTTAAGCCAAGAGGAGAAATGAAGGGGGGGGGTGCTTTCATTTTCTTCTCTAAAATCAATCTCTCTGCCAGTGCTCTGGATCCTATCCATACCAGCCCCCCAGGAACTTTCTCTCAACTACTTTCAATTTTATCCTCCATTTGGCTCTTTCTCCTTTACCTCTAAATATGATGAGTAAGTTCATTTGTATTTAAATTTAAAAAAAAGGACTAAACCTTACCAAAGTCTTAAAAAATACGCTTTCCCTGATGCTTTTCTTTCTTTGAGACCTATTTCCTGACTTTTATGTACTTTGCAGTCTGGCCCTAGCCTGTTATACCTTTATTTCTAAAATGTTAATTCAATAAAGTCAAACTTCAAGTCTGTACATCAGAATTTCCCAAACATTTCAGGTGCCTTGAATTTTGGACAGCTCCCCCTGCTGCCCAACCCAACCCCACCTTCCCATATTCATTATAGAGGGAAAATGTATTAGAAAACACTAATAAAAATCCCACATGCCTCTGCTGATCTATTAAGGCTAACTATAGGTTTCACAACATCGCTGTAAGCATGGTTAATATATTGGAATAATTTCTAGCATTTTTAAGTACAACTCAGTAAAGTATTCCTTTATACAGTTGGCATCAGGCATTGAGGAATACAATTTGCCTGTTGGAGGGGATGATGTCATTTTTTTCAGCTTTAACTATCTCCTATGCTTTACATGAAACCAGCAATACCTAGAAAAGGATTTATGTGCTTATTTAATAGCAACTAAATTAGTAAGACCTTCTGACCTCTATACTCTTCAAATGGTATTTCTCTAACTCTGAATATCATCAACAATTTCATGGTTAGGAGAAATCTCATCTTGCATTCTTGTATCCTACCTAGTTATGCAGCCAGTTTGGATTTCTCAAATGAGAAAATGTGAGCAGTAGCCAGGGGACCCAAGGGAGAAATTCTGTTGCAAAAAGAGGCAAGTTTCACAATTGTTTTTCTCATAAAGATGGTTCTGACACAGGATGACTTCCAATGATGAGCATGCCACTCGGAATCACAGGTGTTTTCCATAATTCTGCCACTAATAGGAATTTGCTGTGGTCAAACAACAGAATTTCACTCAATCAGACTCACTAACTTTTATATTCCTCTTGTCTCAGAGTCTTTGCATGTGAAATAATTGGAGTTCAGCTGACTTGAAGTTAATATTAACTTAAGTAAAATCTCTCTTCCAAAATCTTACAAACTAACTAGGAATATTCAAAATATTTCAGGGGCCTTTTTTTTAAAAAAAGATTATATTTATTTATTCATGAGAGATACAGAGAGACAGAGACAGAGACAGAGACTCGGGCAAAGGGAGAAGCAGGCTCCATGCAGGGAGCCCAATGTGAGACTCGATCCCAGGACTCCAGGGTCATGCCCTAGGCCAAAGGCAGGTAGGTGCTAAACCACTGAGCCACCCAGGGATCCCCCTTTCAGGGGCCTTTTAATTTTTTTTGAAAATGACATTTTTCAAGTAACATCAAGTACCTTCAATGCATTCATTCACTTTTTTTAACAACCAATGATTGCAAATTTTCTTACTCATTCATTATAAGAAAATTCATTAAAGGCTTCTAGTTGGCCATGTTTAGTACTGTAACTGAAGTCACTTTGTGTAAAAGTAATAAATCTATCTGTATTTGAGGGACGCCTGGGGGGGTTACTTGGTTAAGCATCTGACTCTTGATTTTGGCTCAGGTCATGATCTCAGGGTCTGAGATCCAGTGCCGCATCAGGCTCCATTCTCAGCATGGAGTCTGCTTGAGATTCTCTCTCTCTTTATCCTTCTACCCCTCCCTTTCTAAAAAAAAAAAAAAAAAAGTTCCAGATGACTGCACATGAAATGAATAAATGTGATTCCTTGTTAAAAAAAAAACCCAAATGTATCTATTTGAAAGTATGCTAGAATACCCTTTTAATATCTGTGCCAATTAATCTGACTTCACCACACCTGACCCTAGAGAACTTTTCTACAAAGATATCTAAGCAATTTATTATTATTATTATTGCTTCCCAGCAAATAATTCAGGATATACTTTCCTGTTCTGTTGCAATATCTACTCTGTTTACACACAATTTGCCTGCCTTTTTATCTATAATGCTTTCGTATTACCCTTCTTTTCTTTCATGTGTGGTGGCATGGGTAGGAAGGGGGAAGAATGAAATGGCATTCACTGGGGCAAACTTTTTTGGAAGGAGGAGTCAAGAAGACTAATTACAAATGTTTGGAATTGGGCAGATCCTGAGGGAAGGGAAGGCTATGAGCCTTAGAATCAGGGATGACCTTGAAGCTGGTGTGGTGTCATGGGAGGCCCGACTGGGGTGGTTAGATGATGAGATGCAAGGAAAATGGAGACTGGCAATTTTTGTTCCCCACAGTAAAGATATTCCCATGGAATTGCAAGCTATGATAAATACAGAAAAGTAGCCATGGAGAGAATGGGCTATGGAGAGTTGGGCTCACACGGGTTTGAGAGCAGGCTCTGCTACTTACAACCTGCTCTTTGGACAACTTATTTAACCTCTGTGAGCCTCCACATGCTCATCTGTGAAATGAGGCTGATAATGTTGTCTCCTGACTCATAAGGTTGTTGTGATGATCACACGGGCTAATGTGTGGGGAGCAAGGCTGGGTACTCATTATAAGCTAGTTTTTGTCTTTATTGTAATAAAGCAATCAAGTAGCTATGTTAAAAATGTTTTATTTGGTGAAATGATCACTCCTTGGCCTAGTCTGTGGTTTATGTCAGTGGAAGGATCTCAGATTTTGAAGTGAGACTGACCGAGTTCACATCCTGGGTCCACTACTCAGTAAGAATATAATTTTTAATGTGGAGACTCTCATTCCTTGTGAATAATAGGGAATCGTTCTGCCTTTCTCAGTTGTTTTGTTATCAGGATTAAAAGTGATACTACTGGGCTTAATAGGATTCCTTATTAAAGATAGTTGCATAGTGATTTTCAATTCTCAGCATTTCAGTGTTTTTGCCATTCAGTGGCTAATGGAAAGTGGAACAAGTATTAAAAAGAAGAACCCAGACAAAGTAAGAATGTCCATAAGGTCTCATGATAAAGTGGAAGTAGAGTCAGTATTAGAATCTGGAATGTAGATCAGTAGAATTGGAAAACTATTCTCCATTCTATTAGCATATCTATCTACTTGAACTCAACACAAGAAATAATCTAAATGGTATAGACATAACCAATATTTTTAAAATTTTAATAACACAGCTATTTCAGGGTCAAAACTTAATGATGTTTGTGATACATTTTAATTGTGGCATAGTTCAAATTTTAATAACAAAGCTATTTTAGTGTCAATACTCAATGTGTTTGTGACACATTTTAATTGTAGCCAATGACTTTTTCTCATAGTTTCATCCATGATTTTCTTTCCACTTAGAAATGTGTTTCTCTGGATCTTAACAAGGGTTGATATGAGCAGATTTCCATTTGAGGAGATTTTCTATAGGGTTGTACTACCCCGTGTGCACTCCTTTCACAGACATCAACTAACCTCACTGCAGCTCCTGGAAGCATAGGAATCTACTGACTGCAGAGGAAGATTGCAATGTCAAGTTTCATTTTCTGGGGCTCCTCAGTGAAACTGAACTAGTCCTTCACAGATAAGATGCCCCTTGGCCTTGTCCATGATTTCAAAACCTGTATGTAGGGTAATTCATGTTCTTTGGTGGAATACTCCCCCCACTCCCCTCTGCCACCACTACCCCACACTTTACCACAGTCCCATGGTTATTTCCCACTGAGCACAGCAGGACTAATAGAAGCCAAGCATCTTTGGATAGTAGGCTCTTAATAGGATACAGCAATCATGCCTGACCATCCCTCCCCAACCAAGGGAGCAGAGAGGCAAATCAGAGATGGTTCAGCCTTTCATTCAGCCTCTCTGATTCTCAGTTGGCCTCTCCTAATTTCCTTCTCCCCCAATCAAATAAACTTGCTCTTATTTTCATGGTTGATCTAGCTTCACATGTTTACCTTCCTTTGTAGTGTGCAACTAATGTTTTATGGAAAATTAGAAGTTAAAACCTCTAATTTCAAGTATATTGCAAAGGTATATATGTGTGATTACAAGGCATTCTGTGCTATGCATTGTATGTGTATTTTACTTTTTGTTCTTCCTGTAGTTTTTAATTGGCATGAATTTTTAATTACTCAGCAGTTACTTGGTGGAAACCATTGTCATTCATTATTATTTGTATTTTTCAGGTGGAGAGACAGAGGTCCTAAATTTGTATTGATCCCACCGTGTATTCTGTGTCTCAGAGACTGTTGGAGCCCCAATCCAGAGCCCCAGGGTTTTGCTCCAAAAGATCACACTACTTATCTATGGAAGACTCTTCATTTTCTTTTTAGGTAAGGTCTTTCTTCTTGTTAAATCCCAAAATAAACATTCATCATCTTAACAGTGAATGAATAATGAACGAAATACTTCTATGTTAAACTTGACTTCTTCATTTCTTCCTCCCCAGCCCACTGGAACAAAATGTCTGAGTTGAATCTTGCGGTCTTCTTCCAATGTGTATTTGCTCTGATATGCAGCTGTTTTATTTTTTTTTAACCATTCTTTCCTTGGGCTTGCAGGCAGTGTCATTGATATGTGTTACTTTTCAGGGCATGTTTTATATTCACTTAGATGCCTGTCTTTGTATCCGGACTCTGGCTTGAAGCCATCATAATGAGTAAATAATAAGAGAATGTTCAAAGAACATGAACTTTTGGCAAACAATATGTGGACCTGTGTAGGTATCTGATGACTTTGTCTATGGATTGAATAGAATGAATAAAATATAAGAGTCCCTTTTAGGCCTGCCTAGTGATGTAATGTTGATCACAGTCAGGGTCCCACAAAAGTAGCAAGGTATATTTGCCAATTGCATTGAGATACTTTTGCTTTGCCTATAACAGCCTCCTGTAGGTGGACTTGAGTGTCTGGAATGAGTGAATAAGATGACCAAATTGACTTCCAGCTTTGGTTGTATTTATCTGGCCCAAATTCTGATCATAAAGCCATTAGTTCAGTTTTTTGTACTAATAAAAGCAATTTCCATTTTGAGTTTTCCCCCGTTACAGAAGTACACATACAACTCTCCCCATTCTGACACCACATTGTAAAATTTTGATATTTGATCCAGAGGGATTTAGGAAAGAGAACAGATAGATCCTATCCCAGCACAGTCTTTGTTCAACTTGAGTTTTGCTTTCTTGAGCAGTGTCCAAGAATGAGCCCAATACTCAGCCATATTGCAGAGCACCTGAGAACATCATGATCTGAGAATCGCTGACAAGAAGTCATTGAACTTAGCCTCACCAACCCTTGAACTGGGAATTCACAGCTTCTCTGTTTGCACCAGCTCTGACACAGAAAGTGTGCTGAGTAATACAAGAGTATTACTCTTGCAAAATAGCCTCTGAATTCAAGGAACCGAAGAGGGCATTTCTTTTCTTTCTGTAAAGTGACAGTGTTGGTAGGACACTGTCAGATGAAAGAGGGTGTGTGGATGCTGGCTTTTGTGCCACTAGAGAGCTAGTTAGTAGGTCTTGCTTATTCTTGGCCAGAAACCGAACTGACCTCAGAATGGGAACTCAGAAGTCCTCCTAGCTCCTGGTGATTTACTCTGATTTCTCGATGTAGGCATATGGATTTGATTTTCTACTGTCTCTGTAAATACTGTTGTGTCTGTCTCCCTGCCAAACCAGCTACCTTTCTCACCCCAGAGAGAAGCCAGAGATCAGACATTCCTATGCTACGGCCCCATTAGACACCATAAGGGGAGGGAGCAAATCTGGCAGTCAAAATGATGTGTGTATTTGAATCTTGAAAGAGCCAGGCTAACCTTAGAGTCAGTGGGCTCCCATAAATAACCTGTGTCCCTCTCTCTTTGTGTGGTTTGGCTTGGAATGCCTTTCTCTTTAGAGTTGTACAGGCAGCCAGAGATCAAAGAGTCAACCGTTTATGGATGCATAGTTCATTACAAAGTCATCGTGCTCAGCAGGAGGACTCTGGCTAAAGCACAAATAATTTTCTCCCATTACTATTTTGTTGCATGGATTGGGGTTGGAGGGCACTAAAAGACCTTGCAACAACTTTAAATAATGTAAAAAAGAGAGAGATGAAAATTCACTTTCAAAGGAGGGTTAAAACTTAACTGGCATCTTTTTAGGGTATGGTATGTGGTAGGAGGAAAGAGGAAGTAAAGAAATTGACCCATTACCACATGGAATGTGGTTCAAGAAGAATAATAGAAGGCAGAACAGTATCCTGTGTAATTGACTTACCCTTGGGTAAGCATTACGGAGAGCCTTTGATAAGCAGAGCAGAACATATACAGGGGTTTTTTTTAAGCCCAAACTAGATAATGCATTGGAAAAACGGGCTTTGAACTAGTTTGCTACAATGTGAAGAATACATGTGTTTTAAATTATAGCACTGGTGATGTTAACAATCCCAGAATTGTGGACGATCACAATGATACAAAATAATAACTGCTACTTATTCAGTGTCTGCTGTGTGTCCTGTGCTGTGCAGCAGCGTATGCCATATCTTTCCATATCTTTCCATCGTCCAACCATGCACAAGAGAGGTTTTGTTATCGACATTTACACATGGAAACGGGACTCCACAAAGTTCAAGTGCTTTGCTCAAAGTCATACAGTCATTAAGTGGTGAAACCAAGATTTGAACTCAACTCTGAAATGAAGCAGAAACAGCCTGTAGTTCATGTGTCTTGCTCCTAACTCCTCCCCTGGCCTCTGTTGCAGGGGGTTTTGAAGCTCTTCTGATTTCCAAACTCAGGAGTTTTGTTCGACAAAGAACCATCTCAATCTGGTGGCCGCTCTTTGGGCCAGGGTAGATCACCTCCAAGTCCTGCTTTCCTGTGTCCCTATTTCCCTTAGCCACACAGTCCTACTCTGGCTTCTAGGACTGCCATTGACCATACACCGGCCTTCTGCCAGGAGCATGATGAAGAAATCACTTAGAGGAAATACTTTGTCAGGTCGATTGCTTATTTCAAGGGCCATAAAGAACCCTTGCTGCACTTCTTGTTTAATTGTATAGAATGTGAAAAAATACTTTCTTTGAAGGAAAACTCAAGGCACTGAATGAGTCTGTCCGTGTGAGTGCCCTGTCAACGTGCTGTCGTAGGTAGGGCACGATCGTGCCCAACGTGTCCGTAGGGCACGATCACTGACAACTCATCCATCCTACTGCATAGTAATAACACTCGATCTCGTGTGTTTTCTGCATGGATGTTAGGGACTGTGTAGCTTGTAAAAGATCTGTCACATATCTGATCAGTTATAGTGATAACTGAACATTTCCTCAAATGTATTAATTTAGCAGATATCCTGTCCTACTTTGTTACTTTAATTTTAGTCAAAGCTGAACTGTATGAATCTTAAAAAGAAAAAACAAAGCATAGGGTGTAATGCAAAGAACTATTGAGTTCTTTGCCTAGAGTCTATAAAATCCCAGTGGCTAACATCTCAGTGACTATGTGATCTCTGGGAGCCTTTGTCCTCATCCCTGATAAAACCTGCATCGCAGGGAGACCCTAACATCAAATAAGTAAGATGAATGTAAAACCACAACAATCTACAAATGCTATCTTTTTCTGTTCTTCTCAGTGATACTACCTTTTGTTCAACCCCTTTCTTTATGCAGCTTTCAATAATGGTAGTTTAAAAAGGTCAGAGGGGTGCCTGGGTGGCTCAGTCAGTTGAGCATCTGACTCTTGCTTTTAGCTGAGGTCATGATCTCAGGGTGATGAGATCGTGCCTCACGCTGGGCTCTGTGACGCAGTCTGCTTAAGATTGCTGCCCTTCCCTCTACCCCTTACCCCCCAACCTGTGTGTGCTCTCTCTCTCTCTCTCTCTCTCTCTCGCTCTCTCTCTCAATAAATAAATAAATAAGTCAGAAATAGATGCAAATAATCAGTGAATTCTTTTTTTGCCAATTTAAGTGAAAGGCAATGGAGAGTGTCATCCAAAATCCTGTGGATTCTTGAAATCCCTTCCTCCACATTTTCTTGAAAGCTTTCACACGTGCAGTGTAAGAAATTGTGAGTCAGCCTTCTCCAAGCCTGACTTTAAGAGTTGCAGAAATCAGCTGCCAGGCAGCACATATGTTCTGAGTTCCATGAGAGGAAGAAAATACATTTGCTGAAAAGAAATGGAAACCTTAAAACCAATTGAGTTGTAATAAAGACACTTTGCATTTTGCTAACTTCTTTTCCCTCTGGTCCCTGGCTGCTTTTCTGGCCCTGGACAAATTCTCCTACTCCTGAGGCATCTGTCACCCCAACCACTCCCTCCCTGGGATATGGGCTCCAGCTGGCCTCAGTGGCCAATGGGGGAAAGCTGGGGAAGTGCAGAATGACCAAAAGAGGGGATTGAAATAATATATCAACAGCAAACAGTACTTCTCGAATGTGAGGCACCCAAAGGCTATAAATCCATTCTCTTATTAAGGTCTAGTAAGAATTAAATGTGGTAATAAACTTTGGTAATAAATTCCATTCTGCAGTTGTTGAGATGACTTTAGAAGGCCAAGTCATTAGGTCAAGGTCACACAGCTAGTGAACCAGGCAGAGGTGAATAATAAAGCCTCTTAGCATTACATATGGGACTTCCAGACACTGGAAAGTATTTTCTTCTGGGCAGTTGCCTTCAGTAAGCACACCCATTAACCAAACATCCTAAAGGGGAAGGCTGCTAGCGAGTACTATGCTAACATGGTAGAAACCAGATTCGAACAGGTTGTGGGTTTCTCTTGGAGCAAAAAAAAAATCAATTACAAGGAAAATGAAACTCAACTTGGTGCTCTACTTAAGACACTTTAAACTCATTTCATGATGTTTTGCCTTCTTCACCTCTCACTGAAGTAGTTCCATTCTTCAGTAATTGGTATTCTGTTGTTCTTGTGGATTGTCTGTCAGTGTGTTTTTATTCATTAAACTGCGTGAGTAAAAATTGATGTGATGGAAGAACCATGGCAGCCTCAGCCACCGAACAAAGACTTTTCTAAACCAGCATTTCTCCTATAACATCTGGATGAATGTTTCATGTGGGTTTTCCTTCCCCAAGTATCCGATGGCACAATTCTGTATTCAGAAAGAATTGACAGTGACATTCATTTGACCAAAAAAAAAAAAAAGGAAAGGAAAAAGAAAGAAACATTTCTATATTTAACAAGACCCAAAGGCAACTTGAAAAACGCTTTCAAAATTTATTTTCATTTTGCCCTCGAAAACAGACCTCAATGTTTCTGCAGACAGGTGGGGCTGGTTGTAGCTCTTCTGAGTCCTTGTGAAAAAGATCATGTTGACTTTCTGAGATTCATCATCACAAAGGGCTTTGAAACATGCTTTTAAACTCGTGTTGAAATAGGTCACAATGTAAATCCTAAAGAAAAAAAACCCAATCCAGGTAAACCCAGAATCTTGGCTCCACCTCAAACCTCACAATTTGAAACTCCAGCTCACACCTCCAGAAGTTCTCCAAAGCATGACTTCTCTATGTGCATGCTTGCCACAGACACCAACCCTGTGGTTTTCTTGACCCTACTAAAACCCGGCCAAGAAGCAGAAGCTCAAAGAATGCCATTTTGCATAAATCTCTCAAGCTGAAAAGAAATCCACAAGAAACGTATTCCTGAGTCACAGAAAACCAAGGTTTTGGTGGTAAAATAGTTGTCTTTTCCTGCAAGAGTAGTGGAAAAAATTTTACCTCCTGCCTTTAAATAAGAGATTTCCCTGAAAACAATACTGAACTCTGTGTTTAGTTGCTGGAGCCCCGCATGCCTGGGATTGAAAGAAGGGTCAGAGCTTTCAGAGGAAGCTGGAATATAATGCCCATTATGATGAACTGTAACTTAGAAGCACTCTGTATACACAAGAGAAGCCAAGGCTTTTTAAATGTGGTTTTGACAAAAAAAAAAAAAAACCTTAAATTTCAGTTGGATTGAGCTACCACTGATTCCAAATCCCTCGGTCAGTAGAAAATATACCTTTTAAAAATGGAACTTTTTCTGGGATCACAGATAGCATCCTGGCCCATGACATTTTTATGATTGAAATGCAGTCAAACTTCACAGATTATGTATTTGCAAATACCCTAACTCACTAACATTTATTTGTAGTCTCAGCATCAATACTTGGGGTGCTTTGTAGACATTCACAGAAAGCAGAGTGGCCCAAAATCTGAATCATCCCAAGTGTGTGTCTCCAGCTGAGGTCAAACAAAGTGACACTCTGCCTCAACTCGTACTGTGTACAAGTGTCCTTTTCACGGTCTATTTAGTACCACATTTTTCTCATTTTTTTGCTGTTTGTTGGCAGTTTCACTGTTTTAAGTGGCCCCAAGCACAGAGCAGAGGTGCTCTGTAGTGTTTCAAAGCACAAGAAGGCTGAGGGGTGCCTGGCAGACAAAATACAGGTGTTAGATACCCTTCACTCAGGCATGAGTTATAGCGCTGTTGGCTGTGTGTGCCATGTTAATGAGCCAACAATATACATTAAATAAGATGTCCTTAAACAGAAACACACATAAAACAAGGTTGTGTATTGATTGGTTGATGAAAATGAGACCGGAGGCTCTTGTAAACCATATCCTGTATTTCTCCTAGCAGTGGTTCAGTACTCACTAATTCTGTGTTCACGTAGATATTAGAGACTCTAACTAGTGTAAATAATGAAAATTGATTGTATTTGACTGAAAGCTCTGCACCATCTGCTGACTTAAGTGGCTCTGTTGTTAGTAGATAGTGTCCACTTATCATCTCAAATGTGACTCAGAAATGTCCTGCTGTTTAGCATGTCATTTCAGATGAGTTCAGGAGTCCTATAGACTGGATGAGGATCCAGTGATGCATGGGAAAAGAAAGGGAGGCTGGTTCTGGAATGTAAGGAGAGAAGAGAAATTTGGCCATAGGCATAGCAAGAGTTATCCTAAGATGAAGGAGGTGGAGGGAGAGGAAGAAGCTGAAGAGAGAAATCTGAAGCTAAAGGAGAATGAGTGTGCTCCTAGTAAAATCGAGAGTCCACACCCATGATAATGCTCTTAATCATTGGATGTGTCCCTGTCTGAGAGTTTTCACCATACTTCTCCCACTGAAGTATACAGTAGGTAAATTAGTGTGCATAAAATGTCATATATATGTATGTATTTTTTTGGAGAGGAGTAGGTGAGATACCACCACATTTTGCAGAGTTTAATGACATCATTTTTTTTGTGATTCAGTTTGTTTGTTTTTGCTTCCCCACGTAAGGTCATGACTCTTTGTTTCATGGCTACCCAGAAAAGACAATTTTGATTTTGGATAAATAGCATCTGTGGAAATGTTTTTCTTAAGCCAGAGGGACTTGCATGTACTTAAGTTAATGGAATTTAATAACCTATTTAATATACTATGGCAAGAGAGAGATTTTTACCACCTAACTTAGAGAAACTATGTGTTCTCATATTCATGCAAAAGGTAATTTGTTTTATAGGCAGAAAATAGAGTTTACAGTTGAAATAAACAAATCATTGCTTTAAACAGTGTAGGAGAAAGTATACTACTTCAAAAATAATTGCTTGTTTACATGCATTTGCTTGTTGGAAACAAAAGACTGAAATGAGAACTCCTCTATCATCAGTCTGTTATGTAAAGAAATGAGAAAATATATACAGGGACCTAAAGCAGTAGAGAAAATTTCCCATAATCCCAAGTGAACATGATAAATTGTACTATTTTGCCACTTAATGGTATATTAGATCAATACAGCATCTAACTCATGAGCTTTAGTTACAAATCTCAAGTCTGGTAGAAAAGTACTTTTTTTAGTATTTCAGGAAAGCTTCTCAAAACTTTAGCAAAAATCAGTGCTGATGAAATATGGCCAAGTTATATCTTCACACATGAAAAATGTACTATTTTTTTTCCAGAAGTTTGAAAATCATTTTGAGTACTGAGTTTTTTTAAGCAGTTTTAAAACCACATTGAACTGCTGCTAAAGTTTAATAGTTGTGCTCATCATATATTTTTTGAAAACTGAACAATGTTAAGGCACATAAAATACATAGAACCACAATTAATGCAAATTATTCAGTATTAACTGTTACAATAATATTGTTGTTATAGTAAATGTTAACCCTAAGCTAGTATATAATTATCAAATTTTCCTTCTTAAGTCCAGTATTTTCTTTTGAATATCATACATTCAGTGTCACTCTTGAAATCCACAAACTAACAAAGAAAAAGATAGGAAGCAATTAGGCAATAGGAGAATTTGAGGGCTACCAAGATACTTTCCTAAGTCATGCAAGATATTTCCTATAAGGGACTGTGCTGTTCCCTTATGATTTTGCTGATCACCATTCATGTGTTTCATTAGTCAGGGTAATTAAAACTAACTGCTATAACAAGCAACCTCCAAATTTAGGTAGCTTAAAACAATAAAGATTTCTTTCTTTCTCATGCCATAGTTACATAATAATCAGGTGGCTCTTCTGGGGGTTCCCTTTTAAATAGTTTCTTTCATCTTATAGTTTCACCAGTCTCAGTGGAAAGGAAAGAATTTGTATATTTGGGAGATTTATGGCCAGGTGTAGAAATTACAGTATACTCTCCACTCACATTCTTTAGACCAGAATGTAGTCCTGAAGTCACAATGTAACTTCAAGGTGTTCTGGGAAGTGTTGTCTTCTTGTTTACATGGGAAAAAGAAACAGGATATGCTTTCTTGATTCTTCAGAGATAAAAAAGGTTTAAACCTTCCAGTATGCTTAGTTTATTTCTTAGCATGCCAATAAATGGGGTTGCCAGTTATTGAAAGGGAAAAAAGGCATAATTTGATATCATATTTTATGTATCTCACCACACACAGTGGAGGTTAGTCTTAAGGACAGCTTAAGTTCCTAGTTTTCCAGAAGCTTCCCTGACCATCTCACCACACCCTGTTATGGTGAAATTGAGCAAATATTTCTTCATACACTTTATCTTTTCTTTCTATGTATTATATCTGTTATCTTCTTGTTAGACTCTAAGCTTTCTCTCTATGATAGCATAGTGTACTGTAGTGTAGTGTAACATTACACAGTATCATATCATATAGTAGGACATGGGCTCTGTAGTCAGATTGCAAGCATTTAAATCTTGTTTGCATTACTTACTAGTATTTACATTATCTAATTATTTAACCTTTTTCTACCCCAGTTTTGTCACTTAAAAATAAGCATAGTAACTAAAGTACATAGCTCATATATTGTTTATGAGGATTCATGATAAAATGCATAAAGTACTGAAAGTACTAAGCATTTAAAACACATATGAGTCCTTGGGAGATGTTTACTATAATTACTAATACAGTCAAGAACTATGACTTTATTTCCTTGAATTATTTACTGCAGCTAGTATATAGGCTTGCCCACAGTAGGTCACAACAAATGTTTACTGAAAGAAGTAATGAATATTTGTGATTGATGAAGTAGAGAATCTTCTACTACAAATGTAAAAATATTTCCCAATACATTTCCTCCAGTTTCACACAGATAGCAACATTTATTAAGGTATAATCTTGGGGCACCTGGCTTGCTCAGTCAGTTAAGCATGTGACTTGGTTTCTGCTCAGGTCATGATCTCAGGTGGTGAAATCAAGCCCCACATCAGGCTGTGCATTCAGCGCATAATCTGTTTAAGATTATCTCTCCCTCTTCCCCTTCTCCTTGCCCACTGTGCTCTCTCTCTCTCTCTCAAATAAATACATCTTTAAAAAAAAAAAGATACACTTTCAAGAGGCATCTGGGTGGCTCAGTCAGTAGAGCATTTGACTCTTTGATCTCAAGTCTTGATCTTAGAATTGTGAGTTCAATCATGAAAGACTCCTAACTCTGGGAAACGAACTAGGGGTGGTGGAAGGGGAGGGGGGTGGGGGTGACTGGGTGGCAGGCATGAGATGGGCACTTGATGGGATGAGCAGTGGGTGTTATTCTGTATGTTGACAAATTGAACACCAATAAAAAATAAATTTATTTAAAAAAAAGAATTGTGAGTTCAAGCCCTGTGTTGAGTGTGGACCCTACTTTAGAAAAAAAAAAAAGATAAAATCTCAATACAGAAATAGAAATTATTTTTAGAAGAAACAATTATTTATGTAGAAAATCCCAAAGAAGCAACAACAAATTGTTAGAACTAATAAGCAATTATAGCAAGGTCACAGGAAACAAGATTAATATAAAAAAGTCAATTGCTTTCCTATATACCAACAATGAACAAATGGAATTTGTAATTTAGAACAGAGCACTATTTAATTAGCAACAAAAATTGAAGTACTTCGTATAAATCTGACAAAATATGTACATGAGGAAGAACTGTAAACTCTGATGAAAAAAAAATCAAAGATCCAAATAAAAGAAGAGAGATTCCATATTCATAAATGGGAAGATTCAGTATTATTGAGATGTCAGTTATTTTCAAGTTGATCTACAGATTCAATGTGATCCCAGTCAAAATCCCAGTAAGCCATCTTATGGATATCAACAAACCAATTTTAAGGTATATGTGAAGAGTCCTCACAATACTGAAGGATAAGAACAAAATTGGAGGACTGACATTACCAATCATTATGACTTACTATTAAACTTCAGTAACCAAGACAGTGGGTGTTAGTGAAAGGACAGAAAAGTATATCAATGGAACAGAATGAATGGCCCAGAATTAGACCCACAGAAATAGTCAACTGGTCTTTGATAAAGGCAATTCAATGGAGAAAGAATAGTCTTTTCAACATGTGGACATTCATACACCAAAAAAAAAAAAGAATCTATACACTAACCTCACACCTTTAACAAATATTAACTCAAAATGGATCATAATCCTAAATCTAAAACCCAAAACTATAAAACTTCTAGAAGATAACACAGGAGAAAATCTTTTAATTATTTAAGATTAATAGCAGCACTCTCAACAATAACCAAATTACAGAAAGTGCCCAAATATCCATTGACAGATGAATGGATAAAGAAGATGGAGTATTACTCAGCCATCAGAAAGAATTAGAACTTGCCATTTGCAATGACATAGATGGAACTAGAGTATATTATGCAAAATAAGTCAGTCAGAGTAAAACAAATATAACATCTTTCCACTCATATGTGGAATTTAGGAAACAAAACAAATGAATATAGGGGAAGAAAAATAATTTTTTTTTTTTTAAAGGAGGAGACAAACTAGAAGAGACTGTTAAGAACAAACTGAGGGTTGCTGGAGGGGAAGTGAGTCACAGAATGGGCTAAATGGGTAATGGGCATTAAGGAGGGCACATGTTGGGCAGGCCCGGTGGCTCAGCAGTTTAGCACCACCTTCGGCCCAGGGCCTGATCCTGGAAACCTGGGATTGAGTCCCATGTCAGGCTCCCTGCATGGAGCCTGCCTCTCCCTCTGCCTGTGTCTCTGCCTCTCTCTCTCTATGTCTCTCATGCATAAATAAATAAAATCTTTAAAAAAAAAAAAAAAAAAAAGGAGAGCACGTGTTGTGTTATATGTAAATGATGAATCACTAAATTCTACTCCTGAAACCAATACTACACTATATGTTAACTAACTTGAATTTAATAAAATCTTGAAAGAAAATAATTAATTTTAAAAAATAAAATAAATAAAATGTGTGAGTTTTCCACATATAATTTTCAATCAGGTTGAAGAAAAAAAGTCCAGCAAAGATTTCTTTTATAACAAGAAAAATTCATATTAAAGGACTCCAGGATGCTATCCTAATTATCAGCTCTTTGCAATTATACTTGGTTTTGTGGGTGTGTGTGTGAAACAGTTTCATTCATTGGTTTACCTTCTATTATTTTTTAAATAAAACTTGGCTTCGCCTACATCTCTTTTTAAAAAGATTAAATCTGGGATCCCTGGGTGGCGCAGCGGTTTGGCGCCTGCCTTTGGCCCAGGGCGCGATCCTGGAGACCCGGGATCGAATCCCACGTCGGGCTCCCGGTGCATGGAGCCTGCTTATCCCTCTGTCTGTGTCTCTGCCTCTCTCTCTCTCTCTCTGTGACTATCATAAATAAATAAAATAAATAAATAAATAAATAAATAAATAAATAAATAAAATAAAAAGATTAAATCTTAAAATAATTAAATCATTTAAGATGTTGCACTAAAATCATGTCCATGAAGGAAAAAAGTCATAATATGTGCTTCATTAAAATTAAAAACTTGTTGAGTTCAAGTCCCACATTGAGCTCTATGTTGGGTGTGGCACCTACTTTAAAATTAAAAACTTGCGTTCAGTGAAAGACACTGTCAAGACAATGAGAAGACAAGGCACACACTGGGAGAAAATATTTGCACAACACATATGTAATAAAAGACTTGCATCCAAAATATACAAAGAACAGTTGAAACTTAATTAAAAAAAAAACAATTAAAAAAATGATCAAAAAGCTCTGAACATAGACCTCGCCAAAGAAGATACATAGATGGCAAATAAGCACATGAAATGATTCTCAAAATCATTCGTCATTAGGGAATTGCAAATGAGAACAATAATAAGATACCAATATACATCTATTAGAATGGCTAAAATTTAAAATACTGACAATAACAAGTGATGTCAAGGATGTGGAGCAATAGAAGCGCTTACATTGCTGGAGGGAGCATGAATGGTGCACCTACTTTTGAACACAGTTTTACAGTTCTTTACAAAATTAAGTTTATGATGTGATCCAGTAGCCACACTTAAAAGCATTTTCGCAAATGAGTTGTAGATTTATGGTCACACAAAAATCTTCATATTAATTTTTAATTCCCTTTGTCCCTATAATTGTCCAAAAATTGGAGAGAACAAGATTTCTTCAATAAGTTAATGGATCAACAAATTATAGTTATATCTATACAATGCAATATTATTCAGCAACAAAAAGAAATCAGCTATAAAGCCTTGGAAAGACATGGAGGACACATATTAGTAAGTGAAATAAGACTGTTTGAAAAGACTGTATGATTCTAGTTGTACAACATTTTATAAAAAGCAAAACTATAAGAACATTAAAAAGATCATTAGTTGCCAGGTTTGAGAAGGAAAAGAAGAGGAAACACAGAAAGAATAAGTGGAGCACGGGATTTTTAGGGCAGTGAAGTTATTCTGTATGACACTGTGATGGTGAATATATGACATTATGCATTTGGCAAAACCCGTAGAACTGCACAACATAAGGAGTGTATCCTAATGTGAACTGTGGACTTCAGTTGATAACGTATCAATACTGGTTCATCAATTTTAACAAATGTACCACACTAATTCAATATATTAAAAATAGAAAAAAAATTTAAAAAGAGAAAATTGGATGCAAAAAGACAAGGGATATATAGGGAGTCTCTGCAGTTTCTAATTTTTCTGTAAATTTAAAAATGATCTAAAAATAAAGTCTTCTAAAATGTTTTATAGTACTCAAATGAAAATTCTAGATTTGAAAAGTTATCAAAATGAAAAATATTCTGAACAGTTTCAACAATAGGTTGGAAGTGATAGAGAAAAGAATCAGTGAATTTGAAAATAAATCAATAGAAATAATTTAATCTAAATAGCAGATTAGAAAAAATATTTAAGAAAAACGAACAAAACCTCAGTGATCTGTTACACCAACATACATATAATGCAAATCCCAGGGCGAGACAAGAGAGTGAAACAGGTAGAAAATTAAAGGTCAATATTTCACAAATTTGGTGAAAGCTATTCATCTACAGATCCAAGTAGTTAAATGAACCCCAAGTAGATGAGAGAGAGAGATCAGTCTACACTGTGACCTATCATGGTCACACTGCTGAAAAAAGCTAAAGATGAAGAGAAAACCTTGAAAGTAGCAAGAGAAAAATAACTTATCACATACAGTAGACTGACAAAATGATTGGCATATGACATCTCATCAAAAGCAACTGAAACCAGAAAGTAGTGGAATGACTTTCAAAATATTGAAAGGAAAAAAAAAAGATTAATCAAGAATTCTATGTGCAGCAAAAATTATCCTTCAAAATGTTGGGGAAATGAAGACATTAGCAGACAACCAAAAACAAAAAAACTTATTGCACACAGATATCCATTATAAGAAATATTAAAAACAAAATTTTTTCATCTGAAAAGAAATGACGCCTGATAGTAATAAAATTCAAACGGAAAAAATGAGATCAAATATGCTTAATATGTAGATAAATATAAAGACAGTTAAAATATTTTCTTTTTTCTATTCATTTATGTAAAAACCATAAAATTATATGAAACAATAATTTAATGCTCTGTTATTTGGCTTATAACACATATATTGGCAATATATATGACAATAATGGCTCAAGGTCGGTAGGGAGGAGAAAGCTATATTGGAGCAAAATTGCTGATTTTCCTGAAACTTAATCAGTATTAACCTGAAGTAGATTGTGATAAATTAAAATGAATATTATAACCCCTAGAGCAATCCCTAAGAAAATAACTCAAAAATAAAATTTAAAAATAATCAAGGAGTTAATAACAGTTCACTAATATTTCTTAAACATTAAAGAGAGTAAAGGAGGAAAATAAGGAGAAAAAAGACATAAAACATTTAGAAAATAAATAATGCAGGTATAAACCTAACCTTATTAATAAATACATCAAATATGAATAGACTAGACACTCTAATCACAAAGTACAAAAAGTAAGGATATGCTGTATAAGATACTCACTTTAGATTCTAAGACAAATAGACTGAAAGTAAAAGAATGGAGAAAGACAGACCATGCAAACAGTAACCATAAGAGATTTGAAGTGACCATAGCCATAAAAAACAAAAAAGTGCTACTAGAGAATGAATATTTCATAATGATAAAACAGTAGATTAGGAAGACAGGCTTCTAACACCAAAACCCAAAAATACATGAAGCAGAAATTGGTAGACTGAAAGGAATAAGAGACAATCTTAACAGTTTTATTGCCAAATTTCAAAAAGAGATATGGTGGCATATTTAATGGAGGACAAGACAGATCCCCCCAAAAATTTGACTATGCCTGATATGTCAACAATGGGAGCCATAAACAATGAAACAATACCTTTAAAGATCTGAGGAAAAATAACAGTCATTCTAGGATTTTGTACTCAGCAAATAAATCTTTCAAGAATGAGGGTAAAAGCACTAAGTTAAAGAGAGGACTCAGATAAATTTAGAAAAGAGGAGCAGCCCAGGTGGCTCAGTGGTTTAGCAACGCATTCAGCCCAGGGCCTGATGCTGAAGACTTGGGATCAGGTCCCATGTCAGGCTCCCTGCATGGAGACTGCTTCTCCCTCTGCCTGTGTCTCTGCCTCTCTCTCTCTCTCTCCCTCTCTCTCTCTCTCTCTCTCTCTCTCTCTCTCTCTCTCTCTCTGTGTGTGTGTGTGTGTGTCTCATGAATAAATAAATAAAATATTTTTTAAAAAATTTAGAAATGAAAGGAGACATTACAACCAATACCACAGAAATACAAAGGATCCTAAGAGACTACTACTATAAACACTTATATACCAACAAACTGGAAAACCTAGAAGAAATGAACACATTTTTAACAACCTTCCAAGACTGAATCATGAAGAAGTAGAAAATCTGAATGTACCAATTACTTGTAAAGAGATCGAATCAATAATTGAAAACCTCCTTACAAATAGAAGTCTCGGAACAGATGGCTTCATAGGTGAGTTTGACCAAGCAATAAAAGAAAAATTAATACCAGTCCTTCACAAACTCTTCCCAAAAAGGAAGAGTTTCCCCACAAGAATGTAGGGAAAAGAAAATCCCTGTATACTATTGGTAGGAATGTAAATTGGTGCTATCATTGTGGAAAATAGTATGGAGATTTCTCAGAAACTTAAAAATATAACTACCATATATTCAACAATTTCAATCCAGGGTATTTATCCAGTAAAATGAAAAGACTAAAAAAAGTTCACCCCCATATTCATTGCAGCCTTATTTACAACAGCCAAGATATGGAAACAATGCAAGTGTCCATTAGAGGATAAAGGGATAAAGAAGTTGTGGGATATATAATCTATAATGGAATACTTTTCGGCCATGAAAAATGAAATCATGCCATTTGCAACAACATAGATTATGCTATGTGAAATAAGTCAGATAAGAATATGATCTCACCTATATGTAGAATTTTTAAAACTTAAACACAAAAATAAGTTAATAGATACAGAAAAAACGATTGGTGGGTATCAGAGGTGGCAGGGGACAGTCAAGATGGGCAAAATTGGTGAAAGTTGTCAAATGCCACAGCTTCTAAGTAAAAACTAAGTCACAGAAATGTAATACACAATATAGTGACTATAGCTAATAATACTGTATTACATATTTGAAAGTTACTAAAAGATTAAATCTTAAAAAGTTCTATCATTGGGGAAAAATCTATAATTATGTGTGGTGACAGTAACTAGACTTACTGTGGTATTCATTTTATAATGTATACAAATATTGAATTATGTCATACACGTGAAACTAATATAATGTATGTTAATTACATTTCAATTTTAAAAAACGGTTATGATGGTAAATAGTATGTTATATACATTTTGCCAGAATTAAAAACAAGCAATTTTAAAAAAACAAAAATAAAAGTGAGAGTAAAAGGAAGACATATTTTCAAAATAATTAGAAACTCAAAACGTATCCTACCAACAGGACCTCACTAAAGGGATGCATTTTGCATATCTCAGAATAATTTGTGACATGAGAATTAAAATTTGCTGCTTTTATTATGTGTGGCCGACTTCAGAAAGTTTGAAAGTCACTTATACTTCTATATAAACAGTAACAAACCATATCACAAATGATATTCTCTACTACATTTAATATAGGCTATGAATATCACAAGTGATGCATAATATAAAACATGATTAACAGACTTTAAGTCTTAAATAAATGTGGACATCATCTAAAAAAACAACTGTTAACTGTTCAACTGACAATTACATTGACCATGATGTTTAACTTGTAAGTTTGTTTTTTCAAAGGTCAAGGGAAAATTAAATCTTGGACCTCACTAGCATGTGAGTAAGAAGGGGATGATTGAAATTATATTTTCTGGGGCTTTGTACTTGTTCTAAATAAAGGAGAGAGGAAACTATTGATTATTTTTAGAATTTTTAAGAATAAACATTAATATCAAATGTATAAGGTAAACATAAAGAATAGAATGCGTATCCCTAAACTTATAGAAGCAAAAGTTACAAGAATGGAGAAGAAAAAGCCTGGGTAAACAAAAAGGAACCAAAAAATCAAACTTAATAAAAAGAACAAATATATGACAATAGAAATATATCAAAATATATCAGTAATCTCAATTAATACAAATGAACTATTAATGTAAATCATTACATTAACAGCTTAAAAGGGAAAAAGTATATCCCAAAAGACTCAAAAAGAAAAATAAACTTTAAAAAAGCACATGATAAATGTCAGAAATCATTCATGATCAAAACAGTTAACAACTGGGAATTAAAGGAGGAAATATATTTAAGCTGAAAAAACTATCTGCAAGAAACCTATAGCAAATATTTTAATGACTTTTGAAATGTCAAAAAGAAGTATCTTTATATTGAAGAACAAGACCAAATGCTCATCATCACTGTTTGTTTTCAGCATGGCACTTCCAGTGAGCTTAGCTATGACATAAGAAAAGGGTTTAGAGAGGGAGAAACAAAAATCTCATTATTTGCTTCTTATGTACCTAGAAATCCAAATGAATACATATGTTATTAGAGTTAATAAGGCAGTTTAGTAAAATTGGTACATGTGAGATTAGGCTGCAAAGTTAACTTTCAATACCAAATACAGCTGAGTAGGTGAAGAATAAGTCAATCGGAGAAGGACAAACATTATATGGTCTCATTCATTTGGGGAATATAAATAATAGTGAAAGGGAATAGAGGGGAAGGGAGAAGAAATGGGTAGGAAATATCAGAAAGGGAGACAGAACATGAGAGACTCCTAACTCTGGGAAACGAACTAGGGATGGTGGAAGGGGAGGAGGGTGGGTGGGGGGGTGACTGGGTGACGGGCACTGAGGGGGGCACTTGACGGGATGAGCACTGGGTGTTATTCTGTATGTTGGCAAATTGAACACCAATAAAAAATAAATTTATTATTACAAAAATAAATAAATAAACTGGGTGCAAAGACCGGCATTCTCATATTTTGCTAAGTAAAGAATAAAATTTTACAACCATTCAGGCAAACTAATTGTCAGCAACTGTGAAGCTAAATACAATAGTTAGTCTTTAAATATGAACGTGTTAGTGTGATATTTTTTATCAATGTCCTTGATGGGATTGGAGAAGTTCTCTTTGATTCTTAGTTTATTAAAATGTGTTATTATGAATGAATGTTGACTTTAGTCAGGTGCTTTTTTCTGCTTCGATGGAGATGATTACACGGTTTTTCTTTGCTAGTCTGTTAAAACCATGAATTACATTGATTGACTTTCAAATGTTAGAGTACCTTTGCATTTCTGGGATATATCTTTCTTAGCCATAATGTATTACCATTTCATATATTGCTAGATTTAAAATGCTAAAATTTTCTTAGAGACTTCTACAGGTATGTTCATGATAAATTTTGATGTATGATTTTCTTTTCTTAATGGTGCCATCTGGTTTTGGTGTCATAGTGATATAGCCTCATAGAATAAGCTATGCAATATTCTCTCTGCTTTTATCCTCTGGAAGACGGTAGGTAGATTTTGTGTTCTTTTTTCCTTAAATATTTCATATGATTCACCAAAAAAGCCATCTCCAACTGGAGTTTTCTTTATGGTAGAGTTTTTCATTTCCAATTCAATTTTTTTATATGCATATGGGAATACTGCCTGTATCCGTTTGAGTGGGTTTTGGTAGTTTGTATCTTTAAAGCAATTTGTACATTTCATCATGGCAGTTGAATTTGCTGGTATAAAGTTACTCGTCATAATTCCTTTCTATGGTGATGCCCTCTCATTCCTGATACTGATAATCTGTGTAAATCTCCTTTTTTCTTCTTTAGGCTGGCTAGATTATTATAAATTTATTCATCTTTTCATAGAAATAACTTTTGCTTGATTTTCTCTATGGCTTTTTTATCTATTTCACTGATTTTGTTCTTTGTTGCTTTTCTCCTTGTTCTTATGTTTTATTTAACTTTTTCGAAGGTGGAGGTTTAGACCATTCTTTTCTTATTTTCTGGTAAAATACCTATAATATAAGCCTATGTAATACTGTAACATTCCGTTTAAGCTTGTTTTAGCAACATCACTCAGATTTTCATGTCATGTTTTCATTTTTATTCAGTTCAAAATAGTTGTAGACTTTTTCTTATTATTTCTTCTGTAACTCATAGGCTATTTAGATGTTTATTATTTAATATCCAAATGTTTGGGGATGTTTCAAATATCTTTATGCTGCTGATTTCTAATTTAATTTTGTTGCCATCAGAGAAAATACTCCACATATTTCCGGAACTCTGTACAGCATGCTCCTGTAATTTTTTTTTTCCATGAAAATTATGCCTTTGCCTTCCTGAACTTCAAACTGTGTTTCTTTTTTATTTTTATTTTTTAAATTTTAAATTTTAAAATTATTTATTTATTTATTCATGAGAGACACAGAGAGAGAGGTGGAGACAAAGGCAGAGGGAGAAGCAGGCTCCCTGTGGGGAGCCCGATGTGGGACTCAATCTCAGGACACAAAGGTCACAACCTGAACCAAAGGCAGATGCTCAACCACTGAGCCACCCAGGTGCCCCTGAACTGTGTTTCTTAAACTCAGAGACAGCCGGCCTCTATGTGAGCATCTGTTCTTTTCACTGTGGACCAAACTCCTCAAATAGTACCCTGAGTCATTTGTTGTGCTCACCACATTTGTTTTTATTCTCTTAAAAACTCACACTCTTGTGCTGTCTATTGTACAATGTCTGAAAACCATCAGTTCATATATTTTGTCTGTTTTCCTAGTTGTTTGGAAAAGAAGGGTAAATCTGATTCCTTTTACTGGGTGAACTGCCAGAAGCAAGCCAATAACTGTTTAAGTAAATTCTGTTTCCACACAAAGCAACAAACAAAACATATAACTTTAAAATGACACCCTAGTAGCAGAAACAAGGTAAGATACCTAAGAATATATTTAACAAAAGATGTGCAATTTGTAGAATATTATAAAACATGATAAAATATATTACATAATATGTCTTAATGAGTATGAAGATTCAATAGTGTAAATTTATCAGTAGATTTAATGTAATGCAATTGAAACTTTTTTTTCCCAGCTTTACTGAGATAACATTGACACATAACATTGTATAAGTTTAAGTTATACAGTGTGTTCATTTGACAAACATATATTGCAAAAAGATTACCACCATAGCATTTCCTTTGCTGTAAAGAGGCTTTGTAGCTTAATGTAATTCCACTTGTTTATTTTTGCTTTTGCTGCCTTAGCTCTTAGAATCAAATCCAAGACCTGTATCAAGGAGCTAATATTCTGTTTTCTTCTAAGAGGTTTTTGATTGTAGGCCTTAAGTTCAAATCATTAATCCACTTGGAGTTGATTTTTGTGCATGTTGTAAGACAGTAGTCCAGTTTCATTCTTTTGCATATGGCTGTCCAGTTTTCCCAGAACCATTTACTGAAGAGATGGTCTTTTCCCACTGTATATTCTTGGCTCCTTTGTCATAAATTAATTGTGTATTTATTTCTGGGCTCTATTCTGTAAAATTGATCTGTATGTCTGTTTTTATGCCAGTACCATATTGTTTTGATTACTGTACCTTTATAATATAGTTTGAAATAAGGAATCATGAGGCCTCCAGCTTTGTTCTTCTTTCTTAAGGTTGTTTTGCCTATTTGGGGTCTTCTGTGACTCCATGCAAATTTCAGGATTTATTTTTTTCTCTAATTCTGTGAAAAATGCCACTGGAATTTTGATAGGGATTGTATTGAATCTGTACATTGCCTTAGGTAGTGTGGATGTTTTAACAATATTAATTCTTCTAATGTGGGCACAAAATACCTTTCCATTTATTTGTTTCTTCCTTAATTTCTTTCATCAATGTGTTACAGTTTTCATTGTGTAGGTCTTTCACCTGCTTGGGTGAAGTTATTCCTAAGTATTTTATTCTTTTTGATGCTGTTCTAATTGGGATTATTTTCTTAATTTCTCTTTCTGGCAGTTTATTGTTAGTGCATAGAAATTCAGTGGATTTTTTATTGATTTTGTATACTGCAACTTTACTGAATTCAAAAACTAACGGTTTTGGAGGCAGTCTTTAGAATTTCTCATATATATAATATCATGAGATATTGATTGATATTGATATTGTCTGAAATAGAGATAGTTTTACTTCTTTCTTTCCAATTTGGATGCCTTTTATTTCTTTCTTTCTTTTTTTTTTTTTTTTTCTAATTGCTGTCTAAGACTTCTAGTACTACGCTGAATAAAAATGGAGAGACTGGACATTCTTGTTTTATTTCTGACCTTGGAGGAAAAGGTTTTAGCTTTTCACTGTTGGGTATAATAATAGCTGTGGCTTTGTCATATATGGCCTTTATTATGTTGCAGTATGTTCTGTCAATACTCAGTTTATCGAGAATTTTTATCATAAAGGATATTGAATTTTGTCTAATACTTTTTCTGTATCTCTTGAGATGATCACATGATTTCTATCCTTCATAATGTGGTGCATCACATGCTTGATTTGTAAATGTTGAATCTTTGCATCGCATGAATAAGTTCCACTTGATAGTGATATATGATCCTTTTAATGTATTACTGAATTTGATTTGCTAATTTTTGCTCTACATTCATGAAGGATATTGGCCCACAGTTTTCTCTTCTTGTAATGTCTTTGTCTGGTTTTAGTATCAGAACAATGATGATTTTGTAAAATAAGTTCGGGACTGTTCCTTCCTTTTTTCCTCTTTAGAAGAGTGTGAGTTGAATTGGTATTAAATCTTTTTCAAATGTTTGGTAGAATTTACCTATGAAGCTATCTGGTCCTGAACTTTTCTTTGTTATGATCAATGAAAAATGCAATAGTTTTTGCTTTGTGTGGAACTTAGCAAGATGTTTATAAAATTTGCTTATTAGAGCAAAGGTCTAAGAATACCCAAGACACACCTTAAGAATACCCATTGTCTTCAGGAAAATAAGTCAGACAGAAAAAAGATAAATCCCATATGGTTTCACCTATATATGGAATCTAAAGAACAAAACAAATGAATAAAGCAACAAAGAAAAAGCAAAATTAGACCTATAACTAAAGAGAACAGAACCAATGGTTGCCATAAGGGAAGGTAGAGAGGTCAAAATGGGTGAAGGCAAGTGAGAGATACAGGCTTCCATTTATGGAATGAATAAGTGAGGAGAATAAAAGGTAGAGCATAGGGAATATAATCAATGGTATTGTAATAGCATTGCATGGTGACAGATGGTAGCTATGATTGTGGTGAGCAAAGATTAACATATAGAGTTGTTGAATCACTGTCTTGTACACTTAAGACTAATGTAACATTGTGTGTCAGCTACACTAAAGCTTAAAAGAAAACTCGTTCAATGAGATATCCTGGTTTATAATGAATAAGATTAGAAAAATCTCTGTGGATAGATTGGGCCTCTCAACCTACTTAGATACCTATAATTTTTTTCTCCAAAACCTCGGTTTTTTCATCCATATAGTGACAGTGCCCACTTCACAGGGTAATGATAGGAATAAATTGGTTACCATGTGAAAAGTGCTTAGAACAGTGTCTGGCATCTCAGCATGTATTAGCGATTTTTATGATGATTTAGCTCTGATTATTAAGGTAGCCCTGCGCAGAGATAGACAAACAGAATCTTTAAAAAAACATTCAAGAATCTATTAACGACTCACAAAAATGGAAACAAATAAATGACAATTCTTCAGATGGAAATAAATAAATGACAAACTGATTCTTCAGAGCCATGAGAAAAGGTGAATTGTGGTGTGGTATAATTGATTGATTGACTGTATGGAAAAAGTGAAAACAGATACTTTCCTCACACTTAAAAAAAATATTCACCAACTGCAGAATGTGATATGTTCATTCATTGTAATATATTCATGTCATGGATCACTATCCAAAATGAAAGTGAATGAATTACAGTATATCAGATGCAAACATATATAAATCTCAAGAAAAATAATGCTGAGCCTCAAAGTAAGTCACAGAAGGGCAAATTTTATTTGAAGTCATTTACATAAAGTAAAAGCAAAACTAAGCAATATATTATTTAGACAATTTTTGCATTTGTAAGACTTTGGGGAAAAGAAAAAAACAAAAGAATCATTGAAACTACGTCCAGGGAAGCTGTCACTTCAGAGTTCAAGAGGCATGTGGCCAATTGGGAGCATGTAGAGACTTCAGATTTTTCAAAGGTAGTGTTTTATTTCTAGAACATGGCAATGGGTACATGTGTGTTCTTGTTCTATTTTGATCTACACGCTTTAATATGTAACCTCTTTAATTTGCTGTACTTAAAAATTTGTTTTCCATTATCTGAAGAGTATCAGAAATCTAAATATCATTTTCAGATCAGTAGTTTACTGCTTCCATCATTAAGTATTATATTTGTTACTTTAAAATTTCCTTAACCTAAAAAAAAATTCTAAGTTATAAATTTCCCATGAAGAGCCTCTCCAGAAAGCAGGCTTTTGGTGAGTTTAAAATTACAGGTCTCCTGAGGACACAAAAAGAGATGTCAAGGAAGAAGCAGGAAGTGAAAGGATCCCAGGGCTATGAAGTGACGTTAAAATATAATGGAAAATAAATTTGTATTTCACAGTTTTCTTAACTCCCCATAAGTGAATAGTTTTCTTTGTCTAGGAGTTGTTTTAGGAAGGAAAAGAATCATCTGAGTTATCCTTCCTTCAAATGAAGTTGGAAGACACTTCTAAAAGAGATCTTTAGAGCCTCATCTGGTTTTGTAAATTAGCAGTGTTAAAAGAGGAGAAAACACCAAACTTCTCTTTAAGATAGATTTGTTAAAAAAAAAAAAAAAGAGAGAGAGAGATGCTGCTCTGTGTCTCTACATAAATACCTATATTGCCTTGTTTGTGAGCATGAGTCTGCAGAGATATGAAGGTTATAGATATTCTCACGCAGTATAGAGTAAATTCTTCCTTTCATTCACTCTAAAGAGTATTCAGGGTCTGGTGCGAACTTCTTTTGTTCCACAAAAACAAGTGCAGGGTGCTCAATGGATATTTATTTATTTATTTATTTATTTATTTATTTATTTATTTATTTTGATCTTTATTTATTTAAAAAATGGAAACACTCTACTGCAGGAGCTTCTATAAAATAATTCGCTGAAATTTTTGGAAAATAAGGGCCAAAAGATTCGTTAGAAAGGATTCTGAAGCTGTGGGGGGAAATCTGCCCCCCATTTTGAGGAGAGTTTGCTATGACTTCCAAGAAAAAGAGATGCTTTCCAGGGGGATCTAAAGGCCAGTACCAGAAAACCAAAGAGCCAGGAGACGAGTTCTGGAAAGGTGGCTCAGAGTCTTTTTGAGACAAATCCATCTTTAACTTGCTCTTTGCTATGAGAGGAGTAGTTTGTGTTTGTTTTCTTCAAGACTGTTGGGGAGAGAGAATGCAATTAAGTTCCCTTACAAGGGAACTTTTTTTTTGCGTTCCTTTACAAGGGTTTGCAGTGCAGCTGGTGTGACAGTGCAAGGGGTGATGCTGTGTCTCTCCTCTGGTAGCAGGATGACTCTGGACAGCTACTTAAATGTAGCTTGTGAAAAAAGAATTTGCATTGCCCAAGCTACAGAAAGTTGAAGAAATAGACAAAGTAGATCATTGTCTAGCCCTATGTTCACGAGGCAGGGAGGTTAAATGGAGTATCCACTGTGTGTAAATAGGAATTTGAATTATTTTTTTCTTGCAGGAAAATATACATAATATTAAATTTACTACTTGGGCCATTTTTTATTTTTGTTTTTTATTTATTTTTAAAGATTTATTTATTTATTTGAGAGAGAATAAGTGAGCATGCATGAGCAGGGGGAGGGGCAGAGGTCGAGAGAGAATCTTTTTTTTTTTTTTTTTTAATTTTTATTTATGATAGTCACAGAGAGAGAGAGAGAGAGAGGCAGCGACACAGGCAGAGGGAGAAGCAGGCTCCATGCACCGGGAGCCCGACGTGGGACTCGATCCCGGGTCTCCAGGATCGCGGCCTGGGCCTAAGGCAGGCGCCAAACCGCTGCGCCACCCAGGGATCCCCGAGAGAGAATCTTTAACAGACTCCCCACTGAGCTTAGAGCAGTCATAGGGCTCAATCCCATGACCCTGAGATCATAACCTGAGCCAAAATCAAGAGCTGGACACTTAAGGGACTGAGCCACCCAAAGTGTCCCCATTTTGGCCATTTTTAAATGTATAGTTCTGTGACATTAAAGTACATTTGCAGGGATGTCTGAGTGGTTCAGTGTTTCAGCATCTGCCTTCAGCTCGGGCGTGATCCCGGGATTAAGTCTCACATTGGGCTCCCTGCAGGGGCTTCTCCCTCTGCCTATGTCTCTGCCTATCTCTCTCTCTCTGTCTCTCGTAAATAAATAAATAAAATCTTAAAAACAAATGATACAGTGCATTTGCATTGTTGTGGAACCATCAGCACCAGCCATCTCCAGAACTTTCTCACTTCTGTATTGAAACTCTTCTCACGAAATGCCCCAGCCCAGCCTTCCTCCAGCCCCAGTATTTTTCTTTCTTACTTTATGTATGTGACCACTCTAGGTACATCATAAGTGGGTTCATGTAATATTTGTCCTTTAATGACTGGCTTATTTTACTTAGCATAGGGTCCTCAAGGTTCATTCATTTTGTTATAGCATATGCCAGAATTTCCTTCCTTTTTAAAGGCTGGATAATATTCCATTATTATTATATGGATGCACCACATTTTGTTTATCTACTCATCCATTGATGGACACTTGGGTTGCTTCCACCTTTTGGCTACTGTAAATAATATACTGCTGTGAACATGGGTGTACAAATATCTGCCCAAGTTCCTGCTTTCATTTCTTTTGGGTGTATCCTTATAAGTGGAATTACAGGATCATATGGTAAATCTATGTTTAATTCTCTAAGGAACCAGCAACACCATTTTCCACAATTGGCTGCACAATCTTATATTCTCATCAAGATTGCACAAGGATTTCAGTTTCTCCACATCTTTGCCAACATTTATTAGCTTCTGATTTTTTTTGGTCATAATTATCCTAATGGTTGTAAAGTAGCATCTCATTGTGGTTTTGATTTTCATTTCCTTAATGATTTGTGATGTTGCTTCTTCTTATGTGTTTATTGGCTTTTAATTTTTAAACATATGTGATCTAATATTCAAAGAAAAGAGGCATTTCCCAATTTTTACTACTTTTTTTGATGCCCAGCTTCTTTATTACTTTGGTGTAAAATTTACGGAGGTTTTAATAAAGAAAAAAAGGAAATGTAATCTTTAAACATATTTAAAGTCAACAATGTATGTTGTCTTTGTTGGTGAATCATATGACCCTCATGCTGTTTAAATGGATGCACTTTCTCTTAACTCATCCTTCATCAAAAGTCAATTGACCATCAGGTGCCTGGGTGACTCAGTAGGTTAAGCATCCAACTCTTAATTTCAGCTCAGGTTATGATCTCAGAGTCATGAGATTGAGCCCAGCATCTGGCTCCATGCTCAGCAGAGAGTCTGCTTAAGGTTCTTTCTCCCTTCCTCCCTCCCTCCTTCCCTCTCTCTCTCTTTCCTTCTGCCCCTCCCCCCACTTATACACTTTCTCTCAGATAAAATCTTTTTTAAAAAAGTTAATTGAACAGAACACTAAGATGTTATTTTATCTTCATATTTTGATTAAAAGTTAACAATTTTTTAAAAAGCTAATTGAACATGTAGAATTTCCCCAGAAGGTTTAGCACATTGTTAATTTAATTCAATTTTGCTCTTTCACATCATGATTAGTTCTACCCCCCTACTGCCACTAAATCAAAACCTATAGGAACCAGAAAGGTATCTTAGAAAAGCATCACACATCTTTTGAGCTAAATGTCATTCCATATTTGCACAAGTGCCTACAAGTTCTGAAAAAACCTCTTCTTACTTTTTTCTTTTTCGAGATTTGGCTTTTATTAACCTGGAAATTTCAGTATGTGGGATGTTTCATGATTAAGAGCATGAGCAAAGTAATTTGAAATTATACAAAGACCTGCCACCTTTTTTATGTTATAGCAAGAGACTTCATAAGCTCATGCACTTGTCAAAAGTCGTTGTGATGCTGCTTCACTCCTTGAAGTCTTCAGTTTTCTTTGCTGTTTTCCTCCTCAGAACTACGTAGTTCTAATTAGAATTCTTTTTAAAGGAAGGGGAAATAGTTTTCTATCAGGATTGCCTTGTTCACAATTTGGAGTGAGTAAAGGGTACTACTTATTAGAATTACAAGTATTTAAACCTTGTGGGTAAATCTGAATACACTATTATTACTAAGCTACTCATAAGAATGATGTTTAGATTGTCTTAACGTTTCTGGGATCTTGTATACCTTAAGTGGCACCTTCAACAATATCCCTGAAGGCCAGTCTCATAAGAAATGGCTTCTCTTTACTTCAGGATTCAACTCTTAAATATAAAATTTTAACTTGCACTTAGAGCTGATACAACTCTTAAAATAGAACATGGAAAACCTTCTGTGACTACAGAATTCCAGCCTCCGTCACACAACCTGGCTGTCTAACACATTTTTGTACGACTTTTCCAAACTGCTTCCAAATCTACTGTTGTTTCAGATAAGTCATTCAGTCTTCTATGTATGGGAGTGTTTTGCAATAAAAACCAGAGAAGTTCTTCTTGGCACTGACAGTCTTATAATTTTGAGACTCTTTTACAATATAGAAGTGCAGATGGATGACATCATGGTGTAAAGCAACTTTCAGTGGACTCGTAAGAAATGCCTTTTAAAGAATTCTTAGAAATTGGAGTTGTTAAATCAAGAAATCCTTATAGCATTTAACCAGGAAATTGAGAAATCTCAACTTACAAGGCTTTGTCTTGAATCTATGAAGCATGAAAAACTTTACGAGTAAAGTTCAGAGTACAGATTTGGTTAGCCTTGTGCTCAAACCATGCCTCCCACGTGGCAACCTATGTACATTAACTATTGGCACAAAATGGCAAAACATGATATAACCCAGCTAGCCAAAGAGATGGGTGCTACTCCTGTCCTCTTGCATTTCATAATTAAGTTAGAACCAATATTGGGTGTTTGTGAAGTCCATCTGAGATTCTCCTTGAGTCCCTGAATGTAAGGTCCAAATACTGTAGTGAGGTAATTTGAGAAATTGTTCACATCTGCTTTGGAGCCAAACCACAAAGTGTGCTCATCTAGACATAGAGGGAGGCCAGGAACCCATACAGCAGGTTTTGTATAAGGAGACCGGAATCAAAATGATACCGTCATTCACAAACGGTTAATTTGCTGCTATTGCACAAGGATCAACAAACTGTGGCTAACTTTCTCTGGCCAGCTGTTTTCATAAATAAAGTTTTATTGGAACACAGTCTTGCCCAATCATTTCTGCTTTCACACTCTGAGAGCAAAACTGAATAATTGCAACAAAGACCATATGGCCCACAAAACTGAAAATATTTACTGGCTGACCCCTTACAGAAAAAGTTTGCTGACCACAGCTATCGGTAGATTTTGCTAGGATACCACAGCAATGTTTAGTCAGGACGAAGAGCAAAATTGGTCATTTATAACCATACCAATGATGACCTTTAATTCATGTGTTATTTTACAATTGTCCAAGTGCTTTCATATTGATTGTCTCCCTTGATTGTTGAAAAAACAAAAAACAAAACAAAAAACAAAACAAAAAAAAAAAAACAGAGCCAGATACCATGACACTTTCTTCAAGGTGATTTGGTCTTGAGAGGTGAGGTGACTTCTGTGGTTGCACAACAAATTGGGGTGTCTGATCCTAAGGCACTCGAACAGGGGGAGCTTAGAAGTCAGACAGATCTCACCAAGTTGTTTTTCTTAACACCTGGCCAGAAAGCCAGATCTGGAGGCAGGGATGGGAAAGGTCAAGAGGACCAAGTGAAGCCAAGGCTGAGCCCCCTGTAATCTTTAGGAGAGCATGGCTGCCACTGTCCAGCTCTTCTACTGATGTGCATGGGCTAGTGGGCCCCATGTGAAACTGCTCACTTACATCATCCAGACTGCCACCCTTTCCATCTGCTCCCCCACACAGGATGTTGTGCTTCTAGACTGGAGTAGCATGATCCCCATGATGTTGAACTCAGGCAGACGTCCTATCCCCAGCTTTTGGAGCTACAGGGTGATGGGGGGGTTGAGTGAGGGGGCATGCATTCTGGCTTTTGGCACATGTCCTCTGAGGGCCGAGGCACTTTTCCCAGGTGATGCCATGGTAACTGAACAATCATTGCGTGCCCTCACTCAGTGCATGGTATGGATTGCAGCCAGACTTTTTGATTACTGGAGCAGAGGGCTAACCCCGCTGTCAGATTAACTGAGTTCAAATCCCAGCTTCTGTATGAATTGTATGTGAGATCTTGAGTGAGTTTCTAAGCCTGTGAGTACTTCAGTTTATTCATCTGTAAAATGGGATAATAATAGTACCTGCCTCTTAGGGTGCCTGTGAGGGATAAATGACTTAGAACAGTTTGAGTATGTAATAAATATACAGCAAGTGTTAACCATTGCTATTAATGATCATCATCATCTCAAGGAGAGCTGGGACCCTGAAGTAGCCTATAGTTTTCTTCTTGAACAGCATCTTTATGGTCCTTATGGAACTTGTTGCCTTTACATCCTTAATTATATGTGAATTGTCACATACATCTTCTCCATCACCCAAAGGATATCCTGCAGGTTGGAAAGAAAAAAGAAATTAGGAAAACACACATTCTGTCTGCAACAGCAAGGTGTTGGCATTGGAAAGATACCAGTCATCTAGCTTCAAAGGCAGAGTGTGGCTGACTGTGAATCTTTGGAAGGACAGGGTAAAGAAATTCACATTTATTGAGTACCATCATGTGCCAGAGAAGGTGCGGATTTGTCACTTTAGTTGAATCACTGTCTCAATCTTATTGATGAGAAAGAACTTGCCCGAGGCTGAGCTCAATATAGAATTTAGAAGTAACTTCATGTCCAATTGATTCCAAAATGTATACTCTTTCCAGCACATAATTCTGCCTCTGATAAAGTGCTAAATAGCTGTGCATTTATCAACTATAAATGGGGAATGGCATGGTATTTACACTTGGAGTGGAGTCGTATGATCACATATTCATAGAACCTTTTTATAGTTCAGAGATAGTTTGTGTAGACTCTCCCTAAGGGAACACAAAATAATTGAAGTTGGAAATAGGTTAACCCTAAGTCATAAAAATCACTGACAGAGGAAACCAAGAGGAAAATGGTTACCCTTAGTGGAGAAGGGGTTGTGTGCTCCTGGTACGGGCTATGTGTTCAATTGGTGGAAGGAATTCTTCAGCCTAGAAAAATATGACCTCATGAACACTTTATTTTTATATCACTATCAGTTTTTTAGAAAGCATGGTAATTACAAGTATTCATTTGTTCATTAGAATAAAGTCTAAGCTCTTTAAAAAGTAAAATAATTTATGGGGCACCTGGGTGGCACAGTGGGTTAGGTGTCAGACTCTTGATTTCTGCTCAGGTCATGACCTCAGGGTCTTGAGATTGAGCCTCACATTGGGCCCTGAGCTCAGCGAAGAGTCTGCTGGAGATTCTCTCTCCTTCTCCCTATGCCCCTCCTCTTACACGCACTCTCTCTCTCTCTAAAATAAATAAATAAATCTTTTTTAAAAAAGTAAAATAATTTATAGCTCTTTCCCAGACTCCTCCACCTCACCACACACACACATGCACACAACTCCCACACATACACTCATGTCCAATGTCACCAGGACACTCAACTCTTCTTATCAATCAGTAGGTACCCCATGGTAGCCCAAACAGGTATGGAAATTATATTCTTCTGTTTCCTTCTTTTCCATCGTGCTATGCATGTTCTATAAACAGCAGGAGAAGTAATCATGTAGGTGGGCATTCACTACATGGTCAACTTCGGGAATATGATATAGGAATGTACTAAGGCGAGGAAATTTTTGCTTGAACTAATGCCTGGAAACTGAATGCGGTATGCACTCCATGGTAATTTCAATTGCACATCTGGTGCATTTTTGTATATTGTACCTGAATAGGTGGGGTAATATTTACATTCATTTCCCACTCCTAGGCTGTCTGTCCGGTGTCTAGTCTGTGCATGCTTGGAAGTTCCGTGTGTGTGTGTGTGTGTGTGTGTGTGTGTGTGTGTGTGTCTTTTACATTGCATATTCTAGCATCTGCCGTTCACTCTGAGTTGAAGCATTTACCATTGCAAAACTGTCACCGGGGTCTTCAAAATACACATTTACATTCCACAGGTCTAGTAAATGGGGTTATGTGGCTGCATGATGCCTTTTGTTTAAAAGAAATCCAGCGGCAGCCCAGCACTTTCCATACAGCTGCACTTTCTGCCGTAATTGTGGCAGTTGAAGAGTGAAGCTCAAAGGAATGTTTAGAATCTGCTGCCCCAGCAGGTAACATTCTGGGGTTGGTTCTTTTTATTGTTGTTTTTTCTGCTCTTTAAAATGTCCAAACCTTCCCGCTTGGCTAGACCTTTCTTTACTAATGCAGCTTCTAAGCAGCCATCACCTCGAAGGGACGATTTGAACAGCAAACAGAAAAAAAACAGTGTAGGTGAGAAGATTTTGAGAACTGGAAATGAAGGAAATTTGGTCAAACAGCAGCAGGTGCAAACGGCAGCCACTCCTGCTCAGCGGAAGGCTTCACCACATAAAGGTAATGTTTTAAATCGGCTGCTTTTGTCAGCTTATACTTGGAAACTTCTTTCTTAATAATACTGCCAGATAACTTAAATGAGGGAGACTTTTTACGGTTTCAAAAACTTGTCCGATTGTGTGAGTATGACATTTTCTAAAATCCTGGAGTGTGTTGCTAACATAACCAATAATGTGGAAGATGAAGGTGATAGAACTTTCCTTCATTAATTAAGGAATGATAAAAGAAAAACTGAGTGTTTTCAAAAAAAAATAAATTAAAAAAAGAAAAGAAAAGAAAAACTGAGTGTTTTCAATTTTTTTTGAGAATGACATTTTATTCTTGGTTGTGTTATATAGTCTCTCATAATTCAGTTCTACTCCTATGAAGTTTCTTTTTTATTGCTTGGCTATATGAAAAGCAACCAAAAAAGAAGAGACATGTCCTAAACCTACATCATTAACTGGCCAGAGAATTTTTGCATGCTTAATTTTTTGCAGTCTCTTTTTAAAATGAGTTTGTGTCTGAAATGATCATCTAACGACGTGATTCCCTGCCAAGCATGACAAAAATCTCTGCTAGCTTTGTTACCTGGAGCATTTAAGTGAGCTTTCTGAGTGGTGTATCTACTTAGCAAGAATACTGTTGAATATTTGACCTGGAATTGAGACATGTGGTAACCAAACTTTTATTATCCTAAGGTCCAAAATCACAGAGGGCAATAAGACCATAGCTTAAAGTAGAAAAATAGTTTTCTCCATTATATCAAGGACTACATATTAAAAACTAAGCAACATTTATAGTAGTTATTTTTTAATTACATTTTGAGCTATCAAAGGTGTAATTTTTGACAGTATGATTTTATAGTATAATAAAAAATTGTTTTATATTCTCATTCTTATAACTGAAAATTTCTACTTTAGAGAAAAAAATCAGTTTATTTTATGATTTTAATCCTGACCTCTTCTCTCTTAAAAACTATTGCAAATGAATATGCAAGGATATATTTTTGTGCCATGTACTAGTTCAAAGATGCAAATTTCTGTCTGGAAATTTCAATTTTTTTCTTAACTTGGATTATTATTATTCTATCCGCTTTGATCAATAGAATGCTTGTACAGTAACTATTTTATTGACCAAAATACTTTATATAAGACACATATAGTGAACACAGAAAGACTGGAGAAGTATTGATGATAGTTGCTCTGTAGAGTGAATTTTGGTTACTTAAAAGGAAAGTTCTCTTTGAGGTTAATATGTGTAAAAAAGGAATGCAAAAAATTCTTCTAAATTTTTGTAAAAAAAATCTTCTAAAAACAGGAATTCCAGCCACCTCAAGTTGAGAAGTATTCAGATGTATATATCTGCATCTGAAAAAGTTATGCTCAGGGAGGGACTTTTTAAACAAACAATCCAAGCTAGATGCTATTCCAAAGATTTTTCAAAATACCTTCTTTTGACAACCTGTGAGGGTACCTTTGATTAGACTTAGTGGGTGAAAATAAGTGTTTCTCTGAAAACAAATTTGTTTGGGGGGTTAGTGAAAAGTCGTTTGAAACCAAGGATGATTATTGAGTTGCAAGGTCGATATAGATAATACATATTTTTGTAAAAAAAAAAAATGAACTGGGAGCAGATTATAAAATAATATGGTGGTGTTTTTCTTTGCATCTCCCTGAGAGGATTCAGGCTATCCAAAAGGAGAGCTCTACCACCAAAGTTTTGAAATCGGCAGCAAGACTGGATCATTCTTTCATTTTGAAAGATAACACTTATCAGAATATGTATTTTATTAACATTTTAAATACTTGTTTTAATCAGAATTCTCTTTTTCATAGCCACACCTCATATCACATAGTACCAATAGAAACCTTCCATTATTGGAGAACAGGACAAAAACTCTATAGGATAGCCCTGTGTTGTATTAGGTTTTTATTTAAGGTGGTTATCATTAAGATCAAGAAATCCAAACAACAGTAATGCCATCCTAGGCTTGTGTTGAGCTTGTGTGGGTTCTTGCCCATCACATTACGATCTAAGAGTTGGTTCTTTAGAATGCTTATTTTTTTTATGTTTTTTTAAAATTTTTATTTATTTATGATAGTCACAGAGAGAGAGAGAGAGGCAGAGACATAGGCAGAGGGAGAAGCAGGCTCCATGCACCGGGAGCCCGACGTAGGATTCGATCCCGGGTCTCCAGGATCACGCCCTGGGCCAAAGGCAGGCGCTAAACCACTGCGCCACCCAGGGATCCCTAGAATGCTTATTTTACCAGGTCCACAGAGTTTAATTTAGTCTGTGTAGTTTCTTATGTATCTGACATGCGTTTATCCCCCCTTGTGTAATTTGTTTAGTTATATAAGTATATTATGGTAATTTTAAGCTTTTTAAAGTTTGTCCCTCATTTAGTTTATTTCCTAAATTAATGCAGTGATATTTCCCTTCACCGCTTTTCCATGTCTCCCCCCTCTTAAATTTTATCTGTACTTTTGTTTACATATTAAAAAGGTTAATGGTAGTTACTTTTTGGTTAACATAATTCAGTCTTCCATGATTTACCTACTAATTCTATGAGTTGAAAATCAATAAAGTGTATAGCTAAGGAGACCTCATATTGTTATTGGTAAGCCAGACAAGTGTGCTGTAATCATTTCTCTTACAGTCTTTCCCTTCTCAGCGCTTTGGATTCTCCCAAGGACAGTATAGATATGATCATATTCCCAGAACTCCCTTTCCTTTCAGGTACTTCTCTCTGTATCCTTTAGTCCTCCTGCCCTCCTCTTTCCTGACTGATTTCTCAAGTCTTAGATTACTTCTTCATTTGGCTGAAGCACATCCCCAAGAAACTTCCTAAGAAGAGAAAAATGGGAAGTAAGCCTTCTGAATTTTTACATGTCCAGCAAATATATTGATTCTCTTTGTTTTTGTTTATGTTTTTGCATTTCAGTGATAGCTGGAATAGGATAGATTTTTAGACAGAAAATAATCTTTCCCTCATAACATTAAAGGCCTTTCTCCATTACCTTTTGGGATCTAGAAGTGTTGATGAGAAGTCCCATGTTGTTCACACATTCACACATTCCTTTGTAGGTGACTTTTCCTTTCTTTCTTGAAGCTTTGAGGATATCCTCTTTATCCTTGATATTCTGAAATTTCATCTTAAAGTGTGGGGTCTTTCCCATTTATTTTGACTGAATACTTGGATGGGCACCTTCAATTTAAAGAATAGCGGCTTCTGTTTTGTGAATTCTTTTTTTTATTAATTCTTTGATAATCCCCTCTTCTGTATTTGCTCAGATTTTCTCATTACAGTATTCCTATGAGTTGGCTATTGAATTTACTGCATCAATTTTTTGATCCTTATCTCTTCCTTATTTTTTTAGCTCTGTCTTTTTTTTTAAGATTTTATTCATTTATTCATGAGAGACATACAGAAAGAGAGAGAGAGAGAGAGAGGCACAGGCACAGGCACAAGGAGAAGCAGGCTCCATGCAGGGAGCCCGACATGGGATTTGATCCCAGGTCTCCAGGATCAGGCCCTGGGCTGAAGGCAGCAAGCACTAAACCGCTGAGCCACCCGGGCTGCCCTAGCTCTGTCTTTTTATGCTATCTAGATTTTCTTAACCCTATCTTCCAAGTCTTCTGTCTAATTTTGATCATCATGATATTTTTAATTTCCAAGAAGCTTTTCTTACACTGATTATTTTAAGACCAAAACACATGGTGTCATTCTTCTGTCTATAAGCAGTGGATCTGTGTGTTTTATTTACCTGTTACAGTTATACTTGATGGTACCATACACTCATGTTTAATGATGCAGCCACACCCCTGTAATGGTGTGCTTTCCATTCCGAGTCAATGGTCTAGACTAGCTCTAGAACCAAAGACACTGGCAGTCAATAAATGTTAGGACAGCAATGTTCAGTAATTTTCACCCATGAAATGCTCTCCTTATGATGAAAACTCACCAAATGAAAGAATGTTGAAGAATGTGTTGATATGTGTCAACAATTTTATTCAGGATGAGGGTATAAGTCATTTGAGAATGTGGCATTTCTTCCTGGGCTTTCTCTATTCTCCTGAATTCTTCTTGAGGTATATTTCTGCAAAATTCTTTTGTCTCGATTTTATTTACTTATTTATTTGGCCTCTTAACTATTGTTCTAAATAAAGAAAAAACATTTTTTAAAGAAGTATACATGAACATTGACCAGTAGCTTAGCTTGAAAATATAGATGTTGATGGCAATGATATCTGAGCTCTTCCTGTGTGCCCAGCACACTTCTTTTTTTAGAATTAATTTATTATTTATAAATGTATTTATTTTAGTGGGGGAGATAGCAGGGGAGAGGGGCAGAGGGAGAGAGAGAGAGAGAGTCTCAAGCAGACTCTATGCTGGGCGTGGACACAGGGTGTGATCTCATGACCTTGAGATCACCACTGGTACCAAAACCAAGAGTCAGATCCTAAACTGACTGTGCACCCAGGCCTCCATGCCCAGCACACTTCTAAGCACAATAAATGTATTGTCTTTTCTTGTACAATCCTTACAGCAATCCTATGATGGAGTACTATTACTTTCCATCTTTTAGATGAGGAAACTGAGACAAGAAGCCTCAGTTATTTGCTCAACATCATGAAGACAGAAAAAGGTAGAAGAGAACTCTAGTTTCTGGAAATATTTATTCCTGACCTGGCACACTTAACCACTATGCTAAAGCACCTTTCTATAAAGAAAACATTTCGTCCATCAAAAAAGTTAATATAAAAAATGTTAATATAATTAAAACCTTGTGATTGGACAGTCTGATCTCCAGGGAAAAAAAACTGGTGACATTCTGTAGTTCAGAATGTGCTTTTCTGGTTTCAGCCTTTTTATGTGTTGCCCCAGATTTCTGTTTCTTCAACAAATGAAAAGGGAAAAGAACAAATTGCAGTTAAAAAATTTATCACAATACGGTAAATATTTTTCTAATAGTGAGAAATGAAAGGATACATGAAGGGAAGACCTTGCAGTTCTACTATGTGTACTCATGCCTACAGACTTGAGTGTCACAGCACACACACACACACACACACACACACACACACACCAGAAACACAAAAACTCTGCATACAATTCAAGAAAGGCTCTTGCATCACACATGACCTGGTGGTCCAAGTACAAGCCTGTAGGCCAAAAATCAGTCAAGTCTCATTCTTTTCTAACACAGGCTCCCTCTGTGGCCTTGAGCAAGGCCATTATCCCTCTTGACTGAGTTTCATTAACCATTAAAGAATAATAATGCATGGCTTATGGCAGGGAGTAGTGGTGAGGATTAATGACTTAGTGTGTATCCAGTGCTTTCAAGAGCACATGTTCTGTGTGGATAGTCTAAGTTAAGCACAGTGGAGTCTCTATTTACCTTCAATCACTGTGGGAGGTAAAAACTTACTCTCTCAAAAATATCATATATATACCTAGCCCAGGAAAATTTCACAGTAAACCCTTGATGCATGCTCTAAATTATTCTTTATGCACAAGGGTAATATCACATATGTCTTATTTGCCATCCTACAGGTTGATTGAGATTGTGAATACCTGGAACTCAGTTGTCCCTGTCTATAAGTAGAAAATATTAATAACCAGAGCACAAAAAGTATGTTTTCTCTCTAGTAGGGTTCAGATTCATTCTGGATACTACTGCTGAGTGCAGTGACATTATAGCCTTAGGTTATTGTGGCTATAGTTAGGCAGAGCCTCTAAAAGGTGTACTCACTATACTACTTTTCCATGTAACAAGTTGATGATACCAGTAAATAGTCAATACTCATTGGTAGGGTCTGTACTTTGTGTAATATTTTCCAGAAGCAGCAGTGGATTTGTACTAATCATGCACTTTACTTTATCTGACTGCCTCTGACCAATCCATTCATTTTTGAGGAGAGCTAAGATAAAGGGCATAGTATTTAATATAGCAATGGTAAATTATGCTTATAGTTGTTGAATTCATAGCTTTGGCTCATTGTTGCTACCAGTTAGTCCAGAGTCATGCATGACACATTAGTATAGGCCAATAAATCTCTCTTCATCCTCTTCCTGAAACTCACATGGCTTACCCAGGAAGTCGTTTTACAAATAAAAATGAAACCTACTTAATGCTGCTTACTGGTACTTAATGGGAATTTTCTCCACCTAGATATGATATGAGCTATGACTGTATGAATATTAAAAATTAACATTTATTTCTGGAGTTCTCCTTATTTTCCTTTATTAATTTTATCTATGTTTGTCTTCTACCTATTAGTAAATGAGCAGTAAGAAATATAAGTAACACGTGTTCTCATATTTCTCATATTGTCTACCGGATTCTGTTAAAATTTAGGGTGTTGGGAAAGGAGTATGAGACTACCCCTTTAAATTAATCTGGGGATTTCTCTGAACTAATCTGTGCATTTTCAGTTACTCTGACATAGTCCACTTAGTCTATAGAGGTCAATAACTCACAAGTCTGCTGAAAACTTAAATGCACCTGCATCAGAGAAGCATGGGCTGCTGAGGAAAAAGAGAATTCATAGTCTTAGAATTTTAGAGTGGGATAAAAACTTAAAGATCACCTCATTTATCTCTCTCTTTTGATATATATGGAAAAAGTCTAGTTACTTCTTTTGATCAAGACTAAAGATGCACCATCTTGAGCCAATGTCTTCTAACTTGGTGATTTTTATCCTACCATATATCTTAAGCAGAAAGGCAAAAATGGCTAGAACACCTTCAGATTTCCCTTTAAATGTTCACTTCCTTGACATGGACTCCTTCTGTCCTCGGATATATAGTGTCTCCTGTACTGTGCTACCTACACTCCTACTACTCTGTTTTTACTTGCCTGCGCCAAGTTCAAAATCACTGGGCAGTGCGTAGTGCAGTCACAACTCACTGGTTGTGCTGATTGTTTATCAGATTTTATCTTTGTAACTAAATTACAATCAGGGCTCATTTAATGCTGAAAAATTGTGAATAGTATCTCTTACTGTGTTTATAATACAGAATTTTGCTTTTGGTTGCTTATCTCTAATGGTCCTGATAAAGGAACATATTTCTTAGCTCAATAAAGTTAAAAGATCATAAAATGGTTTTCTGTTTCTCCTTTAACTAGAGTTGAAAGCTAAAGTAACAAACTCTATTTGTACAAATATTTTTCTAAAATCTGTATTATTCAGTACCTTCCAAAATTTATATCTGTGTGCCAGGGAAAACTTTCCTCTATAAAGAGCTTAAGAGATTGTATACAATCACAGGTGAGGAATTTTGCCAACCTCAGTGGAATATTTTACTGCCTGAACTACTTAAACTTTCATTCCCATACTCAGATTTTTACTTTGCTGTGTATATTGCTTCCAACTTCAAGTTTTCAGTATAATGGGTAGCCTTATCTTCAAAATACTTCTGTTGAATTCATTTAAACAATCAGAATTTGGCTATTTGAAAGATAATCAGAATTAGTATCGATGAACAATGTGTGGTTGCCGTTTTATTTGGGAATATTATAATTCTCCCAAGCAAATAAATCATGTCCATATATCATATATGCTATATATGTTCTTAAGAATAGTTTCATTAATCGTGGCCATTTAGGAGCAAACTACCATAAGCCTCTCTACCTATCTGGCTGTCTAGAAGACTACTTACCTCTTCTAAAATCACATCATACCAGCCTTCTTAACTCATGGCCGGATAAGGGAAGGATAAATGTCTGGGAATTTGAAAATCTAGACAGAAGAAAAACCTTCTTCTTAATAATGCTGCTCTACCAGGTTAACTATTATGGTTTCTTGAGTCCGTGATCTCCAGAGTCTTAAATTAAGTCAAAAACTCTACCTCTGTGGTTTTGTCCCCAAGAGGGGAAAAAATTCAAATGGGTTAAGGTTAATTTTATCTCACATGTTTCCAAAATGTATGATGACATTACCAAAAGCAGGAGATCTCCATAACTGGAGAACACCACAGATAGGTAAAGAATCTCTTCTCGGGCAGCCCAGGTGGCACAACGGTTTAGCGCTGCCTTCGGCTCAGGGCACAATCCTGGAGACCTGGGATCGAATCCCACGTCACGCTCCCTGCATGGAGCCCGCTTCTCTCTCTGCCTAAGCCTCTGCCTCTCTCTCTCTCTCTCTCTCTCTCTGTCTCTGTGTCTCTCATGAATAAATTTAAAAAAAAAAAAAGAATCTCTTCTCATAACCAGAAACATCAGTCAAATATATCCATTGGATACAGATATTTGTTGTTATGTTTTGTATTTCTTAACAATTCATACTTATAAATACATTACACGAGCTACGTTTTTAAGGAAATTCATTTTTAAACAATTATTTATTCAAACTATAGAATATTATGTTTATATCTGATAGTTTATCATATACATTATGAATATATATAATATTATACTGGTATGTTGCCTATTATGTATATTTATTATTCTTAAATTAGTAAACTTAAGAAGTTCTATTCAAATATAAGTTAAATATACATTAGATTGACTTTTTTGAGCCAATGTAATACTTGATTATGGTGATTAGATTGTTTTCTGGAAATATAATTGCTACCATGACTTACTGACCTCCACCCCCACCAAAAACTCAGTGACCATCTACTTTGTATCTGGCATTGTGCTAAATACTAGAAAGTTAAAAAAAATTAAGTTAAACATGGTCCTTGTCCTTGAGGAGGATTTTACATTGAGTGAGATATGCTGATTATCTGGATCTCTAAATATAATTTTCCAAATGATTTATGTACAAAATTGTATGAGTACATAGAAAGGAAGCAGACTATTTGCCCCAAGTAATGCAAGTTTACCGGGTTGGACGGGAGGAGAGGAAACATCATAAAAGATCTTGTTGCATTTAGGAAATGACAAAGCAGAACAGTGTTGATGAGGTAACAGAAAGCTGATGAAAAAGAGGTAGAGATAGGGTGAGGTCTATTAGGAATGATAACAAAAGAGAAAAAGCTGTTCATTTTTTCATTCCTTCAATGAGTAGTTATTGGCCCCTACCATGTGTCAGGTGTTGTTCTGTGCTCTAAGCAAGTTGAAACAACTTCTAGGCTCTAATCAGCCATGGTAGATGAAAGCTGTGGTTCCATGGGGCTTACCTATTAATGTGGGTTCTAGAACAAAAATTAAACAACACAAAGTGATACAGAGTAATGGGAAGCAAGGCAGGAGCAGGTTCTGGGAAGTGAGAAAATCAAAAGGTCTGTTTGGGATGTGAATGTAGTCCAGCTATTAAGTATTCAGATAGGAAATTAGAAATGTGGATCTGAAGATTAAGTCAAGATGGAGGCTACCAATTACAAACAGGTAGGTCACCAGTTATAAATGCTATGTAAAGCCATAGGACTGGATTAAATCACCTCGGGAGATGGTATGATGGAAGGTATAGAAAAGAGAATGTGGCTTATGTCTGAAAACCCTGGGACACTACAACATTCAAGGGTTAAAATGGAACCAGACAAATGGCCAAAAACTTAACGCATGTATACATCAGTTTGAGAACTTTCTATTAAAACTCCAGTGCAGAGTATTAGAAGCACTCCCTCCCAACAGAGATAAATACATTCATGCCCTTTCTGTAGTTGCAAACAAATACTCCAAGTATGAATTTTGTTTTAAAGCTTTCCTATTTAAAATGATGCAAGTCTTATAATCTAGCCCATAACATTTATTTAATATAACATCATGTTTAACTGAATTTTCAAAATTAAAATGTTTCCTACCATGTTCAATATGAGCTTCAGGTATCCACAAAAGCCTATTGCATATCACTTGGAGTAACCCCTCCTACTCGAGGTGCAGAAGAAAGTCTCAGAAATGGGGAGATATTAAGAGGCATTAAAAATCCTTTGGTTCTTATTTGTAATTTAATATTTGCATCACATAATCATTTTATATAGTTTATTAGTGTTTGTTTGGCTATCCTTCATGTATCCCTGAGAATGGAGTTTTCTGGTTTTGATTAAGAACTACTTTCTCAGAAGGTGAGTACTAATTTGTTACTTCAATTTCTAGCAAAACATAATGTGAATTTTTTATGATGAAACTTCTATTTACATTCATAGAGATTCATGAAGAAGCATCTTAAATATTTAAAGATAATACAGTAGGAGAACCTCAGATCTATTCTATTTGTGCCCTGTTTATTAAAGTTATTTCACAAGGTTTTTAAATAGCTATAACTAGAAGAATTGTCAGCAACATAATAGATGTTCAGAGAATACCCTCCCAGGAGAGTAAAGCAAAAAAAAAAAAAAAACACTAGATTTAAAAAAATTATATATATCTTTTGAAATGCCTAGTTGATTTGACAGTAAATTAAAGGAATTCCCCTGGGGCAAAATACACACATACACACACACACACACACACAGCCAAGCAAGAAAGCTTCAACACAAAGGAATAAGTGAAAGTAAGAATCATGATTTGTATAGTGGTCTTTGTCAATTCTTTGTGGTCTAGGGAATTTTAATAGATACATTTAGTGGAGAAGTGACTTCCGATGGCAAGAAGAGTGATAGTTGTTAAAGCTCTCTGCATTCAGCAAAGGTAGTATCTTCAGTGGCTGACAAAAAGAAGGCCCTGCAGATGGACATCTTGAAGAAAGCTTTTGACTCAACCTCAGCTCTAGGGGGAGAATAATAAAACGAATATCCTGAAAATGTCTAACCTCATATCTTGTCTCACATGATCTTGGGGCTTAAAGTCATATCATCGTGGAGTAGGGGGAAAAAAGCCAAAAATATTGCTTAATGGTCCCAGATCATCAGTGTCACTGGCTTCCTGGTTGACAGAAGACAAAAATCTTCTTACAAAGGATGTATTTTATAAACAGGCTTCTAAGAATTCCCTCAGATTAAAGTCCAAAACATGAGCTCACAGTAAAAAATGACTACATACACAGGGAAACAAGTGGCCATGGACAAAAGTCAGCAAAGGCAAAGAATCACAGAATGAGATCTATGTAAACTGCCAAAATTAGAATTCTTAGATGCAGAATATGAAATAAAAGCATTATATATATTCAAATAACAGATTTAGGGTGCCTAGGTGGCTTCGTTGGTTAAGCCTTTGGCCCAGGTCATGATCCCAGGGTCCTGGGATTGAGTCCCATGTTGGACTCCCTGCTCAGTGGGAAGCTTGCTTCTCTCTCTCCCACCCTTCCTGTTTATGTTCTGCCTCTTTCTCTCTTTCTCTCTTTCTCTCTCTCTCTCTCTCTCAAATAAATCTTTTAAAAATATAAAGAAAGAACAGAACAGATTCTAACAAACTCTGTAATATTTGAATAGATTTTCTAGAGATGAAAAATATAATAACTAAAGGGAAAAACGCAATGTATTTGCTAAATGGCGAAGTAGATACAATGAAGAGAGAACTGGTAAACTGCAAGATAGACTTTTAAAAATTCCTAATAATTTTAGGACAACGTGATGGATCCTGAGAGACAAAGTGATGGAAAATACAAAAGAGAGGTTAAAAGACATAAATAGGAGAGTGAGAAGATCTAATGTAAGTCTAACTGGATGTCCAGAAGGAGACCATACAAACACTGAGAGAGGTATTATTTGAAAAGACAATGGCTGAGAATATTCCAGAATTGATAAAAAAGCATTAATATCTGAAGTGAGGAAGCCCAGTAATTCCCAAGATACACTGAAAAAAAATTCAAACAAAAAAAACTTATACCTAAACATATAATAACAATAAATAATTATCCAATTTTTATGGCCATAAGGAGGGTTGTGATCAAACAGCAGTTTGATAGATTGGTATATAACACTTCATCAAGTTTGATTTGAACTCTGTAGACATGTCTATGGATTATGTAAATTAGTTACCAATTCTTGCTATAGTTGTGCCAAATACATTTGAGAAGTCTAAGTTTTATAGCCACGTCTTACTTCTTAAACCAACCAAAAACACAAAAGTTAAAACTCTCAACGTGAAGTTTAATAGCTATTACCTATTTTCCCATGGGGAAAGGGAGGAATATCCATGCTCATTCATTCAATTTTTTTCATTCATTCAATTTTTGCTGAAAATGTTCAACTCACTTCCATTTGCTTATTAAGAGTGGAGAGAAAGGTTGAAGAAAAATGAATAATTATTTAGAGAATTATATTCAAGTGGGCATTAGAAAATAAAATTCTAGGAGATCATTGCTTGATATTTAGAGCATGTACAGTGGTCTGCCCTTATCCACGGGGGATATATACCAAGACCCCTCCAGTGGACACCTGAAACTGTAGATAGTATCAAACCCTATATGTATTATGTTTTCTCCTCTACATACATACCTATGATAAAGTTTAATTATAAATTAACTGGTTTAATTTTATATAATTTTAACTGTACTGGTTGTTACAACAACCAGTAACAAATAGAACAATTCTAACAAGATACTATGATAAAAGTTATGTGAATGTGGTCTCTCTTTCAAAATATCTTATTGTACTGTACTCACCCTTCTTCTTGTGATGATGTGAGATGATAAAATGCCTCTGTGATGAAATCAAATCACATAAATGATGTAGCCTTGTTGATAGAGTGTAAGGCTACATATTGTCAGAAGGAAAGCCATCTGCTTTTGGACCACAGCTGACCACAGGTAACTGAAACCATAGAGAGCAACACTGCAGATAAGAAGGGACGACTGTATATGTACCACTGAAAGTGTGTCTTATAGGACTCACTCATGTTGCTTGGATGACATTATAGTATCACTACTATTTTTAAGGTTATCTCCATTATCATTTCCTGAGTATTCAAGAAAGTAGGTACTCCATCTACTAAATAAATCACTGTGTCTGCTTGCATGCCTGGTGAGTCCAATTAAAAGGAACATTGTGCCATCATCAAGGGAATTAGAACTTCCCTCAGTTGATAATCCTTAATTACTGAAGATTATATAAAATTTGTTTCTTTTCCAGTTATCTATTTAAACAGCTAGAAAATCTAAAATCTATGCAAATAGATATATAATCCTCTTCTGTTTGAGTGAATCAGGATGGACAAAATAATGTAAGTTGTGTTTATAAAACCTTCATTGGGGAAAATATAATGGTTTGAGAAGTACTTTTGCACTAACTGGTTTATTTACATATTTAACTTTATCCAGCTAAACCTAATGCACTTAACATTGGCTATCCTACGGCTAGCTTTCCTCTTCCCACTTATACTCAGATAAGCTTAGTATTTCTCCAGGTTAGAGCCTTAAATGCTCAGTGAAATCAGCAAAGAAAGAGAAGTGGGTTAGTGTTTTTACCTGTTTTTATAACTTAATATTGAATACTTAATGATTTCTGGTTTTGAAAGCATGTTTTAGGACGTCTCATTTCTGCTCCATTGATCTTATAATGCCAAACGGTGAGTGAAAAATCAAGTCCAGCCTGATGTGGACTTACATAAGATGAAGAGTATATTTGCACCATGCTGAACACTTAACTAAATGCCATCAGTTACCAGATGACAATAAACATGAACTATGACTGCAACAATGACCCCGAAAAGGCATTATTGGCCATCATTGTCAGAAAGTAGGAAAAAAATATGGCGAGTGTTGAGGAAGTAATGGGGCATATGTCACAGAGGGAGAAAAAGAAGAGAGATGAGAAAAATACATTTGGAAAATGAAAAAATAATAGGATATTACTTTGCTTATTATTTCACAACCTTTTAAGTGAGTCTTCAGAATCCTTGATTACAAAGGACATCCTCAGCATTATTTTTTATTAATATTATGGAAAAACCAAAAAGGGAAAGTGTATCATGTTTTAATAATAAAAACCCAATTCCAGAGGAGAGGTATCTTGGAAAGCACTGATTTAATGCAGAAGCTAAATAGAAGCTTGGTCAATCAATCAGGAAAGAAGAAATAAATATTGTTCTTTTCTAAGTGTATAAGGTAAACATAAAAATAATCACATGATCATTTTTGTGCTACTATTCAGAAGTATTTTTTTAAGATTTTACTTATTTATTCATGAGAGAAACACAGAGAGAGACAGAGACATAGGCAGAGGGAGAAACAGGCTCCCTATGGGGAGCCCGATGCAGGACTTGATCCTGGGACCCCGGGATCATGCCCTGAGCTGAAGACAGATGCTTAACTGTTGAGCCACCCAGATGTCCTATACTATTTAGAAGTTTAAACTCAGGTTCTCAATTGTGTTTTGCCTTAATAGGAACCATCAAAAGGCAGGGTGTGTGCCTGACAAATGCAGTCAAATTAATTTCAAGAGTCATTATGTCAAATGGCAAGGATCATTAGTGAGCAGCCACCACGTCAGAGGCCTAAACCATGCTGAGATCACTGATAATCCAACAAGACTTTGGAGGAATATTGAGTAGAGAGTCACACGATCAAATTTACACTATCAAGGCATTTTGGTAGCAGTTTCAAGAAAGGGGATGGAGATTGAGGCACCTGGGTGGCTCAGTGGTTGAGTGTCTGCCTTCAGCTCAGGTTGGGGATCCCAGGGTCCCTGGAATCCAGTCCCACATGGGGCTCCCTGCAGGGAGCCTGCTTCTCCTTCTGCCTACATCTCTGCCTCTCTCTGTGTGTCTCTCATGAATAAATAAAATCTTAAAAAAAAGAAAAGAAAAAAGAGAGAGGATAGTGATTGAGAACACAGGTAGAATTATGTGAATTTTCCTGCTTCTTTCTACTCTCAGGTAGATGGTGTACTGGGATAGATGGTGTACTGTAATGGAACGAAAAACAGCAAGATTTCAGCATATCAGAAAATAGGTGGACTTTCCCTATAAAGGAGAGTTTCAGGTTGTTTTTTGAAAGAACAGATTTTTAGTGCCCCTGAGTGGTTCAGTCAGTTAAGCATCTGCATTCAGCTCAGGTCATGATCCCAGGATCTTGGGATCGAGCTTCCCTGTTCAGTGGATAGCCTGCTTCTCCCTCTCCCTCCACTGCTCCCCACCACTCAGGCTCTCTCTCTTACTCTATCTCAAATAAATAATTAAAATCTTTTTCTAAAAAAAAAACAGATTTTTACAAATGCTTCTGGTTTTTAATTTTCATTTTCTGTGTATATTTTCCTCCATTACCACATTCCTCTCTGATTTCTCCTCTCTCTTCATACGGTTCTCCAAAACAGCCTGTCAGTAACAAACTCGGTTTTTGTCACATTAAAACAAAACAAAACAAAACAAAAAAAAACGTCAAAGAAACCAAGTAAGAAAGAGAAGAGCATGGAGAGGCAGGTCATATGACATTTCTTTGAGCCCTAATGTCTTTTTTTCTTTCTGTTCATATTATCTGAAATTCTCATTTCATCTCCTGCACTGCCTCTCCAGCAACACTGTGCACTTCCACCTCTGCTGTCTCTGAGCTGCCTGTCCCTCCTGTGGGCCCAAGGAAGCTGAGAATGTCCTTCCTCTCCTCCTAACACACATATGTTCTTCATGTGCTGAGCACAGCCTGAAATTTCAAAGTAGGCACTTGATTGAGGCAGTCCTCCTGCTCATGTCATCTTGGATGACATGTCATTACAAATTATTACTGCTCTTTATGCCTTGTGCGAATGATTGTTACAACTCTTTAAGGACTATTTGTTGTTGTTGTTTTACGTGGGAGATAATCTAAGGACACCGAAGCTTAAGGAGGGGAAAGGCTTGGAGCCTCTGCCTCTTCCCTACTGGTCTTCTAATGCCACCACTGCATGTCTCCTAGGATTTTTGCCTCTGGTAAGAAGATATGTTACCAACATTTTTACAACTTATTTTGAACTTACCTTGTCTAGTTTCTTCCTCTTCTCCTTAATTGTCGCGATGGCAATTCATTTCAGTCAGAGATATATTATTTATATTTATTGAATGACGTAGATCCTCAATCTGATTATTTTATGTTCATATTAATGTCTCTTTCATGGTTTCCCTAGTGATCTGAAAATTTGGTTCTGTCCCAAATCTTAAGGCATTACATCCATTCTCATTACTATGCTTATTAACAAACATTAATTCTTTTTAAAAGATTTTATTTGTTTATTAATTATTACTAGTTATTAATGAGAGACACAAAGGTAGAGAAATAGGCAGAGAGAGAAACAGGCTCCCTGTGGGGAGCCTGATGTGGGAATCAATCCCAGGACCCCTGGATCATGACCTGAACCAAAGGCAAAGGCTCAACCTCTGAGCCACCTTAATTTTTAAAACATATTCTCAGAAGTCATCACTAAAAATGGTTTAGCTTCTAAGAGAAGCATGGGAATGCTATTCTTCCAAGAGACATTTTCCTTGGGGAACCGCCTGTGGGAAGAAGGGCCCTGGAGTGTGAGATGAGCAGTGAATGGGACCTTATCCATGTACCTGTGTCATCCAGACCTGAGACAGAGATTGGTAGCCAGCTTATGCTATCCATCAGTCACTCCGGACTAGCATGGCTGGCCCATGAGTCAATACCAGGCCACATGCTTATTTTCCTGCTGAGCTTATCTGAAGAGTGATACTGAGTAATTACACCATGTTTAATCCTGAACACCCAGCATCCTACTTACAGAAGTTACTGATATTAAGCAGAGTAGGAACATAGGTTTGCCTCATTAGTTGGTGTGGCTAACATATACAGAGATACATTTAAATTGTGGCCATGAAGAAATAGCACCTGCCCTAGGGATTTTTCTGAGCTTCTTCCTGGAGCCCAGCCAGCTCATCCTTGTGTTTCTGGAACCGAAGGTCCAAGAACTTTGGGATGATGATAGGCAAATCCTCTCTTTTTCTCTCTTAGGGAACTATTTCTGCCTCCTGACCATTCTAGGAATATTCGCTTCCATGTGCACAGAGCAGCTCTTTCCATCCCCACAACAATCTGCTGTACAACTGAAGCTTCGAAAAGTTAAATGCCTTATCTAAAGGTATCAGAACCAGAGAATTTTAACCCAAACTCAGGGGCCTCTGGCTTCAGCATCCATACCCCCCTCTGTGTGGATGTACCCTGACCAATACTGTTAAATAAAAGTCTCTTCTCTTTACTACGCTAAGATAATCCTAGAAAAAGAAGTAGAGAGACTTGACTTCTTGTGTGTTCAGAGATTTTTAAACGAAAAGGATGCTATTATACTCTCAGGCCTAATAAACTAAAACCACTATTTAAAAACTAATAGTAAAAATATGATTTAAAGAAATTCAAGGACACCTGGGTGACTCAACTGTGAAAGATACGTGAGTAAAAAAAAAAACAAAACAAAACACTGAAAGCAGAGGAGATATTCTGTGATGTGTAACTGTGAGGTTTGGAGTAGAGGCAGGATTTAGGGTCAGTGGCAGAACACAGTCACCCTCACTCCCTCAGAGAATATGTGAAGCTGTAATAGGGCCATGAGGCAACTCTGAGCACCAGAGTTGGTTTGGGCACTTTCTGTCCACACCGTTAAGCTGTCCTGGCACACTGTTTATCAAATGGCCACCTCTTATCATTTTCTCTCTGTATGAGCAGGATCACAATCTCTATTTTTCTTAGAAAATAAATGGAATATATATATATCGTCATTAAAAGGAAATAAGACAAGTCTATTTAAATGCAAATAAGGTATCTAATTATTCCCAGTTCTTTGAAATAGGGACACATGCTTCCTGTAGAAGATCTATGGTCAATCTTGGATAAGAAATTACCTATTCCATGACAGAAATTTTTCTGTAACTGGAAAATCAGTCATTTGCAAAGAGGAGTGCCACCCCTGACCCAGGTTGTAGATAACATTTGAGACGGTGGCACGGCCACACCTATATCCCCAGTACCCACAGACGTGGCTCCCTATAGCAGTATTTGCTCTGCAAAGCCAGGCTCTAGATGGCCCAACTCTAATGAAATGCTCATATAACAGATACTCTCTTCCAAAAAGTGAGAATTGGATCTGAGAGATGGTAGGAAGTTTCTGTTGGTACTCAAACCAGAACATTCTGATGCATCTCAGTTTGGCTCAGTACATAGGGAATCGGAGCAAGTAGTTTATAGGGAGAAAACAAGAGACATGCAAAGAGATGGAGTAGGGACAGACAAATGAATAAGGCCGCGGAGTCCACACCATCATGTGGCCCTTCATGCTTCTTGCCTGTGTCTTGAATGCCAATACCCCCACATCCTGTAAACTCTCCTTTTTGCTTAAACAATTGTGAGTGGATTCCTATTTCTTAAAACTAAAAGGTCCCTAATGAAATATCCTGATTTCCAAGACTTCTTTCCCTTTCTGATTTTCATTTAAGGCTTCTTGTGTGTCAGATCTGGTGAAATTTTAGCAGAGTGGAAGATGAAAACAGGTTCATTTTACTAGTCTTAGCTGCTGGCTGAGCAGGCCCCTTCAGACTCTCATACCATAAGCTGTTTGGTTGTTCATCTGGTCTTCCTTGGTCAATATTTATCCTCAGTTTTATTTAAGAGGATGGAGGAGGAAGAAGGGACAGTCTGTCCTTGGCATGCCTAGTATTTCTCAGTGGCACATCTGTTTACCTAAGTCATTAATGGGGTCTTCCAGAAGCAGCCAATCCTTCCTCCAGCTTTAGGTCAGCAATCCTGATTAGAATCTGCATCGACCACCCATGAAACTAGAAGCTTCCCCTGTGATTTACTGTTACAATAAAAACTCACTAATTAACCATAATTGGGAAGAAAAGCTTATCTCAATTTTAAGATTCCAAAAGAGGCAACATTTTAATTTCTTCCAACTTTGCATAGTGATCTAAACTAGGTTAACCAAGTATACTTGACTTAATGGATAAATAAAAAATATTTTTAGATAGCACATCAACTTAATAGGTGCACTTTTGGTATTTAAATGGTCTTTGGAATACCTTGTTCTTTCAGACAGGCAATTGAAGCATTCTACTTATGTTCTTATAGTATTAGTAGTTAAGAACATACTTTTCACCGTTGAAAAAACAATGATTAACTTAATCTTAACACTTGTCAAAATTATTTTTAAACAAGTAGGATCTGAATTGCAGACATTATTATTTTCGGATCAATAATGACAACGATTGGGGGGACAACTGGTATGAGTTAGAGTGTCATGAAAACCTGTTTTAAAGCTTCCTATATCTTTCCTAGAGATTTATGCTGCAATTGAAAATGAAGTGATTTGTGTAAGAGTCTAGTGGAATGATTGTGTTGTGGATGTGTTGAAAATCATTTCTCCTGCATATTTGATAATGCTGTGATCTTTAGACCATGGTTCCAACTTATAAAGAGATGAGGATACATGCAAATAAGCCTGTGATGGGATGTTTGCTGCCCCAGATCATTTCTCCTGATTGTTTGTTTGCTGTTTATGAAATCTAAAGAAAATGAGTTGGGAAGCCAAAGCTGGTGTTGTGAATAGAGATGTCTTATACAGCTATGCTAATTTCAAGCCTATAGGAATGTCTCTTTAGATCACCTGATCTACGTCGCATTAGGCTATGGAGGCACAGAGTTTTTGTTTTCTGGGGGGAAATGGAAAGAGTCTGACTCACACTGGCCATTCATCTTCCAGAGAATCTTCCTCCTACCTGGTTCCTCTACCTTCCTGTTTCACTGGATGTTTTCAGCTTCCTGCCTTGCTTTTAACCTGAGCCCGTAAAATCATCCGCACTGTCTTGTAGGATGGAGCATGCCTGAAAACTAAGACGAGTTCTTAGAATCCCTTGGAAATTGTGTACATTCTTGTGTTCCTTCCTGCAGAAGTGGAAGCTCCAACCTTGCCCAGCTGGGCGAGAAGTTCATCTTTGAGTTCATGGGATCAAGTCTGCTAGAGGTGGGCCCTTGGCAGATCTCCCAGGTGGTCACGATGGGACTAAACGTTGGGACTAAACAATGGCACTAAACTTAACACTACCAGTTAAGTAAAGGAAGATGACAAGAAGTTTTCTGTTGTTGAAGGCTGTGGTGCTTTGTTGCCCACTTGTAGCTCAGCCTCTGGACAGGAATGACTGATGGGAGTGGGTCACTTCACCCCCAAGGTATCCATCTCCATCGTACTTGCCCAGGGCACCAGCCTTTGTCCTAGTTCTTATGGACCTCAACATTTTTGAGTGTGTCTGTCATTTGTTTGGCACCTTTGCTTCCTTTTTATAATCTGTCATCTTACATAAAAATAAAACATGAGTGAGATCCCAAAAGCAAGTTTTCCTGAAGAAAGACAGGAAAGAAGCAGGAGCTGGTGGCATAAACACAGCCTTCCTCCCAGTGTCATTGCTGTTGCCTGTGGTGTCACAATCTGTCTCTGTGCTTCCCTCCAGTGGTGGCCTCCTGCTCACAGTGGGCTCATGGCTTAGAGGAGGCGGCTGGTAGAGAGTGCTGGGCCTCATGCTGCCTGAGTTCTCAGACCCCACTATTGGCTGTTTGTTTACCCTCAGGAAAATTGCTACATCTCTCTAGGTTTTGGTTTTATGAAAAATAAATAAGAGGAAGTGCTCGAAAATCACTAGCGAGCTTCATGGCATTAGGTTTAGGGTAATGTATGGGCCTCTGTGTATCCTGGGAGAGGATCCATCTCCATCCCTTGTCTAGCACTGCTTTGCAATAGAGCAATAGCACTTTACATTTTGAAGTACCTGGACACACAACTCTCAATATCATGTCCATTGAATGTTAACTAAATTATTCTTGCTTAATATGTGAGGAGATACAGTAGATTTACAGCCAAATGTGAATCTAAATGACTTAGAATTGCAACAGTAAGAAGTTACAACTAGCTAGATATTGGGGAGAGGAGGAGAGTCGAACCTAAGTTTCCCTGAGTTTCTGCCTTATTCAGTGGGTGGATGATGATACTGTTCACCAGGCAGGGATCACAGGGGAAGGCTCATCACACTGCTCGATGATCAGTTTACAGGAATACTTCATTTTGTGGTTCTCTGCTTTATTGCACTTTGCAGATTTTGTGTTTTTAACAAATTGAAATTTTGTGGCAACCCGGCATCAAGTGAGCATATTGGGGCCACTTTTCCAACAGTATTTGCTCAGCTCATGTCCCTGTGTCACATTTTGGTAATTCTTGGAATATTTCAAACTTTTTAATTATCATTATATTTGTTATAATAACCTAGTATCAGTGATCTTTGATGTGACTATTGTAATTGCTTTTTTTTTCTTTACTATTGTAATTGTTTAGAGGCAACAAAATGAAATGATTAAGTTAAGCTAGGAAGGCAAGTCAAAAGCAAGATAGGCTGAAACCTGATCTCTTGCACCAGTTAACCCTATTATGAATACGAAGGAAAAGTTTTTGAAGTTAAAAGTGCTGCTCCAGTGAACACATGAATGATATAAAGTAAAGTAGCCTTTTTACTGATGTGAAGAGAGTTTGAGTGGTCTAGAGACAAGATCAAACCAGCCACAACATTCCCCTTTGCTGAAACCTAATCCAGAGTAAGGCCCTACCACTCTTCAAATCTCTGGAGACCGGGAGAGGTGGAGAAGCTGCAGAAAAAAAGTTTGAAGCTAGTAGAGGTTGATTCATGAGGTTTAAGGAAAGAAGTCATCTCCATAACATGAGAGTATAAGGTAAAGCAGCAAGTACTGATGAAGCTACACTAAGTTATCTAGAAGACCTAGCTCAGATAATTCATGAAGGAGGCTACACTAAACAACAAATTTTCAGTGTAGACAAAACAGCCTTACAGTGGAAGAAAATGCCTTCTAAGACTCTCATAGCTAGAGAGGAGAAGTCAATGCCTGCCTTTAAAACTTCAAAAGAAAGGCTAACTCTCTTGTTAGTAGCTAATGCCGCTGATGACTAAGTTGAGGCCAGTGCTTATTTACCATTCTGAAAATCCTAAGAGCTTTTAAGAATTATGCTAAATCTACTCTGCTTGTCCACTGTAAATGAAACAATGCCTGAATGACAGTACATCTGTTCACAATGTGATATGTTAAATATTTTAAGCCCACTTTTGAGACCTACTGCTCAGAAAAAAAATTCTTTCAAAACATGACTGCTCATTGACAGTGCACCTGGTCACCCAAGGGCTCTGATGGAGATGTACAATGAGATTAATGTTGTTTTCATGCCTGCTAACACAACATAAATTTTACAGCCCATGGATCAAGAAGTAATTTTGAATTTTGAGTTTTATTATTTATTATAATAAGACTTATTATCGAAATAGATATTTCTATAAAATTTCCTATAGAAATATATTTTGTAAGGCTTTAGCTGCTATAGAAAATTCCTCTGATGAATCTGGGAAAAATCAATTGAAAAGCTCCTGTAGGGGATTCTGGGTGGCTCAGTCAGTTAAGCATCTGCCTTAGGTTCAGGTCATGATTCCAGGGTCCTGGGATGGAGCCCCACATCGGGGCTCAGCAGGGGAATCTCCTTCTCCCTCTTTGCCTTGCTCATGCTCTCTCACTTACTCTCTCAAATAAATAAATAAAATCTTAAAGAAAAAAAGAAAAAAGAAAAGAAAAGAAAAGAAAAAAAAAGAAAAGAAAGAAAAGAAAAGAAAAAAAGAAAGAAAAGAAAAGCTCCTGGAAAGGATCCACCATTCTAGATGCCATTAAGAACATTGGTGATTCATGGGAAGAGGTCAAAAGATCAACATGAACTGGAGTATGGAAGAAGTTGATTCCAACCTTCTTGGATGACTTTCAGTAATTCAAGATTTCAGACATGAAGTAAATGCAGATGGGGTGCAAATAGCAGGAAACTAGCATTAGAAGTTGAGCCTGGAAGTGCCGGGGTGGCTCAAGTTGGTTGAACATCCAAATCTTGATTTCGGTTCAGGTCATGGTCTCAGGGTTGTGGGATGGGCCTTGAGTCACTCTGTGCTCAGTGGGGAGTCTGTTTTCTTCCCTTCTCTCTCTCTCTCTTCCTCTCTCCTTTTGCCCCTCCCCCTTCTTGCACACTCCTTTCTGAAATGAATAAATTTTTAAAAATTGAAGCCTAAAGATGTGACTAAATTGTTACAATTCATGATAAAACTTGAAAGATGAGGAGTTGCTTCTTATGGATGAGCAAAGAAAGTGGTTTCTTGAGATGGAATCTACTCCTGATGAAGATACTATGAAAATTATTGAAATGACACAAAGGATATAGAATATTATATAAACTTAGTTGATAAAGAAGAACAAGGTTTGAGAGGATTGACTCCAATTTTGGAAGAAGTTCTGTGGGTCAAATGCTATCAATCTACATTTGATTGATATGTAGAGAAATCATTCATGAAACGGAAGAGTCTATTGATGCAGCAAACTTCATTGTTGTCTCACCTTAAGAAATTGCCACAGCTACCCCAGCCTTCAGCAACCACCCTGATCAGTCAGCAGCCATCAACATCAAGGCAAGACCCTTCACCAACAAAAAGAATATGACTTGCTCAAAGCTCAGATGATGGTTAGTATTTTTTTAACAATAAAGTCTTTCTAATTAAGGTACATGTGTGTTTATTTTAGACACAGTGATATTGCACTACAGTATCATGTAAACATAACTTTTTTCTATGTACTAGGAAACCAAAGAATTAATTTGTTTGACTTACTTTATTGTGACATTTGCTTTACTGTGGTAGTCGGGGACCGAACCTACAATGTCTCCAAGGTGTGCCTGTATTTGAGGACCTGCTGAATTCCATATGTCCATGGAACATCCAAAAGAGATGTGTAATCTGAGGCTGGCCTTCCAGAGAGAAATCTAAAAGACAATAGGTTATAGTTAAGAGCTGCCAAGTCTTTGCCACCTGCCATCCCCTCCTATCTGAAACACTCCAACTACTTTCCTACTTCACTCCTCATCTCCCTATGGTCTTTGCTCAAATGTCAGCTTTGCAGGAAGACTCTCCTGGCCACCTAATTTTAAGTGGCAAATGCCTTTATCAAAGCAATTCTTGTCCACCTTCTCTGTATCATATTTTTCCCATAATACATAAAACTCAACTACTATATATCTTACTACTTTTTTTTTCTTACTACTTTTATATTTTATTTTATTTACGATGTTCTATGTATTAGCATTTATGCTCCATGTGGCCAGGAATTTTGTCTGTTTTGCTTATTTCTTTATCCCCAATTGCTAGAATGGGGCCTGATACAAATGATCACTCAACAAATAATTTCCAAGAAAGAAGATGAGCCCTTTCGTATACCTGACACTAAGTAGTTTATATGTAGTATTGCAACTAATCTAGGTAAGAAAACTAAATTTAGGAGATGTAGCTTTGTCATTGGTAACAAGAGCCAGGAAAATCAACGAGATCTGTGGGGAGAGTCTTTAATGAAAAAAGAGAAGAGGAGCTAAAGCACATCATCCTTTTAGACACAGGCAATTGTGGAAATGGATCCCACATAGGAAAACAAGAAAAGCCAGTCAGAGCAAGAGAGAAAACAGGCAGACAGACCAAGAGGGAGGAAGTGTCCAAAGCTGTAGGATGCTACAGAGAAGTTGGCTTAGGTAAGGAGTGCAAAGTGACTGAGAGAGATTGTATATGTGTTCTGGCCACCTGTATATGTGTTCTTGATTCAGATTCAGATTCACTGCTGACAAGCCTCTCACCAAAATGAATATTGTTATATAATAACTAATCGTACCATAATAACTGTGTTTATTAGGACCTCCTTGGACAAAGCATTTTGCAAGGATATAAATGGCAGAGTTTACTTTTCAGCAAAAAGTAGATAATTGGTCTACAGTTCAGTGTCACCCAGACTTTGGAATGTCATGAACTGGTAACACTTGAGGGGGGAAAAATGGGTCACTGAAATAGTAGACTCCTCACAATCATCTAGTCATTGTGCTCAATTCAGAGAGGGTAGTCCAAGCACAGGGAATGAATAAATTAAGAATCATTGAGGAGACTTGAAACCCAGACAAGAAGATCACTTGGGTTGCTTTGGCTTGTGGTCCTCAATGCAAGTCAGAAATCTTTTTGGAAAAGGTATGACTTCCAGTCCTTTGTCACCACTAACTTGCCCTTAGTGGACACTGTTATTTGCCATGCTGCTCCATTTGCCATGACTCACAATTCCGAAAGTCTGGATTAAAGCAGAGAAGACAGCTTTCCCAATGGTGCCAAGAAGTAGTCTGAAAAGTTTTTAACACCTTTGACTGATAATCTCCATCAACCTCCCTACTCCACACCACAAATAAATATACACTCATATAATCGCAATTTTAAAATCTGTTTGTAGGGCAATTTCAGGCAAATCTCTCGGCCGCCCTCACTGCTTCCCCCTTCCTCCACCCCCCTCCCACTCCAGGACACTCACCTGACACTGGGCAGGTGAGAGTCTATGTGGTATAGTGTCTCGTGTTGGTTGTTAATAGAGTAAAGCTTTAAAAGGAGGAGATTACTTAAAACAGGATGGAAGTAACTTACAAAAGGAGCTTCAACAAAAGGAGGCTTTTTTCCCAGGGCCAACCCTGCCTTCGGCGGTTGAACAAATTAGGCCTTCCTTTTGCATCTGACAGTATTTCAAAACAGGATCGCCTCCCTCAGTTACGGAGAGTACAGATACACATTCATTATCAGATTGACATTAGCCAGAATATCTTAATGTCAACAAAGACATTTGAATGATTGTTAGCCTAATTATTTCTTATATTCCCTTTGGAAGATCCCATGTGTACAAGATTTTAAATAAGGAGTATGTCCAGATTGATTCTTTTTTTTTGTTCCCGTAAGAATCCTGAATTTTGTCAAGGATGCAGTCTAATTGAACTTGGAATAAAGCTTTAGTTTCATATTTTCTGGCTAATGTTCCATAAATGTCATAACTTTGCTGTTTAATGGGGAGTGTGTTTTTATGTAATAGACATGCCAAACATTAATGAAGGGAAAAAGAGAGAGGATGACTAAGAAATGCCATCTCAAGCTCAAAAACATCAAAATTAGCAATAAAAATAGAAGGTTTTTATCTCCAGGAATGGGAGGGAGATAGTCAGTCATAAGAGCAGATGCAGCCTGATCCTGTCCAGTTTCCCATGGGGCATTCACAGGGTGCACTTGACCACACTGACTCCTGCCTGTGTTTCCTCTATGTGTCCCCTGGGGACTGGGATGATCCCTCGCCTAAGTGCTGTGAGGTTTTCAGTGGATGCAAGGCTTTTGTGGCAGTCCTGCAATGACAGGGGCCTGGGTCCTTCTCATCACCCACTGTTCCCTAAGGCTTTGGATAGAGGCTTTCATCTAATTTGGAGATGAGTGCAGGATATTCGTGGTCTCCAAACACAGCAAATCTGATCTTCTCTAAATAAAAAGGTTTAATATCAACTGTCAGGGTGACAGAGTCAGCCTGATTTAGGGAGAAGTATGAATCACAGAACATTTTCAAGAAATGTAGTTTTCTTAATTGGAAAGATTTATAGTGACAAGGATCAGGTTAAATGTGGGCCTAATGGCAAATCTTTATGAAGCTACTTAGACAAATCTTTTTTTTTAGATTTTTTTTTTTAAGATTTTATTTACTTATTCATGAGAGAGACGGAGAGACAGAGAGAGAGAGAGAGAGAGGCAGAGATGCAGGCAGAGGGAGAAGCAGGCTCCATGCAGGGAGCCTGATGTGGGACTCGATCCTGGGACCCCAGGACACCCTGGGGCGAAGGCAGGCGTTAAACCGCTGAGCCACCCAGGGATCCCCTACTTAGACAAATCTTTAAGAATGGTCTATTTTTAATATATTGTCTAATGTATTATCTATATGTTTTTAATATATTGTCTTTAATATATCTTTTTTTTAAGATTTTGTTTATTTTTTCATGAGACACACACAGAGAGAGGCAGAGACACGGCAGAGGGAGAAGCAGGCTTCTCGAGGGGGAGTTTGATGCAGGACTCAATCCCAGGACCCCGGGAACACAACTTGAGCCAAAGTCAGACACTCAACCACTGAGCCACCCAGGTGCCCCTTTAATATATTTTTGAAATGTGCAACTAAGGTGAGGATTCTTGGGAAGTACTGCCTTACATAGTTTGAGTGTTCCTCTAGGACTATATTTATGTTTTTCATTGATTTATTAAGTATTTAAGTATGAAGTATTTCAGTGTTAAATTTTACATACTTTCCAAGTGATTCTCAAATTCCTTACTAAAGGAGCCCAAATATATGACATTTTATTATTGTTACATTTGACCCCAAGTTTTCCCTGCTCAGAGTGGTTGGCAAGCATAATACATGTTTGAATGAATGAATTAGTAAATGAATGAATGACTAAAGGCCAGGGTCTCAATCCTCATACCCTTCAGTTGTCCTCACTTTATTCCATGTGCAGAGACAGACTCTTAATTCTGTCTCTTTTAATGCCACCTGCGGAGGCCCATTTATACAGTCTTGGTCACTGTCTTAGCTCAGGAAAGTATTACAAAATATCATAGACTGGGGGGCTTATAAACGATAAAGATTTATTTCTCATGGTTCTGGATACTGGAAGTATGAGATCAGGTTGCCAGCATGGTCCATGTCTGGTGAGACCCCTTTCCTAGGTTGCCAACGATCTCCTTTTCATTATATATGTTTCACATGGTACAAAGAGCAGAGAGCTGTCTGAAGTCTCCTTTAGAAGAGCACTAACCCCATTCATGAGGGCTCCACTGTCATGACTGAGTCATCTCCCAAAAGCCATATGTTCTCTCATATCATCACACTGGGTCTCAACATAGGAATTTTGGAGACATGCAAACATTCAGTTAGCAATGAACGCAAAGGAAAGCATGTTATGCTCTGTGGCAAGGGGCTTATTCCATCATGGCAGACTCTTCTTGCTCATGGTGACCGATCTCAGCAACCTTTTCACATCTACACGTTTAGGAGTGAGAAGGTGATGAGCTCTCTGGCCAAACAGGGGTTAGAAAGAGTATGTTGTGAGTAATTTTCTCTTTCTATCAGACCAGAACTAAAAATGGAGCAGGGGATCTACTGGTTTCCCAAGCCAAGTAAAGGGACAGTCCACTTTTAACAAGGTGGCTCAAATGTCCTTTCCCTGGGCTCACTGGTCTATTTCCCATTTTACATGTCTCAGCAGCCCTGCAGGTATGTTGTACTGGATAGACTCCAAGGGTTAGGCAGAACATGATTTTTCCCCGGAGAAGAGGCTTCTGGCTTTGGGAAGTCAGGGATGTCAGACTTGAGGTGTCATTTCCCAGCCAGTGTTCTTGGCTTCTCTGTGTCTGAGCCCTATCTTGATGGCTCTGTCTTTGCCTTATTCTCTGCCTCCTCCATCAGGGAGATCTTGCTCACTCACTGAGATTCAATAGACATAGATGCTTTCTTAAACAGGTCTTTAGATTTTCCAGACAGAGCTCATCTTTCTTTTCCTGTGCTCCCAATGACACAAATCATACTGGAGTCTAGTCTCTGCTTTCAGATCTCTCCCAGAGAGCCTGTGTGGGGAAGGGTGGTCCATCCTACATGGAGGGACATCTCTAATCCATACTGGATCTCCAGCTCCCAGTGCAGAGTGGCTGCTCTCTAGAAGTCTGTGAGTGATTCAAAATCAGGCAACAACTTTATAATCACAGAACTACTCCCTAACATTCTTAGTCCTGCCTTAAAGATACTAAGTATTATAGAAGAAATTTCTTAAAAGTACAAGCAGATTTATTTATAGTATGGCAGCCCTGTGATATATAACATTGTGGCTGAAAAAAATCAAAACAATAACCACAAGTCATTAAAACACTAGTCACCAAAAAAAAAAAAAAAAAAAAAAACACTAGTCACCTGTGTAGATTATTTCTGGATTCACAGCCCGACATGCCACCTGCAGAATTCTCCCCTGATTATATTAGACTTATGACTGTCTCCAAGTCTTTTTCCAAAACCAAAAAACTATGTTTCCTGATTTTAAACCCCTTGCTTTTTAAGGTACATTAAGATGAGATTACCATAGCAAGTTCTTTTGTATGGAACTATTCTACAAAACATTTATTGGTTCCTGTGAGTTTTAAAGGCATTATCTCTGATATCCAACAACTGACTGTGTGATTATCAGTCTTGGCTCACAAATTGCTCTGCTGCCTATCAGAATGAGGCTTTCTAGAATCCAAATGATTGGCTGAAGTCATTTCAGATATACCCTAAAGGTCTTAAAACCATAATTTCCTCCACAACACTCTCAGCAAACTTGCATTGTAATCATTTAAACTAACACAAATGCTGTTTTTCTTATTGTGTCATTGTTGTTACCATGATTTTCTCTTTAAGAGTAGAAAAAAATATATCCTGTTTTTCTCATCAATGAGTGAGAGGGAGGACAAGTCACCAGAGCCTCTAATTATCAGGGGTCAACGTCAGGGTCCATAGAAAGGAAACACGTTTATGTTATCAAGAAGGCCAGCTAATATGCCAGATTGTACAAAGTGAGGGGAATTTTCATGACCATGCCACCTGCCCCCAAGTCCTGTGCATACTCAGGTTTTGTAATCTAGGGTCTATTTGTTGAACTGGTGGTTATTTGTGACATGGAGATCAAACATCGCTGATAAGTAGAAATTTTGTAGAAAATAAAGTAAAAATACCTCTGTAGATAAATATGAACAATCTACTGAACTAGGAACTTGGCTTCTTCTCCTGAGCACCTGTTCCATCACTGCTGGACAGGCAAAAGTGAGAAATGCCTCCTCCATATGCAATACTGGCTCTTAAAGAACAGCATGGGAATGCCTGGGTGGCTCAGTGGTTAAGCATCTGCCTTTGGCTCAGGGTGTGATCCTGGAGTCCGGAGATCGAGTCCCACATCAGGCTCCCTGCATAGAGCCTGCTTCTCTCTCTCTCCCTAGGTCTCTGCCTCTCTCTCTGTGCATCTCTCATGAATAAATAAATAAAATCTTAAAAAAAAAAAAAAAAAAAGAACAGCATGAGCATGGTGTAGTGTCTGGTAGGGTTAAGGGTTTAGACAGGCTGGTAGTTTGAAAGGCCTGAACTTGTCTTCTACTGTCCCCTATGAAGTTAGGTTAAGGTCAGGCTAGGACTTTGAGAGGTTCACTGCTTTCCTGCTCTCAGTAAAACGAGGGGGCTATTTCCTTGTAATCAAGAGCCTGCCTCTACCATCATAGAAACCTTATTACCCCTGCCTCCGCCACACTCTGCTCTTTCCTTTATCTTCAACCTCCCCCTGTCTGCTTTCTCCTTCTCATTCTCACTAAACAAATGCCAGTCTTTTTTTCATTTTATCTTTGCCAAACCCTCCACCTGGTGGTCACCTCCAACCACGGCCCTGTTCACTATCTCAGCATCAGCCATAATCCTCTAAAATGCTGCTTTCACATACTATATGCACCTCCTCACCTCCTTCTTATCTTTTTTTAAAGACTTATTTGTTTATGAGAGAGAGAATGTGAGCAGAGGTAAGGGCAGAGGGAGAGGGAGACAGACTCCCACTTAGTGGGGAGCCCCACTTGGGACTCAATCCCAGGACGCTGGAATCATGACCTGAGCTGAGATCAAGAGTCAGATGCTTAACCTACTGAGCCACCCAGGCACTCTACCTTCCCTCTTACTTTTAACCCTCTCCAATCCTATTTTGACCCTACCACCTCACCAAAACTACAAAATCATTAAGATGTTAATGATTATAAAACTAAACATAGCCTTCCTGTAAACTCAGAAATCACACTCCCAAGAAAAATGAAAACTTTTGTTCGGGCAAAACCTGCATGCAAATGTGTATGACAGCTCTGTTCATTTTCAACAAAAACTGAAAATAACCAACACATCCTTCCACCTAATGAACAGATAAACAAATTGTGGTTATAGCTGCACAATGGAATACTACTTTGCAATAAAAAGGAATGAACAATTGATTCATGTAGGAATCAATAATAGCACAAATTATCCCTAAATATATTTTACCAGCCCCAAAAGGCTGCATAATGTGTGATTCCGTGTATGGCATTTTGAAAAGACAAAACTCTAGGAATGGAGACGATCAGTGGTTTCTAAGAGTTGGGGAAAAAGGCTGAGCTAATGGGGCAGCATGAGGAGATTTGGGTGAGGGGTGGAACTGGTCTGTATCATGACCATGGTGGTGGTTGTGCAACTCTATGCATTTGTCAAAACCCAGAGAACTGTAAAGCACAGAGTGTGTTTTAGTATATATAATTGTTTTAGATGGCAACTAAGATGGAAGGGATTCCCCCAAATGGAATGCAGACTAACACATGGAAAAATAAAATTATACTCATGACTTCCTTAGCTCTATGGGACATAGTAGTCTTCAGCGTGCTGCATCCCACACCATTTAACACTCTGCTCCATTGGCATACTTCCTTCCCTTAGCTTTCCAAGTACCACCTCCTCCAACTTTCTCCTACTTGATTAGCTTCCGTTTCTCCCACTTCCTGGCAAGGTCTTCCTTCTCTACTACCCCCTTCTACCTCCCACATTCTCCTTGTCAATCTCATCCACTCCAATGGTCACAATTACCAAATATTCCAGTGAATCTCCAGTTTATGTCTCCCACCAAGACCTCTCTTCTGAGCTCCAGATGACGTGCGCTGCCATCCATTGTGGACTAAACTATCTCAAACTCAACTTAGCATCCAGGCCTTCCCCATGCCCACACCTGCTTCCTCCTCTGGGGCCCCAGCTCATGTAAGACCAAGAACTTGGCCATCATCCATCATCCTTAATTTCCCTCCCTGTCTCTCCTCTCTCTTCCCTCACCATCTCATTCTCTCTTGAATCCACGTGTTGGCTCCTTTTCCACTCACTCCCATGACACCACATTGCTCCAAGCCATCACCAATCTCCGTGGAGAGCTAACGAAGACATCAGTGCCTGCAAAGACAAGGAGAAAATGTGTTAATGGTTATTAATTTGGTATTCATCTGCAGGGCAGGTTGGGGAAACTTAAAACATGGGAGATTATAATGGAATAGGCCAGCATCAGGATTAGAGTGGGAACGGGGGAACGGGAGAGAAAAATATATAGGATTTGATGACCAATTGCATTTGGAAGTGAGAAGGGAAAAAGTAGATTCAGAAATTAGGGTCTGCTGATCTGTGAAATAAAAATAAATTAAGAAAGGAGAACTGGGTTTCAGAGGAAGCTAATGATGTCAAATCAATAAACTGTCATGGGGACCATGGAGCTTACACAGAAGAATTCCAAGTGGCCTGCAACATAGAAGTCATATTTCAAAGACTGTCTGCATACCTTTTCCAAATCAGGACCATCTGCAAGGAAAGCTGAAGTGAAATCATTGTTTATGTAGATAATTCTCTCTGCAGGTGGTCTCCTTTTCTTCAGGGGGGAGTTGTGTGAAGCCAGACCACATTTCAGTCACAGTCATGGCCGTTGCACTGTTGGGGAACTGCCTGGAGCTGGAAGCTACAGATTGTCTTATTCCAGGGGCACCACACCGCCTCTGCTTGCATTTCCTCGAGCTGCCACCCATCTTTGGCAGAGGTGACCCAGAGTGAAGGGCAGTTAGCCCCAGACAATAATGCAGTGACCCCCGAGTGTGTGGCTTACAGACCTGCCAAATTGTTCTTTCTGAGCAAGGGGAGGGGAAGAGCTATCAATAAGGCACAAGGGATTCTATGAACAGAGAAGCTGGGACTGCGGAGAGGCTCCAGAGATGTGTCCTGCTTAGGGGCCAAGATCTCACCCTAATGTGAGATCTATTTTTGTGGAACTATTTTTGCCCAACTTAAATTGAGAAGAAAAATAAAGAGTGCCAAAGCATAAAGGAAAAGAAGATGGTCTGAAATATGGGTCTGAGATGAGGGGAATTGCACCTGCTGGCGCTCCCATGGATGAGCATCATGGGGACAGCTCTTGTCTCTGTCTTCTCCTTGCCTGCCTCACACCAGCAACCAACCTGCCAGATCTCTGTGTCTTATTTCAATACTCTTCAAACCTTTTAGGATTTTTCCATCACCCCACCAGGATTCAGGGGTATGAGGCTGCTGTTATGGTAGCCCAAAGTTTTTACCCTACTTGGCCAATAACTTCTGAGGGCAGCAGGGTGCCCATCTGTCTCATGGATGAGGCGTAAAAGGTTTCTCTGCACATGGCAGCCTTTTGAGCAAATGTTCTAACGGTACCCAGAGAGAACTCTCTGTAACTACTAGCTCTAAGCCGGGGACGTGGCCATAGTACATTCATAATATGGACAGCATTCACTTCACCCAAATATATGCCTTACTTTGGGCCTGTAAATTATCCAAAAAAAAAAAAAAAAAGACCAACAAAATAAACATAACTCGATGTTGCCACACTATAATGTACTCCTTCTCTAGTCTGTCTACAGATCCTCAACTTTTACCATAAATAGGATGTGTTTTCACTCAGTGTCTGACATAGGGCAGGTGCTTAATATATAAAGTGAATTTTGCTCTTAGCAAGCCTATCATTTAGTTTGTGTCCTGGCCCAGTTTAGAGAGTTGCCTTAAAGGGAAGAAATATCATTAACTCTTCTCTTCCCAAACTATTTTTTAAGTATGTTAATTCTTGGGCACCTGGGTGGCTCAGTAGATTAAGTATCTGCCTTCAGCTCAGGTCACGATCCCAGAGTCCTGGAATCCAGCCCACATTAGGCTCCCTGCCTTAGCACAGAGCCTGCTTCTCCGTCTTCCGCTGCTCCCCCCACCCCTGCAACTTGTGTGCGCTCTCTCTCTCTCTCTCTCTCACTGGTGCTCTCTCTCTCAAATAAATAAATAAATACCTTTTTAAAATATATTAATTCTTATAACAAAGGATATATTTCTAGCAAGGTGCAGTTTGTATTATTGGAAGGTCAGTTATCCCAGATACTTTCTTCTCATTTTTCTGCCTTTTAGTATCAGTTTTAAGGAAACTGTTTTTCTGACATTTTCTTCATGAAATGGGCTAGGAAAAGAACATTTCAGCTAGGTGGCCCCATTATTAGCTGCTATAAGAAAACACATGCAAAGAACATGTCCAAGGGATGTGGGTGAACGTTTAATATCAGGAACTTCCTGGCCATTTTGTTAGACATTTTAGTCCTTGTAACAGGCATTGTTTAAGTTTTTATGGTTTTTCTTTCCCTTAAAAGCAAATCTACATAGTAACTATTGCTCAAAAGAACTAAAACAAAAAAATGCAGTTTGTCCAAACAAATCACAATAACAGCCAAGGTCAAAATACAGCCACAGCTTGGTGAAAACAGCACCTGTGTGTTAATAGCATACGTTACTGCAGAAACCCAGCTGACAGGAGGTCTGAGGAGGAGATGCCTAGCAGTGGGCACCTGGTCCTGGCACAACTCCCAAGCTGCTTTTTCCGAATGGTGATTAGTGGAGTTTTAGAATGTGTTAGTGAGTTATTCACGAAATTCTCTGACAAGTTTAAATACTGTACAAAAGTTTCGTTAAAATTAGTTGTAAATAGGAGCTCCTGGGTGGCTCAGTCGCTTAAGTGTCTGTGTTTGGATCAGATCATGATCTCAGCGTCCTGGAATAAGCCCCGAGTTGGGCTCCCTGCTCAGTGGGGAGTCTACTTCTCCCTCTTCCTCTGTTCTCTTCTCTCCCCACCCCATTCCCACTCACAATCTCTCTCTCTTGAGCTCTTTCTCTCAAATAAATAAATAAATAAAATCTTTAAATGAATACATAAAATTAGTTGTGAGTATTTGGATCCCCTTTCTGTGTATGGATTTTTTTTCTGTGTATGTTTAGGAAACTGTTGAAGGCATCTATTTTCATAGAGATAAGTCAGCAGCCTTGGAGGATACTTAAATTCAAGATTTGAATATGAATTTTAGAACGTTTGCAATTTTCATTTATTTATGTTTTGCTTACACATTATTGTTGCTATACTTGGGAACTAAGTTAAGGCAAAGACTATAGTAGACTATCAAGGTATTCTGAAACAATTCAGTGATTCAAGTATACCAATGCAAATATTAGGTTGAGTCATATGAAATTGCCACCAGTAGGCGATTTTGCTTTATAAAAATGACAATTTCATAATGTTTAGCGTAGTGCTTTTCACTTGGAAATTGGTCGTATTGTGCTTTGAATTGTATTCTGTTTTGCATTTTCCTTTTGTAATTTTAAACTCTGTCACAATAGTTTATTTATCTTAAATGTTGAGTTCCTTGTATAAAATGTGATTCATCCAGGCAGCAAGAAATGAGGTAATTATTAAAGAGTATGGAGTTTCTTTCCTGGGTGATGAAAATGGTCTGGAATTAAAGACTGGTCACGGTTGCCCACTTTGTGAGTATACTAAAACCTATTGAGTTGTACAGTTGAAGAGAGTCAACTTTATGGCACATTCATTATATCTTCATTTTAAAAAATTATCCAAAGGTATACAGATTGAGAAGGAAGAAATAAAACTCTTTGTTTGCAGATGGCACAATCATCTCTGTAGAAAACCCCAAAAAGCTAACAACAACAACAACCTGGAACTAATAAGCAAGCATAGCAAAAATGCAGAATACAAGGTTAATAGAAAAAAAAGTCTATTGCATTACTCTATACTAACAAGAAACAATTGGAATTTGAAATTAAAAAAAAATCACAATGCCACTTACATTAGCACCCCAAAAATGAAATACTTAGCTATAAACCTAACAAAATATATATGTAAGGTTTATATAAGGAAAATAACAAATCTGATTAAAGAAATCAGAAAAGGTAAATAACTAAAGGGATACCTCATGTCTACATATAGGGAGATTCAATACCATCAAGATGTCAGTTCTTCTCAATTGATCTATAGATCCAGTGCAACCCAAACCAAAACCCCAGCAAGTTATTTTATGGATATTGACAAACTGACTCTATTATTTATATGCAGAAGCAAAAAGCCCAGAAGAACCAACAGTTCTTGAAGAAGAAGAGCAACATTGGAGGACTGACACTGCCTACCTTCAAGACTTACTATAAAGCTACAATAATCAAGGCAATGTGATGTTGGCAAAAGAACAGACATATAGATCAACAGAACAGACTAGAGAGCCCTGAAATAGACCCATATACATAAAGCAACTGATCTTTAACAAAAGAACAAAGGTAATATAATGAAGCAAACAAATGGTTTTAGAACAACTGGCCATCCACATGCAAAAAATAAATCTAGACACAACCTTACACCTTTCACAAAAATTCACTCAATGTGGATTATAGGCCTAAATTTAAACTACAAAACTGTAAACCTCTTAAAAGGTAACCCAGGAGAAATCCAGGTGGCCTTATGTTTGGCAATGGCTCCTTAGCTACAACACCAAAGGCATGCTCCATGCGAGAAATAATTGATAAATTGGGCTTTATTAAAATTAAAAACTTCTGGGGCAGCTGGGTGGCTCAGTGGTTGAGCATCTGACTTCAGCTCAGGGCATGATCCTGGGGTCCTAGGATCGAGTCCTGCATCAGTCTCTGCACAGGGAGCCTGCTTCTCCCTCTGCCTATGTGTCTGCCTCTCTCTGTGTGTCTCTTGTGAATAAATAAAATCTTTTAAAAATAAATAAATATAACTAAAAAATTCTGCTCTCTGAAAGACAATGTCATAAGAAGAAGAGATAAACCACAGACAGAGAAAATATTTGCAAAAGACACGTCTGTTAGAGAACCATTATCCAAAATATACAAAGAACTCTTAAACTCAATAATAAGAAAATAAACAACTCGGTTAAAAAATGGACAAAATATCTGAGCAGACATCTCACTAAAGAAGATAGACAAATGGTAAAGAAGAATATGAAAAGATGCTCAACATAGTATGTCATTATAGAATTGCAAAATAAAACAATGAGGTGCCTATGTATACCTATTAGAATAGTAAAAGCCCAAAACACTGACAACATCGGATGCTGGAAAGATATAGAACCAGGGGAACTCTCATTGACTGCTGGTGAGAGTGCAAAATGGAACAGTCACTTGGGAAGACAGTTTGGCAATATCTCATGAAGATAAACATACTCTTACCATATAATCCCACAACTGTACTGTCGAGTGTTTTCTCCCATGAGTTGAAGTTTTATCCACACAAAAACCAGATGCTTGTAACAGCTTGGTTCACAATAACCAAAACTTGGAAGCAACCAAGATGTCCCTTAGTAGGTAATTGGATAAACAATGGTATATCCATTCTATGGAATATTATGCAATACTAAGAAGAAATGCACTGTCAAGCAGTGTAAAGACATGGAGGCAACTTAAGTTTTACTAAGTCAATATAGAAGTCAATATAAAAAGGCTGAAAACTATATGATAACAATTATATGACATTCTGGAAAGGGCAGAACTATGAAGAAAGTGAAAATTCAGTGGTTGCCAGGAGTCAGGGAAAGGAGGGATGAGTAGGACCACAGAGAATTTTTAGGATATTGGCAGTATTCTGTATGATATTATAGCAGTGGATAATCATACATTTGTCCAAACATGTAGAATGTACAACAGGAAGAGTAAACCCTAAGGTAGACTGTGGACTTTGAGTGATAATGTGTCGATGACAGTTCATCTGTTGTAACAAGTGCGGCACTCTGATGCCAGCATTGAAAGTGGAGTAAGCCCTGCCTATGGAGGCAGGAGGTTTATGGGAGCTCTGTACTTTATGTCCAATTTTTCTGCGAACCTCAATACTCTAAAAATAAAGTCTATTAAAAGTTTATCTGTACCCAGACATAAAATGGTAAGCTTGATTTTTTTTTTAATTAGCAAAGTAACATTTTGTTGTGGGAGCTATGGATCTCACTTTACCCACTGCAGAATCTTGCCTAGGATAATCAGAGGGGTTCCCCTAAGACACATTCCTATCTGTTCAAATTTCTGGAACAGTTTTCTACTTGGAATTTTATGAAGACATCAAAGAAAATGTTGACAATGACTACTAATCTGCCATTGTAAGATTGACAATTACACACATTTTATTTTATAGTTATGTAAACACAAATACACATAGCCAGCTAACTAGAATACATCTGTGAAGTCCTAGGTTTGGGTTCAGGTTGAAATTCTAGGAGCTCACAGAAGCAAAAGAAGAAAAATGGGTAGCGAGAGGAAACCTAGGACAGAGTCCCAGAAAAACAGGCTCAGGAAACACTAGGGTAGTACAAAGTATCAAGTCCCAGAGAGCACTAGTAGAGAACCAAAATAGAAAATCTCAGTGCAGGAACACCTGGGTGACTCAGTGATTGAGCGTCTTCCTTTGGCTCAGGTCATGATCCTGGGGTCCTGGGATGGAGTCCTACATCGGGCTCCCCACAGGGACTCTGCTGCTCTATCTGCCTATGTCTCTGCCTTCTCTCCTTGTCTCTCATGAATAAATAAATAAAATCTTAAAAAAAAAATCTCAGTGCAGGGGTCAGCCAGACCAAGTGGGTCCAGGAGAGGGAAGGGCAGGTGGAACAGAGGGGTTGTGTTTGGAACCATTCATGCACCAAAGATGGCAACTTTTTAATGAGCCCCTTCCTTCACCTTATCTCATAGGTGAGGACAGAGCCCTTAAGAGCAGTGAGCTGGGCCAGCCATAGATAGGCTTCTAATTTCCTTCTGCTCGAGAGACCAGTGGTGTCTGCTCTCAGCTAGGACTGAGATCTTTTTATTCCAGACCCACTGAAATCTGTGCTTTCAGTTCTGCCTGTGTCCCTCTGAGCAGAGTGGGTCCTTAGCAAGGCTGCGTTACTTCTGTGTAGAATGGTCTCATTCATTCTTTCCCCAAGTCTTTCTGGAATACCTGCTATGTTGCAGGCACTCTTCTAGGATATGATGGTGAGGAAACAAGTGAGAAGACTATGTCCCTTAGACTTAGAAGACTAGTTATCGGGCTTTCAGCCTAGGGTGGAAGCCATTGCAGCCATCAGACCATGAGGCACATGTGCATGTGGGAAACTCCCACTGGGCGAGCACTGGGGGAGGAGAGGTACATGGGCTTTGCGGTGTGAGAGGAGGACCTCCATCCAGGTAGAGAAGGAAGAGGAGGAATCACTAGGGAACTGGAGACCAATTCTTGACCCAGGAAACATGGTGATGGGATGGTGCTTTGTGACATGGTTTTAACAGCACCCTCTCCACCCATCAGATGATGACAGTTTATGTAACATGCTTTTTGTAACCACTTCCAGTACGCAAGGGTGTTAGAGGTGTTAGTTATCTATTATTGCGTTTTGCCTCCTTGGTAACAGAACTCTGGCTCTTGGTGGACCATAATGGCATCTGGAAAAAGAATTCCATTTTTTTTGGCTTTCCTCAAAATTAGTTATGGCCATAGAACTATAGCCTAACCAATGAGATGTACATGGTCTATCGTAGAGAACTTCTGGAAAGCACCTTTAAAGGGAAAGGAGTCAAGAACACCCTCCTCCCTCTCTCCTTCCTCCTGCCTAGGATGTGGATCTAGTGGATGGAGCTCCAGTAGTCATTTCGCACCATGAGGCAACTAGAGGCTGAAAGCCCACTCTCAAATACTAAATTATAAAGATAAAAGGAGACGGCATCTCCCATTTGAGCCCTGAATTGGCTATGAGCTGACATCTGTTAAATGCCAAGATAAAAATCTGTGTTTATACCCTGACATTGGGGGTAAGGAATCTCAGTTACCTTAAGCTTAATAAGAAGCGAGGAAGTAGGTTGTCATTGAGCATCCCAGCTTGTCTTGCCTTTCCATTATCATGTACACTATCCCAGATGAACAACGGAATACATCCCATCCTCCTGTGACCAGTAGACATATTTTTCTGCCTTGATGTAGAGAATAGGACCAAATCCTCCTGAAGGATCCACACCAGCTATTTCATCCATTCTTGAACAGTTTATCTTCAGAGTGAATGTCTTGCCACATCAAATCTCCCAGCAATTGTTAACAACATCCCAGAATCTTTTTCCTTTCAAAAGTCCCTTGCACTCATACAAGGAATGAAGAGTATCATTTAGTGTTTCAAAGGAGGAAGGACAATGCTGGCAAGGTGCTGGCTGGGATGTCAATCTATAAGTGCTTTCTGTTAGTCATTAATGGTTTGATCACATATTACACAACACGGTAGATGGTAAATGGGAGTGTTGCCCAAGCAAAGACAAGGCTAGGGCTCTTCTAGGAGTAGGTTCAGAGTCTCAGCATACCTCACATGTCAAGGCAGGGAAGCAGGAAGAAGAGACAGAGACTGTAGGTATAAACAACCGGGAAGGTTCTGGAAGCTTGCAAGTGTCAGATTGACTTCTCATCCTAAAGCAAGGTATTTTAATTTATCTACTAGGTGTGAGCAACTATGTAACCAGAGAATTGTATGAAAAAGAAAAAAGGAAATCACGTCATTAGAAAAACACTAACTTTGATTGAGGCAGGGATGGAAATGCTTAAATTCCCTCACAGCCAAAAATATTTAGGTGGCAGAAACAGATAAGGACATCTGACAGTCATGTTATTAACTAGAATTCAATGACTGAAGGGTTCTTAAGATTAAAAAGACATAGCTTTTGGATAGTAAATAAGAACTGGAGGGAAAAGAAAAAATGTGGTACTTTTAGTTTTAAACTAAATGCATCTTAGAATTTACTGCCCAGAGAGGGTAGCCTAAATCCATTGTGAAATAGTTGGACAAATATTAAGAGAAGAGTAACCTTTAAGCCAACTAAAGGTTAGAAAAATGAGGAGCAGAAATCATGTTTTACTAACTCAATTGCTTTTTTATGGAATGATAAAATTAATGGACAAGGAGAATACAGTAGATGTAATATATTTGAACTTTCAAGAAGCCATTATTGCCATGTCACTGAATTTTATTCAATAACTCAATTCAAACTTGCCACGATCTAAATGTGTTCCCTAGATTAAAAAGCAGATGAAAATCTAAGCAACACCTAATGAGGAATGATACAGAAGGCTTGAGAGAAAGCAAAATGCTCTCAAAACTGGCTGTAGCTTGAATTTCACTTAGAAACGCTTTTCATTAATGATCAGAGAGGTGGCTCTACACCACGAGAAACAACAAAGTGCTACTATGGATGTTTAAATTATTTGATGTCACAAATGGAAAGAAACTTACTCTTTTGTTTATCTTCCCAGTTGCCGTTTTAATTTTTTTCATTATGCTAACTACCTTGTTTTATGCAGGTAGTTGAGTTTATTCTTTTTAGTTGAATTGTGGTCTTTTTTAAACAAAACAGTCTTGGGTTGCTGGATATATTACCGAGCAGTATTTACACTGACCCGCAGCTTAAGGACTCCCAATTTCCGTTACTAATTCTCTGGATGAACTGAACTGGAGAAAACCAGCAGGAAGGTGAATAGATGGCCACTGGAGGATGGAGCGAGTGTAAGCTAATCAGAATCTGAAATCAACAGAAATCCAGGTGGACAGTCAAGGAGAAATGAAGAATGTCGAAAAGGAGAGAAAAAAGTTTAAACATTACAGAAAGGATAATAAGTAGGATGAGTGATCCAGGAATAGATACAATAAGAACCAGAAATAAAAAGAAAATATTTTTTATAGGGGTATAATAACTAAAAGAAGATCTGAGTACCTGCCAAAGTGATCAAAGACAGCAATAGAAGGGTTAGTAGGTTCAGAACAATTTGGATTTGGTGATAATTCAAATAAAAATTCCATGTGATTGTTGCTAATTCATTCAATTTTTTTTCATTTAAAAGTTTTTTTAAAGATTTTATTTATTTGAGAGAGAGCACTAGCATGAGTCAGGGGGAGAAGCAGAGGAAGAGAGACAAACAGACTCCACACTGAGCATGGAGCCAGATGTGGGTCTTGATCCCACAACCCTGGGATCATGACCTGAACTGAAATCAAGAGTCGGATGTTTAACCAACTGAGCCACCCACACACCCTCATTCAAAATCTTTTACATGCCCATCAAGTGCAGAATTGCTCTGGTCTAATTTAAATGAGAGCTGGGCTTTGGGACTGTCTTACTTACTGGAGCTCACAAGAGAATTATGGTGCACAGTTTGCCTTGTCAATGTTGGTAAATCAATCCATCTGTGTCTTCACATGAAGATGGACTAGTTGTATATTTGTATTAATGATAGGAAAGTGAAGTATCACCCTGGATGTTCAGAGCCTTCCGTTCTCCATAGAAGAGAACTAGTAAGTAGGACAGTTTGTGATTTTATTCAGTATCCTTGGGAAGCAAAACCAGGAATTAAAAACAAGAAGATTTATTTTCCCAAGGCGTTTGTGTTCACTATTAATGATAGCTATGATTAGACAATAAAAACACACAAAATTAAGGTGTTTGGCATCTCTTTACTAGTGAAATGAAAGGATGTAATTACGTGGCTAGAGAAGACAAATATATGTAGATTGAGGCATATTTATGCAAAATCCTGACCAATAGCTCTTTTTCTGTCTTTCTGTGGGGCTGATTCTTCTGTGGACTTGAAACAAATCTCAAAACGTTTTTTGGTCATAATTCCTCCAAAGCAAATGGATTATAAAACTTTGTTGAGAAGTGTTGTGAGAAATAATTCATTGATAAATGTAAATGTGGCCACATGGCAAAATGGCATAGGTTTTAAGAGCCTGTTATACACACAACGTTTCTGCACTGTAAATTTGAATTTTAAATTATATGGGGACAAATACTCAGGTTAGAACAATGTGAGTTTTAGTTTCCTCAGAGTGCATATTAAAAATGAGGTAATTTGATAGCTAACCACCAAAATCTATTTTTCAAATTATTTTTTCTGGGATGTCTGGGTGGCTCAGCGATTGAGCGCCTACCTTTGGCCCAGGGTGTGATTCTGAGGTCTCAGGATTGAGTCCCACATCGGGCTCCCTGCATGGAGCCTACTTCTCCCTCTGTCTGTGTCTCTGCCTCTGTGTGTGTGTGTGTGTGTGTGTGTGTGTGTCTCATAAATAAATAAATAAAATCTTTTAAAAATTATTTTTTCAGATGTGACATATTTTTAGTGATTTTTTCTTTATGCATACTTATTATTTAAATATTCAGATTTTTTGTAGTGGCAAGGGCCATCATATTAATATTTTTAGTGACACATTAATGTGTGCCAAGAATGATTGTGTTATGTGGTTTGTTTATACCAGTAGTTATTTTTGATGTTAGCTATTTGGTGCAAAATACAATTCGTACACGTTATGGGAACATAAACTTTATTGCTGTCTCATTACCATGCAGAAGACAAATATGAGCCAAAGAATAGCATCCTATATTAATCTTCCAAAGATTGGTTATGGGTAACCCAAGTGATTGTATTATAGTTTAATTAATGGAATAAGAAGGGAATAAATAGCTTTCAGTGCTGCCTGATAAATGTAATTCTCTCCTGGCAAGATACGTACAGTGAAAAACGATAAAATGGTTCTGATGGAATGGCTTTTTGCCTAGTTCAGTAATGCAATTTTCTTTTCTATGCCCATAAAAAAAAGAGATATCTCCATCCTTAGGCTATATTTTGTAGTGTCATTTTAGGTATTCATTTTTTGGGGGAAATAACTTGCTTTTTCAGCTTTAAGGAATTAGATCCCATTGAACTAGAAAAAAAAAGTATCTAAAATAGCTTAAATTGTTTTTTGATTTGTGAAAGGTAAAAAGTCGTCCTTGTACATGAGTGAAGCAACATTAGTTTCAATGACTTTGCTCGACCTTTTTCTCCTCTGCACAAACACTTGTCCTTCGCTGAAGGTACCACGGAAATTTCCTTAGGCGGAACAACATCAGAGGTGCATCCATAGAGGAAAAAAATCCAGATGAAAAGACTGGTATTTTTGATGGTTTATTTTGGGTTAATTATGGGCATTTCTCTGTAACATTAAGAATTTCTGACAACAAATGCATTGGAAGGAAGCAAGATGTCACTGCATATACAGAGGTACTGTGGATGATAGGATGTGTTTGAAGGTAAAACAAAATGCAGTGTCTTTCACTTTCTTTCACAAGAGCATGGTTACCTTCAAATCCTTCTAACCTCACATGCCTATAGCTGGTTCATTCAGCTGGCCAGGAACAGACAGCCAGAAGGACAAGATGTTGGACTTTTACATGAATTAGATTGCCTAATTTCAGCTTGAAAGGTGTAATGGGTTGAATAGCATCCCCTCTGGCCCCCACCAAAGTTCATGTCCATCTAGAATTTCAGAATCTGATCCTGTTCAGAAGAAGGGTCTTTGCAGGTGTAATTAAGTTAAAATGAGGTCACAGTGGATTAGGACTGGCCCTGAATCCAATGACTAATGTCCTTATAAAAAGAGAGAAAACACAGAGACACAGAGACACACAATGGAGAACACCATATGAAGACCAAGGGGACAAAGATTGGAATATGGAATGCCACGAAAAGCCAAGGTTTGCAGGCAACCAACAGAAGCCAGGAGGGAGGCATAGAACCGATTCTCCTTCAGGACCACCAGAAGAAACCAACCCTACCACACTTTGAACTGAAATTTCTAGCCTCCAGAACCATGAGGAAATAAATTCCCATTATTTGAAGCTACTCTGTTTGTGCTAACTTGTTATGGCGGCCACAGGTGACCAATACACCTGGTTGGACAACTTGCTCTCCTTCCTCCTGTCACATGGGCATCCAAGTGAGCTCGTAGACAGGCTGATGCTCCGAGGCCCACCATTGTGAAATCAACAGTGTATCTGTAAGGAAAAGAGCGCATCTTCACAATTTAAGGGTATAACTAATGCACCCAAGCCCACCCCTGCTAAACAGCAGCTCTGGCTCAGCGCCTACTAAAGAGTGTGTCTGGAGCACAGAATCTCAATATTTTATTTTAAACAGAAAGGGAATTTTGCCCACAGCATCATTAAAATCTGGAGGATCAGGATCTAGGCCGGGACCTGAGAAATGGCACCTGGCTGACTCCTGGGAGCAGAGTTGGCCTGCAAGGGACTAGTCCCCCCATGGTGATGAGGGAGCCCCTGTCCCAGATGTTGACGCCCAAACCAACCGTGCACTTAAGGCGACAACCAGGGAACAGGAAGCTGTTGCCACACCTGCCAGCTCTGGGAGTATGCTGTCCAAGAAAGGGAGGAGGCTGATCTCAGATCTGCTGGCAGGACTGGCTGTGTAATTTGTTTGGCCTGGTGCGAAATGAAAATGCAAGCCCCTTGTTCAAAATTATTAAGAATCGAGACAGTGACAACAGGGCAGCAAACCCAGTACACAGCCCCTGTAGGCATGAGGCCCTGTTGTGACCGCTCTGGTCACAGCCCGTGAGGCTGGCCCCAACTCCTGCCTGCAGAGCTGTGCTGCCAGCCTGCTTATCTGCACCTGCAAAGGGGTTGCATCCTGCGCAGTCACTGCTCCCCACTTAACAGGGCCAAGTTTAAGTCTACGAGAGTGCAAGACTGGAGGAACCCTGGCTGCAAGGGCAACTGAGAAATGTCCTTTTCAGCTGCCTAGGCTTTACCCTCAAAGAAGCACTTTAGAAGGAGCTAGAAAAGATGCTAAGTGAGCCATCTACTGTATCCACCTGGATGTTCAGGCTGCAGAAGCAAAGGTAACTTTGTAGAGCTGTGTGTTCTCTTCTCACTTTGTGGTTTCAAGACCCACCCTACCCTGCTCATTCTTCGCTTCTCCAGGAAGATGAGGTCCCTGATCTCTGGAGTTTCCTTCAAGCGGGCAGAAATGAAAAATTAACATGCAAACAAATAAATGAAATGGTTTCAGATAATTGCTTTGGGGGGCAAAGTTGTTATATTCCAAAACACATCTCAAAACCCTTCTCTTCCCTTGAACACTAATGACAGCATTTTATCCCAGCCAACACCTGCCTCTCAACTGATGTCCCGATTTTCACTCTTAGCCCCTCCAATCCATTCTCAACAACAAGGCTAGAGAAATCCTTTTGAAAACATAAACCAGGGACACCTGGGTGGCTCAGCAGTTGAGCGCCTGTCTTCAGCTCAGGGTGTGATCCTGGAGTCCTGGGTTCGAGTGCCGCTTCAGGCTTCCTTCATGGAGCCTGCCTCTCCCTCTGCCTAAGTCTGCCTCTTTCTGTGTCTGTCATGAATAAATAAATAAAATCTTAAAAACACATACACACACACACACAGACACAAATCAGATCATAGACATTCCCAGGCTTAAATCCTTCCCCTTGGAAAAAAATCCAAACCTCTTCATCATTCCTTACAGGACCACACACCATCTGGTCTCTTCATGTCTCTAACCTTCCTCTCACTTGCCCACTATGCCACATCAGTGTCTCTTCTGTGACAGATTCCTTCCTACCTGTGTGAATTCACAGCTCTCACAGTCACTGTACAACTTGCTCCTTCTCCTCTTCCAGCTTTGGCTAATGTGTTACCTTCACAGAAAGTTCTCTGGCCACATAGGAAAAAACCCTCACCCCGCTCCAGTTATTCTACATCATAGCACCTTGCTAATTGCCCCCAAAACACTTCTCATGATCTGAAATTATTCTGTTTCAGAGTTTTCCTTGCCTCCTCATGAGGCTGGAGACCTTGGCTTTCTGTTTGAGTCCTTAATCTCCAAGCTCAGCACAGTGCCTGGCACATACTAGCAGCTCAAGAAATACTTGTTGAGGGGCTGACACACAGGGCCTTGAAGGTCAGGTCACCATTCATCATTTTGGTGGAAGGAATTAAACTTAAAACCTGGGCAGTATTTTGGGATGGCTGTGAAGTTTGGGAAAATTAAAGCAAGGAGTTCACAGTAACAGGCAGTAATCAAATCATGCAGGTCAGCTATTCTGGAAAAAATGCAGGCTGGCTTTGGGGTGAAAAGGCCAGGCCAAAACTGTCCAGTAGAACAGATGATCTCATACTTGTTTTCCGGGTTGTTTGGAGGTTATCCCCTTCCTTTTCACACGGTGGGAGCTCTCCCAGCAAGGTCACTTACTCAGAGAACAGAGTCCCTGTCTTTCTCCAGTGGCCTGTGGTGGCCCCCAGTAGCACCAGAGTGGCTCCCTGCTTCTTACCTAAACTCTCTAGAGTCAGAAGATATTAAGCACTGGGAAGGCATGGCTTTCAGGTTTTTCTTTTCCTCTTGCTTTCCACGGGCTTTCTGCATAGCTCCAGCAAGTAGGATAGCCAACTGTCCAGATTCCTTGGGATGGAGAACAGTGCAGATGAGTCCAAATTGGAACACATTAGTCACCCATCCATCAGGCCACCAGAAAGAAAGTGTCCCACATCCTTCCTTTTTGCTCAAGATCTTTATCCTGACAGCGGCTTCCAGTCCTTTTGTATTACATATCCTGACTTATGACCAATGTGCATTATTTTTCCCTCCATTTATGGCTTTATTGTATTTCTCAGTTCTTGCTCTGGGCCCTGCTTCTCCGGCTTCCCTCCATGATGAGATCCTAATCCTGCCTCTGACTGTACCATCCTACAACACCCGAATATAGCCTGATCCATTCTGTCTCTTGGGAGCTTGGGATTCACCCAACCCCATAATTGCCCCCCAGAAGCTCTCCTGCCACATCTTCTTTGGCAGTGGTGAGATGACATATGAGTGACTAGCATTTCCTTAAATATGATCCTATGATACCTCTGACTACACAACTCAGGAAAAAAAAAAGCCAAAGGTCCATAGTTATCTAGTGACCCTCAATTATATAGAAGAGGAGTCTGCATGCATTTTCTGTAAAGGACAAGATAGTAAATATTTTAGACCTTGAGGACCATACAGTCTCTGCCTGTGCCACTATAGCATGAAAGCAGCCACAGATATTACAAATGGGTGAGCAAATGGCTGTGCCTGTGTTCCAATAAAACTTGATTTACAAATACTGACAGTGAGCCTTATTTTGGCCCATGGGTCATAGTCTGTGCACTCCTGATGTGATAGATCTCTCCGGATGATATTGAAAAAATTTTTATTAAGCCCACCAAAGCTTGCTTTGTCCCCACCACCCAGATAGCCAGAGCTACACACACAATTTACACATCTGCGTACCCATCGTTACTGCTTTGAATCATTCATTCTGTCACTCAGCTGGGTTTATGGAAACATTTGCTCCACAAAATAAATGCTTGCATAAAGGCATTGGAATGGAAAGAAAGATCATGTGGAATTTATTTTTAGAGGAAGTTTAACACCAGTTTGTAATGTAAAAGATGGATATGGAGTTAGAGTGAATTATTAGGATAATAGAGATTAACACATGGTTAATGCTTTGACAATGGGATTACTAGATTAATAGGAGAGAAACTCCTCTGATGGGCAGAAGTATCGTCCATGATGGTACTGGGGATGAAAGTAGTCCAAACAGTGCTTTCAAAGGTAAGTTCTGGATATTAGCTTGTTTTTTTTGTTTTGTTTTGTTTTGTTTTGTTTTGTTTTGTTTTGTTTTTATTTCAAATTAAAAAGTGTCAAACCATGGGGTCAGTGGACAGGCCTCTGTAGTGGTGAGTGTCTTCTATAGAACGCTATGTCCATCATAAGTGCAACTTACTATTCCGGAGTCTTTGTAACATGTTTTGAAATGTGTCATCCTTAGAAGTATACTTAGAAGGAATAGAGGAAAAAGAAAAACATTAGTTAACATTTAAAATTAATTTTCGGGCGCATACTCACAAAAGGCATATATTTGCAAACTGCTTATCTCAGATAAGAATTCAGGAGGTGGGGATGCCTGGGTGGCTCAGTGGTTGAGCATCTGCCTTCCACTCAGGGTGTGATCCCAGAGTCCTGGGATCGAGTCCCACATCGGGTTCCCCAGAAGGGAGTCTGCTTCTCCCTCTGCCTGTGTCTCTGCCTCTCTCTGTGTGTCTCTCATGAATAAATAAATAAAATCTTTATTAAAAAAGGAAAGAAAGAAATCAGGAGGTGATGGTGAGGAGACAGGGACGAAACAGGTTGGAAAAGAAGCCTGTAATCTCGCAGAAGGTCCTTCCATACAGTTTACCTGGTCTTGGAGGTAAGATGTGATGGAACCATGGACTTGGACAAACAGGGTGCTACCCACTGTTAACCTGCTTCCTGCAAGTCATCTGTGCTGGTGGGGTTATTGCAGAGCCTCAGAGCTCTCCTCAGAGTAGCAGTGGCACATGTGGGCTCAGTGCTGGGCAGATACTGCTGAGTCTAGAAAACAGAGAGCCTTAACAAGTAAATTCCACACCCCCTCGAATTTGTGCCTCGGCAGGGAGTCCTCAGCAGGAAATCCTCCATATGTTTTCCTTTACTACAAGGAACTTCAGAGCTTGAGTTCATTTCTCTTCAAACATCCTCACATTGCTGGAAAACAGCACTGGCTGGCTGGTGAGAAATGTCACTAGGAAGACAAGAGGACTCATTCAAACAGAGATAGGGGAGCAGTTGCCCTTCTGAATTAGATACCAGTTTTGGAGAGGTTTTCTTTTGCCTTTGCCGCTTACACTCTGGACTTTGTGGGAGTTTTGTTTTGTTTCTAAGGACAGTCTTTGTATTTTTGCTGCTTCCTAGTGGAGCTTGAATCCTTGGAGATATAAATATAAAAGGAAGATTTCTGAAAGATGTGTCCTATGGAGAAGTGGAGTGCTCTGAGGACCAGAGGATTATAGCTCAGATCAGTCTTTGCTCTTAAAACAAAAAAGCCAAATTTGAAATTCAGGATTACTTTAAAAATATCACCTCAAGTAAGTACTTGGTCTTTGTTGTCCTCTTTTGTTCTTTTTTTAATCCCCTAATCGGCATCTTTTGCATATTGTAATCTCAGTGAAGTTATCTAGTGGACTTGAAATTTAAGTAAAACAGGTTGCCAACTCATAAATTAATTGCAAGATGAGATAGGAAGTGTCCTGTTCTAAACACCGTTAGTGGGTGGCAGTTAATATTTACAGAAAGGTTTAGCTGTTTATTGCTGAGAATTTCATTAGTGTTTCAGGTGCATATCTTTTGCCTCTGTTCCTCCAGTAACATAAACTGTATTTTCGATTGGAAAATGAGCACATAAAATTTTCTTCTGAAGAGAGTGTTGTTGCCATAGCAAGCAAATCTCAAATCAACTTTTGCCGACTTCTCTGGAACACTTAGGTAGATTTGCTGACGAAACTGTAAATCTCGAAAGAAAAAAAAAAATCACTAAAACTGCAACTTCTTGTGAACCCCTTTTGAAAATGCCATGAAGTGGTGTTGCAGATATGGAGGCAGGAAAACCTTAGTCTCTGGCTAAAGGGCCTAGAAACATTAAGACATTTCAGCTGCTGTTACCTTTCCTTGGATTATACTGTTAGGTTGAACTCTGGCTGTGCATATGTTGGTGGCTGCTCGGGAACCTGGAGCCGTCTTGCTGACCTAGCTGGATGTGGTTAGACAGTGCACAAGTGATCACAGACGTGGACTAGAAGTGGCCAGTGTTCTATTCCTTCCCCAGACTCCAAATTTCCAACCCCCCCACCCCCCATTTCTCAGCCCTCTCCTGTGGTAGCTGTAAATTGTGAGTTTACTACTGGAGGGGTAGTGGTACCTTCCCCAGCAATCTTTTGGGGAAAGAGCTGGATGCTCCAAAGTGTTATTTAGCTGATATTTGGGCAAAATTGAGCAGAGGAATGATCATGCACCCTCTGGACCCCAGTCCCCCACTCCACCACTAAAGCCATCATCTGAACCACAGCTTTCTGCAGTCCAGCTGATCTGAAATGATGCATTCAAAAGAAAGATAATCACTGAGAGCCTCTCCCGTGAATGGAAAGTTGCATTCTCCCCGCCAACCTCCCCTAGCCTTTAGATACTGTCTGCCTTGTCCTCTGAGAAACATGACTCCTGTGCACCCTAGCAAACATCATTTCCTGGTTGCCAACCTGAGTGCTCCCAGAACTGGCCCTGTTACTGTGTAGCCTGTCAGTTAAACATCATTATCTGCTAGGCCATCTGTTATTTTTCACTTATATGATTTCAGTTCTATACGTGTCCTTTAATTCTCCCCTACATGTTGTGTAGTAGCTAAGATGTAGAGCAAGGGTAAAGTCCTGTTGTGAACAACGGGAATCTGTGTCCCACTTCTGAAAGCATTAGCGGTAATGGTGCAATCTTGGATGGCCCGAGAGGGAGGGGGTGATCCCGGAACAGTGAAAAATCAAGCCAAAGGAGAGTCTGGTCTTCGCCATCCTGGAGGGCCGTTGCTTTTAGGAGAATTACTTGCTGCCTGATTTAGTTGTGCCTAAGGATTAGTGCTTCTTTCTACTGGGGATGGTGTTGTCCTAGCAGCATCCTTTACGGTTGCTGGCTACTCACCTGCAGTGGCAGTTTGGGGGTTCGACTCTTAAAAAGGACAGTCATGAAGAATAAGAGTTTCTCTACCCATCATTAGTTAAGAAAATGTTCGGTAGCTTTTACATTTTTATTTTTTTTAAAGATTTTATTTATTTATTCATGAGAGATACAGAAAGAGAGAGGCAGAGACACAGGCAGAGGGAGAAGCAGGCTCCTCACAGGGAGCCCAATGTGGGGCTCGATCCCTAGACTCTGGGATCACGCCCTGAGCTGAAGGCAGATGCTCAACTGCGGGCCACCCAGGCGTCCCACTTTTACATTTTTAGAATGGCCTGTTATCTACCTTCTACGTGGGAGTGAGCCTCCATGACTTCCTTTTTCCCCAATGGAAATTTTATTGCTGAATTTCAGATTATCAAGTTATCTCTGCAACCTTGGACAACTCTCCTTCATGAAGAGAATGGCTGCTTTGAGCAGTTCTTTTATAAACCCATGTCGTGGAAAAATCTGAAGTACCCTAATCCTCTGGTGCCAACAGGTAGTGGTGATGATAATGATGTTGACACATAGCAAGTGCTGCCTGCCATCTTTTGCCAGCTGTGGTACTAAATATTCTATGGCACTTATGACATTAAATCGTCCTTACCTTACCTGTAATGCACATAGTGTAGGCTGCCTCATTCACTTTTTTTAATCAATGAGATAGAAAAAGATCCAAGAATGCGCCTATCAAGTAGAATCTTCTATTCTTTTTGTTTGCTGTCGGTGTTTCTTTCATTCAAGTGTCTAACCAAGGTTGTGGCTTGTCCAAACTCCTTTCTGTAGTACTTAATTCATGGATAGCATTTCTAGCAGAAAATTCGTAGCCTAGATTGGGTAGCAGGTTCGCGTGCAGTGGGGAGGGAAATTAGGACTTCAGTAGTGCGTTCTCATACCTCTATTAGAAATGGATTTCATTTTCCTCTGCTCTGCATTAACCTCTATGTAAAGTGTGACTTCACCCCCACGTCAGGCTTCTCTGTGCTTCATTTTTGCAGGGTTATGGAGATAATTAAACCTTGTTGGCTGAAAGCATTGACATCCTGGGGAGAAAGCAGCACATTAGTGAGCAAGTGTGTTTTAGTTGTGTGTGTTGAGCCAGATTCTTATTGGAAGCAAATAAGAAAAATGAAGACAGAGCAGTTATTCAAGTTACCAGAAGGTAGGGGGGTAGGGGCATGAGGGAGAGGGTTCAGATTTTTTATCATATTAGACATATAATTTAAGTAAAATTTACTATAACACCTCCTATTTTATAAAATTTTTATTAACATATGACAGACTAGGAGAAACTGGTTTATAGATGATCACTGAAGACATATGAAATAATGAGAAAATGAATAAAGAAACATAAGTTTGCAAGTGGCAGGCATTGAGTATTTAATAACATTTTCTTTTTGTTTTTCTGTTGTTCCTAATCTGGGTCATGAGAACATTCTCAGCTAATTTGCCACCTTTATTGCATTTGATTCAATGATGGCTTACTGAATATCTGTTAGGACAGCACTTTCTGGAATAGTCTGTGAGTGAGCATATACTTTGAAGATGGTGTCCAAAAAAGGAGAAAAATTAAATTCAGGTATAGTATCCTCTTGGAACTTCAGATTCAGAGAAATTTGAAACTAGACTAGATTTTGGATCATCTTATCCAATGCCTTTACATTATGTATGAAGAAGCTGAAGCCAGTGTGGGGAAAGGATTTACCCATCCCTAATTAGCTGCAGAACTCAGATGAGAATTCTACACCCTGGCCTCCAAAGCTGGTGTCTCATATGTTTACTTTTTAGTTCTATGCTTTTAAGTAATTTTTTCAATGATTAAAAATAATAAAGATGTGCCCCCATGTTGAATTGCATTGCTCTTTTACCTTCAAAATATGTTAATAGAAAATATCTCATACAGGGGCAGTGGTTAAGCGTCTGTCTTTGGCTCAGGTCATGATCCCAGGGGTCTGGGATCCATCCCCATAGAGGCCAGGGTTGGGCTCCCTGCTCAGCAGGGGGCTTGCTTCTCCCTCTCCCTCTGCCCTTCTCTTCAGCCCCACCCTCACTTGTGCGTGCTCTCTCTCTCCTCGTGTCTCAAATAAATAAAATCTTTAAAAATATATCTCAAACATACAAAAATTATATATTAATTATCTGCAAACCCACAACTTGAGTTCAGATAACTTATAAAATGAAACAATACAAATACAGTTAAAGCACTACTTCCTTCTCAAGAGATCATCATCCTGAAATGACTTTTGTCATCCCTATATATACTTTATCCGCTTGTTACATCCCCATGTAGTACTTTTACTGCATGTATCTGTCTTTGCATTGGAGGGAGATCCAGACTTGAGTATGACAATCTTATATCTCTTTGTGGTTATGCTATTTTTGTGTTCAAATTTTAAAATATATAAAGCATTTCCTTTTTCTTTCATAACTTTCTTTGAGACAGTGAGAGAATGTGGGGCGAGGGGCAAAGAGAGAAGGGAAAGCAGACTCCCCACTGAGCAGGGACCCCCCCCCCAATGCAGGGCTCTATCCCAGGACCCTGAGATCATGACCTGAGCTGAAGGCAGATGCTTAACCAGCTTGAACCACTAAGGCACCCCCATAACATTTTTTAATCCAACATTGTTTTGGAGATGTATGCACGTTGATACATAGGTGTCTAGTCCATTTATTATAACTGTAGAATAGCATCACATTGCATAAATAATCCAAGGTTGGTTTACCCATCTTCCTACTGAGGAAAATTTGGGTTGTCCTTGCAGTTTTACTATTACAGTGACCCTTGTACGTATCTTCTTACATTTGTACTAGAATTTCTCGAAGAGAATTACCTTCAAAGGGAGCTGATTGTTGGGTCATAGGGGCGCACATCTGTACTAGGTATTGCTGAATTCTCCTCCAAGCAGACTGGTTTGTTCAGCTGTCAAACATGTTGAGCAGTAGTTCTAAACTCTGGCTGATGAAAGACTCAATTAGGGAACTTTTAAAAATTATTAATGCCTAAGTCTTACCCTAGACCAAGTAAATTAGAAACTCTGGGGATAGGACCCAAGAATGCTATTCATTTTAAAGTTCTGTGGATGATTTTAATGCCCAAAAAGGGCTAAGAATCATTGATTTAGCATTTCTGTTTCCCTGTATCTTTCCCAATAGTTGGTATTATCAGACATTCTGTTTTTGCTAATATCTTGGATATAAGGACTTTCTAATTACAGGTGAAACTAAATGCACTTGTATAATGTTATTGAGTATTATGACGCCTTCCATTGATATACCTCTATATGTCTCAGCAATTGGGGAAGGGGTTATATGATTTCAAATATCTACCCCAGGCAATAACTTACTGTTTCAGTTACCTGCAGTATCATTTATTACACAGAAGTTTAAAATGTTTAATATGATTAATTCTGTCAGTATTTTCCTTTATGGTTTGTATGTTGGAGAATCTTAAGAAATATTTTCCCACATGACCTAATTAAACTAATTTTCTCTTTTCTTCAAAAAGTTTTATAGAATACTTTTTCCCTCTCTCTAGGTCTTTAAACTACCTAAGATTTATATTTCTGTATAGTATGATGTACTGATCAAATTTTATCTTTTTTTGTATGAATAAGCAATTGTCATCCCAATACAATGTATTGATTAGCCCATCTTTTCCCAGTCACAATACTATTGAGCCTCCATGTTTGTTTTCTAATCTATCCTTGTACCAATACCACAGTATTATTTATTACAATACAGTACTATTTATTACAATAGCCATGTAATAAATGAACCCCTTTTTGCTATTTTTGTTCAAATGTGTCTTGCCTATTCTTAGATATTTAGTATAACATCTGAATCTAAGAATCACCATTTCAGATTTTCATGAAAAACAATGTTAGGATTATATGGTTATAATTTCATTGAATTTATAGATTATTTGGTGATGATTTCTATATCTAAATATTAAGTCTCCCCATTCATGATATGATCTAGCTCTCCATTTATTTAAAGCTTACTTTCAGGGCATCTGGGTGGCTCAGTCAGTGAAGCATCCAACTCTTAAGTTCAGCTCAGATCATGATCTCAGGGTCTAAACCCTGCATCAAGTGCCACACTGGGCATGGAGCCTGCTTATCATTCTTTCTCTCTTTTCCTCAATCCCTCCTTCCACATTCTCTCTGAAGAAGAAAAAAAAAAAAACTTCCTTTCACATCTTTCTGTATATTTTATAATTTTCCCTACAAGTTATTTCCACACTTTTGATTTATTGCTAGGTATCGTATATATATTGTTGAAGTGTTTGTTTTTATTGTAAATTTTATTTTTTCTTAAATAGTCTAATTATTGGCTGATAGTTTATAGAAATATAATAGATTTTTGTTTAATTCTTGTTTCCAATCCTTATTAGTTTTAAGTTTGTAGATTACTTGGCTCTTCTAAATAAACAATCATTATATATGCAAATAATGACAATTCATTATTTTGTAATATTTGTATATTTTGTTTTATTTATTTTAGCATATATTTATCTATATTTATATATTTATTTCTTTCCCCCTGGCTTGCTCTTATGGTTAGCACCTCTTGTGCAGTGTTAAATAGAAGCATTTAGAGTACGCATCCTACCTTGTTTGGATTTTATATGAAGCCTCTGACTTGCTGCCAATAAGTATTATATTTTCTTGGATTTTAGTGAATGATATCTTTTATCAGGTTAAGAAAGTTTCTTTCTATTTTTGGTTTGCTCATAAATTTTATCAGGAAAGTATTTTGCATTTTATTAAATACTTCCTGCATCTATGAGATGTACTTATGGATTTTCTCTTTTAATATGTTAAGTGGTAAGTTAATTTAATAAATTCTAAAATGTAACCATCTTTCTAATCTTAGATAACTCCTACTTGATCATAATTTTTTTTAAAGATTTAATTTATTAATTCATGAAAGACACAGAGAGAGAGAGACAGAGACATAGGCAGAGGGAGAAGCAGCCTCCCTATGGGGAACCTGATGTGGGACTCAATCCCAGGACCCCAGGATCACAACCAGGATCACAAAGGCAGACACTCAACCACTGAGCCACCTAGGTGCCACTTGATCACAATTTTTTAAATGTTCATTCTACATTTAGTTTACTAATTTTACTTAAAATTTTTACGTTCACAAATGAGACTGGCCTGTAATTGTTTTTGCTTATTTTAAATAAAGTTTATCTTACCTCACAAAATGAGTATTAAAAGATTATCAGCTTAGGGGTGCCTGGGTGGCTAAGTCACTTAAACCTCCAACTCTTGGTTTCTGCTCAGGTCATGATCTCATGGGTTATGGAATCAAGCCCCACATTGGAATCCATGCTCAGAATCCATGCTCAGTGGGGAGTCAGCTTGAAGCTTCCCTCCCTCTGCCCTTCCCCCCACTCACTCTCTTGGTCACTCTCCCTCTGTCTCTCTAAAATAAATAAATAAATCTTTTTAAAAAAGATTTTTCTATGGAAAAGTTTATACAAGACTAGAGCTACTTTTACTTTGAAAGTTGACAGAACTTCTCTGAAGGAATCGTGTGTGTGTGTGTGTGTGTGTGTGTGTACATGTGTATGTGTGAACAGACTTTCACAAGTGATGCAGTTTCCCCATTAGTTTGGTCAAGACAAGTTTTCTCTTCCTTCTTGAGTAAATGTAAGTTATATTTACAGTGAATTGACTTTTTTGGCTAGATTTTCAAGTGCACTGACATAAAATTGTTCTTGATAATTCTCTGCTAAAAAACTTTATGCTGCTATAGTTGTGTTTCTTTTTCTTTGTACTAATATAGTCATTTCCCTTTCTCTATTTTTAAATTAGTCTTGCACACATTTTGTCTATTTTTTATTGTTTTTTTCAAAGAAACAATTTTTGGTTTTCTAGGATCTCTCTGTTGGTAATTGGCAAATACCCTTGACAGTCAAACAATAATTTAGGTGGGTATATTATTCTAGATTGTCTTTTACTTTTGTTCATTCCTTTACAAATAGTCCATTGATTTCTGTTACTTGTCTTTGCTTTTGAGAAGTCTACTGTTGTGGAATTTGTCTTTTCTCTCTGATTGCTTTCACCACAATGTATCTCATCATGGATTTGTCTTTTATTTATCTGGATTTTTTCTTAATCTATATGAATCATATATTTTATCAATTCTGGGACATATACAGGCATATATCTTTGAATACTGATGCTTCCATAATTCTATTCTTTTTCTAAAATTTATATTAGACATATCGAGATTTTTTATTATTTTATGCTCTCGTAACTTTAGATTTATCCCTTTATTTCATAGTGCTCCATTCTAAGTTGTTTCCTTAAATCTGTCTTTCAGAACATTGTTTATATCTTCCCCTATTTCTAAACAGCTACTTTGCCTATGCATTTTTTCATTCAGCTATAGGCTTTGATTCTAGATGGTCTGTGATCATTTTAATACTACATTTTCCTTTGTATTCCCTTTCATGTTAGTAATTTTAAAAAGTTTTGGGGCACCTGGCTGGCTCAGTTGGTAAAGTATGCAACTTTTGATCTCAGGGTTGTGGGTTCAAGCCCCAAGCTGGGTGTAGAAATTACTTAAAAATAAAATGTTAAAAAAAAGTTTATACATCTGTTATTTTGTTCATTCATTCAAATTTCTTAGGACTCAGAGTCTTTTATTTATTGTGTCTTTGATATGATTCTTTTAGTGGATTATTTCTTCATGTGATTTGTAATTTAGGATTATGAGTCCAGCACCACCAGGAGACACTATAAAAATATGTAACCAGAGTGGATATGGCCAACCCTTCAGAGACATTTTGCATTTGTGTTTGCTTAGTGTCCTACAATGTGTTCTTAGGCTAATTTCTTGATTCAGGTTTTTCGGGATCATATACATAGCCCTAGTTATAAATTCTGTGAAGATGCTATCTTTTCCCTTCACTTAGCATCTCAATAGAGACAGACAGGCATCATTACTATATCCTTTTGCTCCTACATAGGAAATTAAACCTAAGCTTCTAGGTCACTAAGACTTGCAAGCCCCCTTAATGCAAATCAGTTTATTCGTGTCCCTACCACTTTGCTTTTTAGATCTCTCTCCCTTTCTCTGTCACTGTTGCTCTCTCCTTTTTTTTGGAGGGGGGGAGGGCATGCTCAGTAATGCATTTGAAAGAATGATGTCTTTCTATTTGTTATTTCTAAGCATTTGTAGTGGCAAAATGGTCAGGTTTTCTTGAGAAAATTTTCAGAATAAGAAGTCTTACTTTGGTCTTTTGACATTAAAAAAAAAAAAAAAAAGCCTAAGAAGGGTACATGGCAGGCTTGTTCAGTGGAGTATGCAACTTGGGCTTGTGGTTTTGACCCCACTTTGAGTGTAGAGATTACTTCAATATAAAATCTTTTGTAAAAAGTCAAAGAATTTCACAAATCATATTCTTCATGCAAAGTGTTTTTGCTAGTCTCTATAGAAATTCAGAATATCCAAAATTAGCTCAAAAATTATTAAACTAATGTAATCCTAAAAGTTTTTCTATATAATTGCTGTGGAATTGCATTCCTTTGAAATTCTACCATAAACTCAGCCATAGCCTGGCATGTTGAGAATAATGAGCAGGTAGTGAGGAAGGCCTATATCCTACTTTGAGAAAATTTTCATGGAGTGTTCTATAGGGGAACAGATAATATTTTCTGAAATAAATCTTTCTTATTGAGATGCTAGGAAGTCATATTTTTTTAAAGGTTCTAATGAAAAGCACAAAGCCCTTGCTAGCTCTAGAGTTCTGTGATTTTTCTTTTATCTTGAGGCATTTTTCCAACAAAGCACATAGCCTGTTTGTAGCTTTGTAACTAAATCTTAGGTATCAGAGGTATGGGGTCTTTTCAAGATGCTCTCTGGTTCTCCCTACCACTCACCACTGCACTCCAGCAAGTCCATAGATATGAAGTGAATCGTAATCAAAATTTGTTGTTGTTGTTGTTGTTCATATTTCTTGATCTTTTTTGTCCACATATAATTTTTATGACATGTCAAAGACTACACTCCCAAATAATGAGTTGATTAAAGAGAATGTTGGTTATTGAATGTTATCTAAACATGGCATAATTTGAAATACACACTTTTGGAAGTTTTTATTACTTCCACTAAATATGCTATAATTTTGAGATATTTTTGTCCCAAAATTATCTTTGGAAGCAACAAGTTAGTAATAAGACACAGTTGGAATTAAAACAAAGGCTTCATTTTAAAAATATAGCAAATATTGTTTTAACACTCGATACCCAAAGTTATTTCTGAAGCCTCACCATATTATTTTAGATTAAATATCTAAAACAAATTATTACAAAAATAAACCCATCTCTTTGCTGAATTTCATTCTGTGTTTGGATTAAGGTGGAGTCAGTTGTTAGCTGCATGATCAGAGCACAGACGCTGAGTCCTTTTATTTTCCTAATTAAGAATTACCATCCCAAACCCTTGTCAGTGGTTTACAATGGCAGTAATCCCTACCAAAACAGTTGTTCTTCTAGATCCCAAGTGGTTTGCCAGAACATTAACCTTGACTTGACCCCTCATAGTCACAGGAGAGATAAATGAGGATCAATAATCATCTCTAGAAAACCATAGATGGAGGATTGCCTTCTAGATTATGTAACTTGCCTTTAAAAATAATTAGAATGTGTTTGTCATTTAAAATGACTGAGATCAGCAGGGCTAATGAAAATGTTTAAAGCCTTATCAGTCCGGACACGAAGGGCTGGCTCCAGAAAGTGCTGACCTCGAAATTTTTGTACTGCTTTTGTTGATCTTGTCTGCTGATGCACACGATCTACTGATGTGTGGCTTGGCTTGGCATGCCATAGAGACTTATTCATCCATGATATATGTGGAAGGGGCTTCCGGGTCTCTACATGTGCTGTGGCACATTCCTCTAGTTCCCTAACAAAGCTTTTCATTGGCGGCTGTGACTAATGAGCATGAAGTCCCCAGGGAGAAATGGAGCACAGTCTTCCACCACCCATTAAGATGAGCTCAAGCCCCAGGCTTATCAAGCTTGAACCAGGAGAAGCTAGGGCTTGAGATAAAACAGTCACTAAGAGTTTCATAAACTGCATTAATAATCCTTGGCCAAATTATACTGCACATCAACTGTTATTACCCGAGCTATCGTAGCCAAGGTCCTCACTGGCCCTGGTCCTTTTATTTTATTTTTTTTTGGCCCTGGTCATTAAAGGCGATATACCTCTTTTTTAGGAGAATCCTAATTAACTCTGCTTTACCTGAAGTTTCTCTGGGGCTATTTCTCCAGGTAATCTCCCCTGTCTTTGTGTAGAGAAGCAATCTCATTCTTCCTGAGGTCATGTGGGATGAAGTCAGTGCAGGAGGGGAGCCATAGTGAGTGAGCTAGTGAGAAATGTACAGAAAATCTTGATGCAGATGGTTCTGCCTTAGGATTTCTGGTATTTTTTTTTTTATTTAAAATTTCAATTATGTGCCTTGCCTGCAGTGTAATGGAGGAATAATAGGATTAGAAGAGAAGCAGGACAAAGAACTCACAGCCATTACTTATTATTTACTATATTTGGCTGGGAATGTCAAATAAATTAGGTCGTTACAAATCAGTAAGTTGCTGGGACCAGGGAGGGGGTCATCCTCCTTTCCTAAGACCTTAGCACTGATGTTTGAAAGGACACTTGAAGGTCTCATTTGGCCACTGGAATATTATCGACTTCATACTTCTAAGTGGTTTAAGTGACTGAAGACATATTCAATAAAAATACTTAAAGGTCTTTGAAGTATACTAAAATTAATTTTTAGTTTGAAGACTCTTATATATTTGCCACGTTTGTTGTTGATTTTTATTTTAAATAGCCATTTCTCTACCATATGACTCTACCATTTCTTGTTGTATGTATATGTATCTGTATTCTGTTATTTCTACATATCCACCTCACTCACATTATAACTACGTTTACTCATTCCTGGAAAATTGGCTTGAACCTCCTAACATCCTGTCCAGATTGGCCATTCAGTCCTCAATTTTTCACTGAGCTCTTCTTTCTTTCCCCTTTTGTGGCATTCAGTTGGCTCACTATCGCTCTTAATCAGGTCCTGATTCACGATCACGGATTTCACGAGTCTCTGCCGATATACCCTGTCTCACATTACTTTTGACTCCCCCTGCCTTCTCCCACAAAAAATGTGTCTCTTCACATTGATTCCACCTTCAGTGTGTACGTTACAACTCAACCTTATAATGAAAACTTCCCTGATTGAGACAGTTGGTTATTTGAAGTGTTACTGGTTTCAAAGACATGATATAACTTGAGTAGTCATTTCCTATATAAAAACATGGGTAATTGGCATGCGCCAGGAAGGCTATGTTTCATTATCTTGCTGGATAGTACATGGTAGGCTATTTTAAGGCAATTACCAGGTTTCATGTCATGTGTAAACCCATGAACCCTTGATTCATACAATCAATATCACAACAATGAATGATAGTGGTGGCATCCACCTCTCTATGTAAAATGAACTTTTGGCAAATATATGCCTAGAACACAAGGTTAGCAGAATGCAGTGGAGTCCCTGCATTAGACTTAAAAAATTGAAGATTATACAGAAATAAATATCCAAGAACCACCCAAAACAGATAAATCATCCAGCTGCTCCTAAAACTCAGAACAATATCTATTGAAATTACATTTGCATGCACCTGGTGGCTGGCATATAGTAAGTTCTCAATAGATACTAGATGTGCTGTCATTGGACAATGTTTTCAATACCATGTGGTTAATCATTTTCATCAACTTTTCCAGCAATTTAAGCTCTAATTATTTTAGGGTTACCTTAAGAATCCTAAAGGCCAAGGCACCTGGATGGCTTAGTTGGTTGTGCATCTGCCTACGACTTAGGACATGATCCCAGGGTCCTGGGATTGAGCCCGTGTTGGGTTCCCTGCTCAGTGGGGAGCCTGCTTCTCTCTCTCTCTCTCTCTCTCTCCCTTCCCTTCTTATACTCTCTCTTGCTATCTCTCTCTCTCTCTCAAATAAATAAATAAAATATTTTTTAAAAAAAAGAATCCTAAAGGTCCTTATGAAATCAATGCAGCGATTGGAGGTCACAAACTAATAAAAGTTGAAGTTTTTCAAGATTGCTAAGGCAGTGACACCAGTTCTTCGTCACAGAGAAATGAGAAATGAAAGATTCCTACATGAATGATTTAGTTAAAACATAAAGAATTATTACATTTCAGTGTTACTGAATATTGAAAGAGATAATAGTAGGAGATACGCAATCACCTTTCTTATATTTTATTAAAAATTGGAGTACATGCCGAGGCCCAAGGTGGATTTGGATACTGATTTAAGCTCTGTGGACTTAAGATTTTACATTTATTGATAATGGTTCCCTTGTTCTTTGATTACGTGGTGTTTCTTTTGAGTTATTTTTAATTTTAGAATACTGAAGCAAAGATGTTCAAATTCAACCCTGGAGTTTAATACATCCTATCTTCTGCCAGAGACATTTCACTGATCCTGTGTTATTTAAAGGCCAAGTAGAACTGTTATGGTGAAAATCTGAAAAGAATGTCAGAACTAACACAGTATGGAGATCACATTTTCACAGAAATAATGATTCCAAGTCTTGTAATTTAATTTGCATGGCTGAATGAACTTGTCTTTCTCCTACTCCAAAAATACAGACTACCACATCCTGAACTGCAGCCCTTCAGAAAAGAGGCCAAGTCTTTAGGTTAGAATTCCATAATTATGCCCACTCTACACCTTCATACTCAGTAACAATTTTTTTAATTAAAAATGAATTCTAGGCCTACAAGCCTGTTCTTTCTGAGAAAATCATGGGAGAGGGACAGAAGTGCTCTATATTTCTCTTAATTATAAATAAAGTCCCTTAACCTAAAAAGCTATGAGACTTATATTTCAGGTGCAAGTATATGTGAAATGTTGTAGAAGGGAATAGACTATGTTACCTAGAACCCAGAGAACATACACTTTTGGCACTTTGTCAGTGGAATTAGAAAGTTCTTCCTAGAATTTCTTAGCTTGATTTTATGAGTATATTATTAGAATCTAGCCCTGTGTATTAGTGGGTATAGTTCTATGATAAACAATCTCCACATTTTGGTGACTGATTGTTAGAAAAGTGTGTGCATTACTCACAACACAATCTAATGGCATGAAGATGAAAATGGTGTAAGGGCTCTGCTCTAAACCTTCCATCAGGAACCCAGGCTACTTGTGGTGTGTGGCTTTGCTAGCTTCTGGAGCCCTTACCTTCTCTGCATTCAGCCCACCAAGTAGAGAAAATCTCAAGAGACTTCCCAAGAGGTCTTCAGGAGCCAGATCTGAAAATGGTATGTGTCACCATTGCCTCAGCACATTGGCCAGCGCTCAACCATACAATATCCCCACTAACTGCAAAGGAGACCAAGAAATGAAATGTAGGTGACTGCCAAGAAGAGGTAGAGTAGGATTTGAGGAACACAGAGCAGCCTCCATCACATCTTCAACAGTTGTGAACTGGGTTAATTGACAGGGTATGTGAAAATAGCCCCATGGTGGCTCCTGGGTGCTAGAAGCTCTAAGAAATTATTGGACCAGCATGTCCATTCCAAAAAGCTGTAGCTTTATGCTGCCCATTAGAAAGAGTGCTCACTTTTAGATGCTGTGAGAGAGACAAGATGTATTGGAGATTGCCTCTGCCCTCAGGCAGTATACAGTCTCCTAAAGGAGTAGGCTACCTGTATAACTAGCTATGTTTTAGCTTGTATAACAGGACACTAAATCAGACATTTTTACTGAGGATCTTCTAATAGATAGGAAATTGCAAAGTGGAGTATCAGATCAAGGTGCAGATTTTCAAAGGAAAATCAAGAAAGGGTTCTATGATCTAAACTTTTACAGCTACAAAGAGGCTAGGGAAGGTCCCTGAGAGTGTAAGTTGAGAGAAAACTTCATGAGGACGATTTCTATTTTAAAAAGCTAACTTAAAAAAAAAAAAGTTTTTTTTTTTTTTAAATCATGCTGTTTTCTACCTACATCCCCAAGGATGAGGGCTGTGGGATTTTCAGCTAGTTCATCTAAATCTCAGCATCACTGACTTCCACAGGATCATTCTGAGAACTTGACACTTAATCCCCTGAGGCTGGGAGAGGGAACACCATAGATGGATGTCTGTTATCTGAGAACCTTCAAAGAGAATACACCCTGACTGCTTAGCTGTTCCAATGGCAGGAGCAAAGGAAAATTGTTGTGCTGTTGAAATCTCCTGCTTCTAGTGTTTCTTCAACCAAAGGATGCACTGTGGACTTCTTCAATTCTGTCCCATATAGCCATTCAGATGGGTCCTTAGCAGAGAGAAGTTAGGAGTGGATCACTAGATGCCCAGGGGCTGGGGAGGAAGCCATCAGCTGAGCTAGAGTGGCACTGCCTGAATCAGCAAGTCAAGAGAAGACCAGAGAGTGAGCAACCTCTGAAGAACCCATAAAAGTGGTCTTAGAAAGAGTCAGCTCCAAATATTAGCTTTAAATATTAGCTCTAGGGAGCCTGGGTGGCTCAGTCAGTTAAATTATCTGACTTTGGCTCAGGTCGTAATCCCAGGGTCCTGAGACAGCCCTTCATCAGGCTTCCCACTCAGTGGAGTATCTACTTGTCCCTCTCTCTCTGCCCCTCCCCTTGCTCATGCTCTCTCTCTCTCTCTTTCAAATAAATAAATAAGATATTTTCTAAAATATTAGCTCTAAATATTCAATATTTAAATATAAGCTCCCTTATGATTCTATAAGTCAAAAAGATCTTTCCTGTCCCTCTGATCTCTCTTCCTTATTCCACCATGGGGATGTAGGTTGGCCAGAAAGAGCAATGAGTGAGTGAAGGGGGATGGGAAACAGAAAAATAGAGGGCATCAAGTACACTCTTTATGTTGAAGACTCTTTATGTTGAGGGCAACACTGACTGGGAGGTGGCAAAGTAGGGTTAGCTTTGAGTGATGATGGATGGTTCAAGTGCTGATGCAAATTAGGCTGGAAGCCCTCATTTCTGAATTGAGACTGTGTTTTGTAATCTGCAGCGAACATAGAACATTTTCTTAACTATGATCAAAAAAGTCATAGTTCTGCTGGAGTTTTTGTCAGGGGCAGGGGAAGAGCTCATCCTTTTGCACAGGCTAAAAGAGACAGTGAAAAAAAATAAAAAAATAAAAGAGAGAGTGACAGGCAAAAAGAATGTTCTTTTATGACTACAGCTGACAGAGCTGATATGTTCAATGTGCCATTTATTTTTGAATTCTGGTGGAGTGCCCCAGGAGAAATACAAATAAAGTGCTCTGAGAGGTCAAATAAAAAAGTGCTTGCTTCTAGCTGGAGTGGAAGTGGAAATTTGGGATGGTGTAGGGAAGATAGGCGGCTAATGGAGCTTTGTTAAAGGCATTTCTAGCAGAGCAAACAACATAAAAAAGCAAGGAATGAGTCAATGTAGGTTCATCCTTGGTTAAAAAAAAAAAGAAAAAGAAAAAAATGTACCATCCTGTTGATTGACGTTAATGGGAGACACTATGTGTGTGAGTTGGGGGTACGGAAAATCTCTGTACCTCCCTCACAATTTTGTTGTAAATCTAAAACTGCTCTAAAAAATTGCCCTTTTAAAAAAACATGGAGACAGAAAAAAACATAGCAGATGCATATAAAATAGAAATTTATTCCATTTGGCTGAAGTCAAGTATATAGGGCAATAATGGAAAATAAGGTACAAAGTGTGGCTTCCAGCTTCAGTGGAAGGTATAAGGCATGCTTGAAACCTCTACAGGGAGTCTGCAGAAAAGGCAAGGCATTGAGGATGAGGCAAGTGACCAGGGCAAAAGGAAAATCCTTGTAGTTAGGCTGACCTTCATGAGAGGTAGCCCAATGTCTACCATATGGTATCCAGTGAGGTATGGGGCATTAATTTTTACCTAGATAGACAAGACTGATATCCAAGAGGGTGCTGATGTGATCAATAGGGTGTGAAATCAAGGAATTGTAGGCAGTGGGGATGATAAGTTCAGTAAGTTATAATTGAAGGTAGTCATTTCATCTGAGAGTAGGTTGGGAGTGAAACCGATATAGTTAGGGAAAGCTTCTTTTCAGACAGGGAGCTTCAACACACCTGTTCTGTGACCTCTGACAAGTAATTTGTCTTCCCTAAGCTCTAGTTTCCCCATCTATGAAGGAGAAATGATAATATATAATACAACCCCACACAGGTTGCTCAGCAGGGTGACTGGCACATTTAAAGGGACCAGGAGAAGCTAATTCCTTTCTCTTTCCTTTAAGGGGAAAAGGATGGAGATTCTTGATAAGCAGATTGCAATTCAGGTTATAGTCCCTGCTGTAGTGAAGGAATTAGAGAAGACAATCCAGAAGCCACAGCAGATGCTTTTGCATGGACCAAGCCATCAGTGAGGGTAGGAGAGAACTGCAGGTCAGTGGGTTTTTAGAGCTCCTCAATACCAAGCTTAGGGCAAGAAACATCAACCCTATGGAAACTCTGAGTCTGTTGGTCTGAGGTGGGATTGGCTCAGGGACTTAGTGGGGCTGAGTTTACAGGTCACAGATCCTTAGTGTCTGGAAGGTGGCCTCAGAGACAGATATAAGTGGAGAATGGGGGGATGTGCAAAGGAATTTGAACATCATTCTGATGCACTCACAGGGTTTTAAGGAGAGCAATCCTGATAGATGGGAGAGACCTGAGATGTTGTGTGCCCATGCAGCTGTAGAGATGCCCAGGGAATGAAACCAGCATGGTACAAGGCCTGAAAGCAGGAATGGTAAGAATCAGGACAGAGACTCTAGGCACTACTCTGCTGCTATGCTTTCTGAGTCTTGGTTTCTCCTTCCATCAAATGGGCTCAGGGTGACACTTTACTCACCTATAGTCTGTGATCTAAAACTTTGTCTACCCAAAATTCAGCCAAAACTTAAGAGCAAATAAAAATGGTCCTAAACAATCAATGTAAACACTATTACAAGTTTCATGTTGAAAACATGAGACAGTAAGTACTCCAGTGCAGCTAATTCATCAGGACTATATACTTACATGGACATAATTGCAATACACTTGACATTGTAGTTACTCCTCACAGAGAACTCAAGATGCACATCAAAAAGGGATTAGAGTGTGAGATGTTCACAGAAACAAACGGGTAGAGAGCCCATTATAAGGAGGATATTTCTTTTTTAAAAAAGCAATTGTTATTTTTTTAAAAGATTTTATTTATTTATTCATGAGAGACACAAGGAGAAAGAGGCAGAGACACACAGGCAGAGGGAGAAGCAGGCTCCATGCAGGGAGCCTGACGTGGGACTCGACTCCAGGTCTCCAGGATCAGGTCCTGGGCTGAAGGCGGTACTAAACCACTGAGGCACCCGGGCTGCCCAAGCAATTGTTATTTTTAAAATAGCAATGTGGATCCATTCAGTGTAGGGACAAAGAATGTATACATCCCTCTGTGCTCTGGGGGTACCTGCATTGTGCTATAGTCTCTGAAATCAGAAAACATAATGAGTAATTGATGTTTGCAAAGACAATTCTGAGTCATCAATAACTGCTAAATTATGTTCAGAAGTTTCTATTTATAAAAGAGGCAGGGAGGAGACTGGAGTATATTTTTAAACTTCTTTTTGAAATTATAGAATTTTAAAAATTTGAGTGTTTCAAGAGGCAAGTCTTCATTCTATGAACATTCATTTATCCAATATTTGTTTTTTGTAGGTCACAGTATTCTTACACAAGCCTGCTGTGACTATAAAATATGCAGGCTGCTTTAAAAAAGGAAATAAACAGACCAGAATATAGTCAAATGAATAGTCAGTTGCCTTAGAAGGCTATAAACTTGTATGTACTCTATGATCCTGCTATTGTTGAAAATATTTTTGGAATTTGTATGTATTTTCTATATAGCCTTTTTCATGAGTTTAGGATGATACAAATCCACACCCTCCTTAACTTAGAATCTCAAGTTATTATTTACAAAAACAAACAAACAAACAAACAAAACCAATGACAATGTTATGTTGAGCTTGGTTCTTCCAGAAACATTGGCTAAGCATTTACCTCTATGGCATAAGAAGAAGACACTGGCTGGCTCTTGAAATTAGCCCAGAAGTGAGGCTGAATTATCCATATTATTCACTTTTCAGTGGCTCTCGAACACATTAGACCTGCACTACCAGTCAAATCACTGGCCACCATCGAGAAGACTTTTTTAAATGTGCCATAAACTCTGGTGTTAGGGTCCCAAGTGGACTTTCAGCGGTGGTTTGAGTGATGACAGCACCATTATAAGAAGGTCACTCCTTTGAAGGAAACAACACTAATTTATTATGTAAATGCCACCATATTCATTTTTAAAATGCATGGCATGGAATCACATTTGACAGAGCATTGACATTAATCCCTCTGCAAAAGTAAAAGTATGGCTGCCACCATCATTATATCAGAGGCTACGTTGGAGCCTAAAAATTAGAGATTCAAGTTCACCTTCACTGTCCTTGGCAGGATCATAGTTCTCTGCCTGCCCCAGCAGCCCAGTGGGTGGATGACTGAATCCTGCTGCAACACAATGATGGCAGAAGCCCAGGCTTGCAGCACAGCGTCCCTAGACCCTCAGCAGAGCTCCCTCCCAGCAGTGATTCAGAAGAGAGAATGACACTTTGCAAACAGCATTTATCTTCTGCTCGCCCTGCACCTTTTTTGAAAGCCTATGCATTTGAACAACATGCTCATCTTGAGATGTCGAGCGCCACAAAGGTGGGCCAAGAGCCAAAACTTTTTGCCCAGACTTTGTTTTAAATTGTTATAAGCTGAGTTCATCATTTAAGCATGTGGTTTTAAAACATAGAGGGAGATCATATTATTACAGAAAGTATCATAAGTCATTTATAACTTTACCGGGATGTGCCAAGCCTGAACTTGAAAACGGTAAAGACAGTATGTTGTGTTTGGAAGGTTTCAGCATCAAAAATATCCTATTCATCCTAATAACTATGAAGCATTAAGATTTAATTATGTGTTTATTCCCTTATTAAACTGATGTCATGACATTTTATTAAAAACACTCCTTTTCTACTCATGATCTTAGAACACAAGGGTTTAAGTAGACCTGTCAGGTCATTTTCAGCAGTTCTTTCAAATGAGCAAATGAATTCTGTTCGGATCTTTCAATTGCAAAAGACATTCGTTCTACTTTAAATAATGCAACTTCAAATACAAAAGTAATACAATCTTAATGTACTCTGAAAAATGCAGAAAAATAGAAGCTAAGGAAAAAAATCTAACGACTACTAAAAATTGGACTTTATCAACATTAAGACTTTTGCTTTGTAAAAAGACACTGTTGGGAGAATGAAAAGGTAAACTGTGAGCTGGAGGATAATATTTGCAAATCATGTAATTTACAGAAGACTTGTTTCCAGAATGAATAAAAATCACTTAATGCTCAACAGTAAGAAAGCAAACAACCCAATTAAAAAACAGACAAATGACTTGAACAGACATTGTACCATAAAGCATATGTGGGTGACAAGAGTGTGAAAAGGTGTTTGACATCAGATGTCTTTAAGAAAATGCAAATTAAACCATAAGAAGATATCAGTACCTATTAGAATGGATAAAATTTAAAAGATTGATAATACCAAGTGCTGGTGAGAACATAGAGCCAGTGTGAGTCTTATTTACTGCTGGTGGGAATTTAAAAGAGTATAGCCACTCTGAAAAGCAGCTTGGCAGTTTCTTAGGAGGTTAAAAATACACTTACAATATGACCCAGCAATCCCACTTCAGGGTGTTTATCCTAAAGAAATGAAAACTTGTGTTCACACAAAAACTACTGTACAAATATTTATAGAAGCTTTATTTATAATTTCCAAAACTTGGTACAACACAATGCTTCTTCCAAGGGTAAACAGATAAAAAAGTTGATAAATGCAGATAGGGGGCTAGTCCTCCATAACGATGTGGAATGAAGTTTTGATACATGCCACAACTCTTGTGAATCATAAAATATTTATGCTAATTGAAAGAAGTCAGATGAAAGAGTTCACCTACTATGTGATTCCATTTGGAGGACAGGGCTCCATCTCAGGGTCCTGAGGTCATGATGTGAGCCAAAATCAAGAGCCCAATGCTTAATCAACTGAGCCACCTAGGTGCCCCTGACACCATAAATAACTTTTAAAGTAGTTCTAGAATTTTAGTTGTCTTCATAATATAGGTCACAGCGTACTTGAAAGCAATGTCCACATTTTTGCAGGAAAAAAGATTGTTCGCCCACATCAGGCTTTCCAACTTAGAAATATTTTATTTTATTTTATTTTATTTTATTTTATTTTATAGTATTCAGGAGATAATAGAATTTGTCTAATCATCCATCCTAATCTTTTTCATGTAGTCACTGAAGAGTGCCAGCATGTCAAATTTGGTAACAGAAATAATTATTTGATTAAAAAATTACGTTCTTGCTCATTCCTTCATTAATGGGAGCACAAGTAGGTGGAATGCTTGCCTCCCAGATTGTAAGTGGACGGGGGTCTGTGGACAAGATAAAACAATGGAGCAGGTAAAAGATAGTCCCTTTGGAAACCGGAGGAATAGTTTCTTTGTCAAAGAATATCCCAATTCAAAGTAGAGGTTTCCAGAGTGTTGAAGAATAATCCTGCCTATTTGGTGCCAAATTAGGTAGAGGGGCGATTTTTGGAGATAGAAAGTTGACTTAATGAGGTACAAATTCTCACATTGAAATAAAATGGTTCTCTGTCTTGGCTGTGGACTTGAGCCCCCAGGGATTTAGTGGGATTGTTCCAAATCTCCTCTGGAATATGTTCTAGCTGGAGGACTTGGTTTGGGGACGCATCTGGTCTCGGAGTTCTGGCATGGGCGACTCAGAGCTTGCACCTCTGCGATCTGTTTAGTCTCCAGGGACCTCTGTGACTTCATGACAGCCATTCTGAGAAATGAGAACTGCTTGATTTCTTTGACGGGATGTTAAACCTTTGGGAATGGAATTTTGGCTTACTTTTAAAACTACAAATTTCTCAATGAAAAGTAAGCTTTAGATGTATAGTAGACAAGAATGGAAAGGACTCTTTTTTCCCAGGGCAAAAGGATTAAAAAAAAATAAAAAAAATAAAAAAAAAAAACAGGAAGAGTTAGCATTAATCTTGCTATAGCATTTAAATATCTGTGTTGGTTGGGTAAAGACTTTATTAGCAGTGTTCTTAACCCGCAGATGGTATTAGCATTGTAAATTAGCATCGGTCTTAACCCTCAGATGATTACAGTTGGAGAGGTACAGATCGTGACTGCTGAGTATTTCCACTGAATTGAGTCCAGTCACTGCATGGAACAGCTGTGGTCTAATTATGTTCAGCCATGGTTCTCTAACAAATACATTTCTTGTGCTCATCGAACTTGTAGTGCCAAAGAGACATAGATGATAAAAGCAGATTGAATTGATGTCTACTTTTGATCCTTTGGAAGGAGCCAAGATCAACATCTGCATAGAATACAAGCTTATGTATCTGTTATATTTATTTTTAAAGGTTATTTTATTTGACTTATTAAAACTTAGAACCAAGTATCCCATGACAATGATGTTAACATAAATAATGATTAGATTCTTAGGCTATCCTTAGAGATCCTATTTAATCCATTATATAGCTGAACCATTGAAACTTACCACCACTTACCACCTTATTTCTTTTGGAAAATGAATCCCAGTATAGAAGGCACAAATCTCTCCATCCAGGCAGCTAGAGAAAGGCCCCCTCACACACCAACTAGGTTGCCCAGTGGGCAGACTATGCATTTCCCAAGGGTATAGACAAAGCAGAAACATTAAAGTCTTTGCCAGGGTCTGAATACATTTGTACCCTCTCCTTCAAATTAATATACTGAAATCCTAATTCCCAAACTGATTGTGTTAGGATGTGGGGCCTTTGGGAGGTAATTAGGTAATGAGGGCAGAGCCCTTATGATTGATTAGTGTCCTTATAAAGATACCCCAGAGAGCTAGTTAACCTCTTCCACCACGAGGGATTACAGCAGTAAGTCAGTAGGCTGCAGCCCAGAAGAGGACCCTCACCAGAGCCCAACGATGGCATCCTGGTTTTAGACTTCCAGCTTCCAGAACTGTGAGAAATAAACATCCATTGTTTATAAGTCACATAGTTTCTGGTGGTTTTATTATAGCAGCCTGAACAGACTGAGACAAATTTATTTTAAGATAATTTGATAAAATATATCACATATACATGTGATATAAAGTTTTAAGGCACTCATGAGAAAAATTAGAATTTTGCTTAACTTCCTTAAATTTAGTATTACTTTCATATTGAATCATACACAAAGATCACTAGGGCCTCTGAAGATCTTAATCAGGGCCTGCTCCTTTCATCCTGTCCTCATATTCCTTCCTTTGTCAATTCCCACAGTGTTGGCCCCAAAAACAGAACCCAAACCTGAGGGTAGTTTCTTCAGAGGACTTAGCAAGTAGTGAGGGCTGTGGCAGAGGTGAGTTTCATGACATGGAGTGGCAAGTGGGGCATTAGATTTCTCTCCAGCTCTTCTGTAACCTGGCACTTGTAGGGATTCCAGTAATAGTGGAACCAAAGGGGCATCGGTACCTCTTCATGAGCTTGCATGGTTCAGAAATCGGGTCCTGCCTTCCTGAACATCATATATTTTATGTACTCCAGGGAATTATGGCCATTTTAGAAAGTAAGAGTATAGAACTGTTTTGTTGTTTGTTTGTTTGTTTGTTTGTTTGTTTGTGTTTTGCATTAATGGGGAGGGCCCCATAATGAAAGAGGACAATCCTGTGGGAAGGCCAAATGATAGAGAATGAGATTGGATGCAGGTGATTTTGAAAAATTTCACCAAATGGGAACCTAGCAGAAATTGCATGAGTCTGAGGGAGAAGTAAACTCAAAACAATTGTGAGTTTGCACTAGCAAAAATAAATAAATGAATAAACAAAGCCAATTCTTTAAATGGACAAAGAATTTGAACAGACATGTCTCCATAGAAGCTATGCAAGTGGACAACAGGTCTATTAAAATTGTTCAGTATCACTAATCATAAGGGAAATGTAAATCTAAACTACAATGGGATTACCCTTAGCGCTGTTGGGATGACTATTATCAAAACAAAACAAAACAAAAAAAACAAAGCAAAAACAAAAAATAACAACTGTTGGTGAGGATGTGGAGAAGGGAACCCTGATACGGTGTTAGTGACAATGTAAAGTGGTACAGCCATTGTGGAAAATAGTATGGAGTTTCTTCAAATTTTTAAAAATAGAATTACCATGTGATCCAGGAATCCTACTTTTGGGTATTTATCTGAAGGAAATGCACTCAGGAACTTGAGGAGTTATCTGCACTGCCATGCCCATTGAAGCATTATCCACAATAGCTAAGGTATGGAAACAATCTAAATGCCCGTCTACTGGTGGACGAATAAAGAAAATGTGGCCTATCTATTTATCTATCTATCCTGCTATTTTTGAGCATATGGATGGACTTGAAGAACATTATGATAAGTGAAATAAGTCAGATACACAATGATAAATACTGTTTGATCTCACTTCTATGTAGAATCTAAAACAGTCACACTCATAGAAGCAAAGAGTAATGGTGGTTGCTAGAGGCTGAGGGGAGGAGGAACAGAGGAGGTGATGGTCAAAGGGCATGTTAGTCAGGGTTCTCCAGAGAAACAGAAGCAATAGGATATATACAGATATATACAAGGGGAGTTTTAGTATAGGAATTGTGCATGTGATTATGGAGGCCAAGAAATAAATGCCATCATCTGCCATCTGCAAGGTGGAGAACCAGGAAAGCCAGTGGTATAATTCAGTCTGAGTCTGAAGGCTTTAGAACCAGGAATGCTGATGTGCAAGAGCAGGAGAGGATGGATGTCCCCACTCAAGCAAAGAGAAGAAATTTGCCCTTTCTTCACCTTTTGTTCTATTCAGGCCCTCAATAGATTGAATGATACCCACTTGCATTGGTGAGGGCAATCTTCTTTACTTAGTCTACCAATTCACATGCTAATTTCTTCTGGAAACACCCTCACAGGCATACCCAGAAATAATGTTTAATAGCTTATCTGGGAAGTCCTAGCCTCAGCAATCAGACAACAAAAAGACATTAAAGGCATTCAAATTGGCAAAGAAGAAGTCAAACTCTCCCTCTTCACCGATGACATGATACTCTACATAGAAAACCCAAAAGTCTCCACCCCAAGATTGCTAGAACTCATACAGCAATTTGGTAGCGTGGCAGGATACAAAATCAATGCCCAGAAGTCAGTGGCATTTCTATATACTAACAATGAGACTGAAGAAAGAGAAATTAAGGAGTCAATCCCATTTACAACTGCACCCAAAAGCATAAGATACCTAGGAATAAACCTAACCAAAGAGGTAAAGGATCTATACCCTCAAAACTATAGAACACTTCTGAAAGAAGTTGAGGAAGACACAAAGAGATGGAAAAATATTCCATGCTCATGGATTGGCAGAATTAATATTGTGAAAATGTCAATGTTACCCAGGGCAATTTACACGTTTAATGCAATCCCTATCAAAATACCATGGACTTTCTTCAGAGAGTTAGAACAAATTATTTTAAGATTTGTGTGGAATCAGAAAAGACCCCGAATAGCCAGGGGAATTTTAAAAAAGAAAACCATCACAATGCCAGATTTCAGGTTGTACTACAAAGCTGTGGGCATCAAGACAGTGTGGTACTGGCACAAAAACAGACACATAGATCAATGGAACAGAATAGAGAACCCAGAAGTGGACCCTCAACTTTATGGTCAACTAATATTCGATAAAGGAGGAAAGACTATCCATTGGAAGAAAGACAGTCTCTTCAATAAATGGTGCTGGGAAAATTGGACATCCACATGCAGAAGAATGAAACTAGACCACTCTCTTTCACCATACACAAAGATAAACTCAAAATGGATGAAAGATCTAAATGTGAGACAAGATTCCATCAAAATCCTAGAGAAGAATACAGGCAACACCCTTTTTGAACTCGGCCACAGTAACTTCTTGCAAGATGCATCCACGAAGGCAAAAGAAACAAAAGCAAAAATGAACTATTGGGACTTCATCAAGATAAGAAGCTTTTGCACAGCAAAGGATACAGTCAACAAAACTAAAAGACAACCTACAGAATGGGAGAAGATATTTGCAAATGACGTATCAGATAAAGGGCTAGTTTCCAAGATCTATAAAGAACTTATTAAACTCAACAGCAAAGAAACAAACAATCCAATCATGAAATGGGCAAAAGACATGAAGAGAAATCTCACAGAGGAAGACATAGACATGGCCAACATGCACATGAGAAAATGCTCTGCATCACTTGCCATCAGGGAAATACAAATCAAAACCACAATGAGATACCACCTCACACCAGTGAGAATGGGGAAAATTAACAAGGCAGGAAACCACAAATGTTGGAGAGGATGCAGAGAAAAGGGAACCCTCTTACACTGTTGGTGGGAATGTGAACTGGTGCAGCCACTCTGGAAAACTGTGTGGAGGTTCCTCAAAGAGTTAAAAATAGACCTGCCCTATGACCCAGCAATTGCACTGTTGGGGATTTACCCCAAAGATACAGATGCAATGAAACGCAGGGACACCTGCACCCCGATGTTTATAGCAGCAATGGCCACGATAGCCCAACTGTGGAAGGAGCCTCGGTGTCCATCGAAAGATGAATGGAAAAAAAAAAAAAAAAAAAAAAAGAAAGATGAATGGATAAAGAAGATGTGGTCTATGTATACAATGGAATATTACTCAGCCATTAGAAACGACAAATACCCACCATTTGCTTCAACGTGGATGGAACTGGAGGGTATTATGCGGAGTGAAGTAAGTCAATCAGAGAAGGACAAACATTATACGTTCTCATTCATTTGGGGAATATAAATAATAGTGAAAGGGAATATAAGGGAAGGGAGAAAAAATGTGTGGGAAATATCAGAAAGGGAGACAGAACGTAAAGACTGCTAACTCTGGGAAACAAACTAGAGGTGGTAGAAGGGGAGGAGGGTGGGGGGTGGGAGTGAATGGGTGACGGGCACTAGGGGTTATTCTGTATGTTGGTAAATTGAACACCAATTAAAAATAAATTTAAAAAAAATTCAAAAAAAAATAGCTTATCTGGGCACCCCTTAGCCCAGTCAAGTTGACCCATAAAGTAACCATCCCAGGGTACAAATTTCCAGTTATGCAAGACAAATAAGTTCTGGAAATCTATACAGGCATACCTCAGAGAGATTGTGAGTTTGGTTCCAGGCCACTGTAATAAAGTAAATGTTGAAATAAAGCAAATCAAATGAATGTTTTGGTTTCTACTGCATATAAAAGCTATGTTTACACTATATTATAGTCTCTTAAGTGTGTAATAGCATTATGTTTAAAAAAGCAATGTACACACCTTAAATAAAATATACTTTATTGCTAAAAAATGCTAATCACCATCTGATCTTTCAGTGAGTTGTAATCACTGATCATAGATCCCCATAACAAATATAATGAAAGAGTTTGACACATTGAAGAATTACCAAAATATGGCACAGAATCACAAAGTGAGCAAATGTTGAGAAAAGGGTACCTGTAGATTTGCTCTGGGCAGGGTTGCAACAAACCTTCCGTTTATAAAAAAAAAAAAAAAAAAATCACAGTACCTGCGAAGCACAATAAAATGAGGTATGCCTGTACAGCATGGTACCTGTAGCTAACAACACTGTATTGGGCCAGTTCTCCTTCCCGACATGGTGTAGTCGGTTAACATCACAGAGCTGAACCTGCCGCAGCTAGAAATGCTCAAGAACCAGCTGGACCAGGAAGTGGGGTTCCTGTCCACGTCCATCGCGCAGCTCAAAGTGGTGCAGACCAAGTAGGTGGAAGCCAAGGACTGTCTGCACGTGCTCAACAAGAACAACTAGGGGAAAGATCTATTCGTCCCACTGACGAGTTCTATGTATGTCCCTGGGAAGCTACATGATGTGGAACATGTACTCATCGATGTGGGAACAGGCTACTATGTAGAAAAGACAGCTGAGGATGCCAAGGACTTTTTCAAGAGGAAGATAGACTTTCTTATGAAGCAAATGGAGAAAATCCAACCAGCTCTGCAGGAGAAGCATGCCATGAAACAGGGTAAGATTGGCCTGAGGCACCCCTTCACCCTTTCTACCTCCATGATAAAGAGCATGGATTCCAGTGTGAACTGGGGGTGTCCCCTTTGCTAGATTAAAACCATGTCTTTCTCAAAAAAAAAAAAAATAAACACTGTATTTATACCTAAAATATGCTAAGAGGGAAAATCTATTAAGTGTTCTTATCATTCATGCAAAAATAATACTTATAATAAAAGGGGGAGGAAAATTTGGGAGGTGATGGATATGTCTATGGCTTTAATGGTGATGATGGCTTTATGCTATATACTTTTACTCCAATTCATTGAGTTGTATGTATTAAATATATGGCTTTTTATATATAAATAACTGCTCAATAAAGTGGTTTATTGGGTTTGAACTGAAAATTGAGCAGAAGTGGAAGTATGATCCAGATATTAAGAACTAAGATTGAGTTTATCTTTGTGTATGGTGTAAGAGAATAATCTAGTTTCATTCTTCTGCAAGTGGCTGTCCAATTTTCCCAGCACAATTTATTAAAAAGACTGTTCTTTTTCCAGTGGATAGTCTTTGCTGCTTTGTCGAATATTAGTTGATCATAGAGTTGAGGGCCCATTTCTGAGTTCTCTATTCTGTTCCATTGATCTATGTGTCTGTTTTTGTGCTAGTACCACACTGTCTTGATAATCACAGCTTTATAGTATAACTTGAAATCCGACATTGTGATGCCCCCAGCTCTGGTTTTCTTTTTCAATATTCCCCTGGCTATTCAAGGTCTTTTCTGATTTCACACAAATCTTAAGATTATTTGTTCCAACTCTCTGAAGAAAGTCCATGGTATTTTAATAGGGATTGCATTGAACGTGTAAATAGCCCTGGGTAACATTGACATTTTCACAATATTAATTCTGCCAATCCATGAGCATGGAATATTTTTCCATCTCTTTGTGTCTTCCTCAATTTCTTTCAAAAGTGTTCTGTAGTTTTTAGACAAACTCAAAATGGATGAAAGACCTAAATGTGAGACAAGAATCCATCAGAATCCTAGAGGAGAACACAGGCAACACCCTTTTTGAACTCGGCAGCAGCAACCTTTTGCAAGATACATCTATGAAGGCAAGGAAAACAAAAGCAAAAATGAACTTTTTTTGCTTCATAGTCCATAGGCATGGACTTCATCAAGATAAGAAGCTTTTGCACAGCAAAGGATACAGTCAACAAAACTAAAAGACAACTTACAGAATGGGAGAAGATATTTGCAAATGACCTATCAGATAAAGGGCTAGTTTCCAAGATCTATAAAGAACTTATTAAACTCAACAGCAAAGAAACAAACAATCCAATCATGAAATGGGCAAAAGACATGAACAGAAATTTCACCAAAGAAGACATAGACATGGCCAACAGGCACATGAGAATATGCTCCACATCACTTGCCATCAGGGAAATACAAATCAGAACCACAATGAGATACCACCTCACACCAGTGAGAATGGGGAAAATTAACAGGACAGGAAACTACAAATGTTGGAAAAGATGCAGAGAAAGAGGAACCCTCTTACACTATTGGTGGGAATGTGAACTGGTGCAGCCACTCTGGAAAACTGTGTGGAGGTTCCTCAAAGAGTTAAAAATAGATCTGCCCTACGATCCAGCATTTGCACTGCTAGGGATTTACCCCAAAGATACAGATGCAGTGAAACGCCGGGACACCTGCATCCCAATGATTATAGCAGCAATGTCCACAATAGCCAAACTGTGGAAGGAGCCTTGGTGTCCATCAAAAGATGAATGGATAGAGATGTGGTTTATGTATACAATGGAATATTACTCAGGCATTAGAAATGACAAATACCCACCATTTGCTTCAACGTGGATGGAACTGGAGGGTATTATGCTGAATGAAGTAAGTCAATTGGAGAAGGACAAACATTATATGATCTCATTCATTTGGGGAATATAAAAAATAGTGAAAGGGAATAAAGGTGAAAGGAGAGAAAATGAGTGGGAAATATCAGTGAGGGTGACAGTACATGAGAGACACCTAACTCTGGGAAAAGAACAAGAGGTAGTGGAAGGGGAGGTTGGCGGGGGGTTGGGGGGACTGGGTGACGGGCACTGAGGGGAGTACTTGACGGGATGGGCACTGGGTGTTATGCTATATGTTGGCAAATCGAATTCCAATAAAAAATATACAAAAAAAAAAAGAACTAAGGTTTGATTTGGGAGTGTTCAGAAACTAGCCTGTTGGGGCACCTGGGTGGCTCAGTCAGTTAAGTGTCTGCCTTCAGCTCGAGTCATGATCCCAGAGTCCTAGGATCCAGCCCTGCATCAGGCTCCCTGCTCAGTGGAGAGCCTACTTCTCCCTCTTCCTCTACTGTTCTCTCTACTTGTGCTCTCTTTCTCTGCTATTTTAAATAAATAAAATCTTGAAAGAAAGAAAGAAAGAAAGAAAGAAAGAAAGAAAGAAAGAAAGAAAGAAAGAAAGAAAGAAAAGAAACTAGCCTACTGGAGAAGGCAGTGATTTGATTAGGGAAAAAAAAGTGAGAGACACACACTACTATATATTGAAGTTAAAATTGGTTATAATGAATATTCATCCATTTCTCAAGACTGGGAGAGTTTACCTGTCAAAGAAGGGAAATTTCCATTCAGGATCCTGTGGATCCTGTGCAGGTACAGTGGCTCTCCTATCTACAGTGTCAATAGTACTGTAACATGAGCCATGTGTATAATTTAAAAATTTCTAGTAGCCACATTCAGACAATAAAAAGAAACTGGTGAAATTAAGCTTCATAATATATTATGTTTAACCCAATATGTCCAAACTATTAGTTCAGCATGCAATCGATGTTAAAAAGTGTTAGTGAAAAAATGTTATTAAAAATATTAATGAGAAATATAGTGTGTATTTCACATTCCAGCACAGCTCAATTGAGACATTAAGTTTTCATCAGAAATACATGATCTGTAATACAAATCTGTAGATTTCATAAAATTTGCGATTGAAAACACAGATTCGCAGACACAAGTTGTTCCAAACAAAGCTCAAAGTTTTCCAATAAGTGAATCAAGTATCAGTTTTCAGATAGAAGTTTATAAATTGAGGAGCCTTGCCTGGGTGATCTTTTCCTGGGCTAATAGTCTGTGGCTCTATTTCTTGCTCAACTGTATGATTCAACATTCATAGGCATGGCCTTCATACGGGTGAGAGGATGTCAAAGGCATTGTTGTGATATAGATAGAAAGGTTACCCAGTGTCTGGAAAGGTGAGAAAAGAAATGAGTGGGTCACACACAGAAGAGCCAGAGAAGTACAGAGACTTTGCAAACAAGGTGCTGAGGGCTACCATTAGAAGAAAAAGAAAAATACTACTGATGGCAGGAGACAGAGTGGCTGTCAACCTTGAACACCACTGGGAGTTTGTAAAGGATAAACCAGGGGCGCCTGGGCGGCTCAGTGGGTAAAGCATCTGCCTGCAGCTCAGGTCATGATCCCGAAGTCCTGGGAACAAGCCCATGGTGGGCTCTGTACTCAGCAGGGAGTCTGCTTCTCCCTCTGCCTCTGCCCTCCACTGCCCCCCATGCTCATTCTCTCTCAAATGAATAAATAGAATACCCTCCCCCCAAAAAAGAAGAAGAAAGAATGAAAGTAAAAGATAAACCAGTCTGGCCTCCCACAGTGTCATGTAACCAATAACAGTTACCAAGAGACATTACAGTTGTCCCTATATATTTAATACCCCAAAAAATGACTGGGAAAAAAATCTGAGCACTATTTTTGATACTAAAAAATGGGTATATGTACAGGAAGAAAAAAAGAATTCATTACTTATGTCAAAGACCAAAACCACAATAATTTCACACCAGGGAAAAGATGTGCGTCTATGCCATGCTAAAACTGTTTTCTTATACCATTAAAAAGTAGGACAGAGAGGAGACATAGCAAGGAGCCCTGACTGTAGAGTCTTTAGGGTTACAAATTACAGAGAGAGGTTCCGTTTACCTTAGGTGAATAAAGTTTAAAGCTAAACAGAGAAATAAGGAGGGAAGTGTCTCTGTAGCTGCATAGAAACCTGATGGAGCAGGAAAGCCATGCAGGATGCAGCTGGCCTGCGGCAGCCCTCCAAACACCCCAGCTGTAGTGACCAGGGTGACCTTGTCATCCCCTCAGCAGTAGGCGTCCGTTTCTCCTAAACCTGTGCCCTACCATTTCAGGAACTTTCTGCTTCTTACTTTGCTGCCAGAGTTTATTAACTAGCCCTCCCTTTGTGCCCATATTCAATCTCATTAAGAGCCAGGGTGTGATTGGTCCCGCCAATCACCAATGAGCTAGGTGGCCTTGGTGATGTATCTCGCGTCCTGTGCAGGGAGCAAGATTCCTGCTGAAAACAGCTCTGGTCTCCACCTCAGGGCTGTGTGGTGCAAAGCATCTGCCCTGCACAAAGAACTATCCGTGTCATCAGAAGGGCGTCCTGGGCATTGCAGACATTCAACAGATCATGGACATCTCAACTTAGAGTCAAGTCAGCTGATTCAACTCTGAAAGAAGTAACGTTGGCTATCTGCATTATTAGGCTCGATGGAAATCTACATAATCTGGATAGAAAAGTGAGAAAACAAAGGGACCAGCAATAAATAAGACAAGAACTAAATTGATCAAGGGCACCTGGGTGGCTCAGTGGTTGAGCATCTTCCTTTGGCTCAGGGTGTGATCCTGGGGTCCTGGGATCAAGTCCCACATCAGGCTCCCCAGAGGGAGCCTGCTTCTCCCTCTATGTCTCTGCCTCTCTTTCTGTGTCTCTCATGAATAAATACATAAAATCTTAAAAAAAAAAAAAAAGAAAGAAATTGATCAGAAGGATTTCTGATCATAAAGGATTTCATTGTTATTCATACATCTCTTCAAATCTTAAAGCACTTTTTAATACTTAATGAGGGACTGTACTTGCAAAGTCTGTGTCTCATTTTATCAATCCTCTAGGACGCATCGGTAGTTCAGAAACCTTTAATCAGTTAACAGTAAGAAAGCAGACCGGAAGAACAATTGTATAGCAGGAAAGCAAAAGGGCAGTGGGAATCAAAGGAAAGACACTAAAGCACAAAGTGATGTAGAGTGAGCTCTGCTGAGAGAAGGGGTGCATGATTTAAAACGTGTTCCCAAGTTTTGCATCTTCTGTACCCTCACACGTCCATGGTTGGTGACAAAGCTGAGAGGAACAACTGCTAATGACTCGATCTTGTGATTCATGTAAATTCACAGAGAGGAGGCAAGGTAACATGTCACTGACCTTTTTAAGTAAGACATCAAGGCGTAAGGACCAAGCAGCGTAAAGCAGGATGTGTAATCAGTATCTTTACTGAATAGCGAGGAAGGAGATGATGCATTTTTAAAAGATGCCTTTTATAGATCTGAACTTGAAATAGCAGGATTTGGAATACAATGGCAGACAATATCTTTAGGACCATTTCCTACAATCCTGCTATTTTTAGATGTTTTGTGCTTATTTCTTCCTTGGGTCCCATAGCCTGCATTTTAGTGCTTTCCAAGTTACTCGGCGTACTGTACCTGCTTTTCTCTCTTTAATCGCCTCTCCTTCCCCACTCACATTCTTTATAATTTATATATCCTGCTTTTCCGTGTGGTTTTCAAATCTACACAAAGGGTTATTTACAGCTGCCAAATGGTCACCATGGCTTTGTAAACAGGGAACTTATTCCAGTTAATGATTATCATCTTATTTGGGTTTTCACTACAGATCAAAGAACACTTTGGAACACTTTGATTTGGTATGAGATTGAACATTTTAGAGGCTGTATTTTGGAGTTGCATAGAGAGAAGAGTGCAAGTAAAGTCTCCCCACATGAACTGGCTCGTGTTCTAAGAGCCTACCTCTGTGGTTCACATTTATTTTATCTTTGACCCATCTCCAGCAGTTATCCAAACAGGTCTAAAATCGCTAGAAAATTGGGATAACAGTTTTAAACAATTTGGTCAAGAATAACTTGTTATACTCTTCTTTGTTTCACCATGACTTTGAGTCCTTGCTTATAAACATATGTAGGTGCTTAAATTTTAATTAAGTATTGTATACACTTATGTATGTAAATCTCCTACGAGAGAGCTATTCTGGCAATTAATTGTTTTGCTTTGTTTTTTGGGTTTTTTTTAAAGATTTATTTATTCAATAGAGACACAGAGAGAGAGAGAGGCAGAGACATAGGCAGAGGGAGACACAGGCTCCTCTCAGGAGCCCGATGTGGGACTGGATCCAGGATCCCAAGATCATGACCTGAGCCGAAGGCAGGACCAACCACTGAGCCACCCAGGCATCCCTGGTAATTAACTGTTATAAAAGAATTGTACATACAAGACCTCAAGAAAGGCAAAGTCAGAAAATAAGTATTCATCGAGTAACCAGCATATGAAATTTTTTTACACCTTTGTGAGAAATTTAGCATTTACCTGATGAGAGGAGACAAGCCTCTGCTTGTAATAGGAATCAACCATTATATATTGCATATGTGACATCTAGCCAGAAAGATACAATGACTGGATCATATAAATGCTCCTCTGAACATACATTTTTAAAAAATTAGCACTTCTCAAGGTATTTGGTATGAATATACCAAATTCGGTATATTCATACCAAATACCTAAGTTTGAAGAAAATTCAAGTGTTGTCCATTCTCATTTATGGGCTAAGTTTCTAAGTTCTATGAGGTATTTAGAGAAATACTGTCTTTTTAGAATTTGGTATCTCAAAGAGAATCCAACACACGACTGCAGGGACTGTCAATTTGATCTGTAGAGAGACTGAGTCCTTAGCTGGAAATGATCTCGTCATTACCAAGCATTTATTAATTCCCTGATGGAAATATCAAACAAGAAGGATACAGTGGTCCCAAGCTTTTGTCTGCTAACCCTCCTCAGAGGAAATAAGCCAGGATGACCCACCTCCCTATCTCCCAAACATCTCCCTACCCCATCTCCCAAACATGGAGGGAAAAAGAAGGATCTAGGGAAGTTACTTGGAAAATACTTGGTGTTTCTATAGGATTTGAGGGCTATTCGTCTCTTCAACATCATAAGCTGTGGCTTGCAAATTTCAGTGTATCTAAGAATCACTTAGTGAGCTTGTTTTTAAAAAAGAAATCCCCCCAGAGATTTCTGATTTCAGTTCAAAAGCTTTGGTGAGGGCCCAGGATTCACATTTTTAATTACCTTTTCTCTGTAGTTCTGGAATGGTCTGAATAACAGCTTCTGCTGGTGGAAAAATGTGGAGCATCTTGTTTTTTCTGCCAGTGATTTCATTGCAGAGATCAGATGCACCCTTATTTCCTTTTGACAGTTTGCAAAGTTAGTATTTTTATTTTTGTGGAACACCTCGATGACTCAGTCAGTTTAGCATCTGCCTTCGGTTCAGGTCATGGTCCCAGGGTCCTGGGATCAAGCCCTGCATCAGGCTTCCTGCTCAACAGGGAGTCTGTTTCTCCCTCTCCTTCTGTTGTTCTCCCTGCTTGTACTCTCTCACTCTCTCTGTCAAATAAATAAATAAAATCTTTAATATATATATTTTTTTATTTTTGTAATTCAGTGAGGAATGTCTAAACACATTTTGTTTTGCAGGAAAAGAAAACCCCTTAAAGTTATCTATTGTAAATTCTTAGAGAGCCTTTCCCAACCTTGAAAGCACTACTTTGGGAATTCTTGGAAGGGTCCAGTTAATGTATCTGAATTTTAAAGAGTAGGTTGTCCAACAGATGTGCCATGTCTAAACAGTGGTAAAATACTCATAATGTCAGAAATGCATGTTCAACGAAATCATTTAGTTCTTTGAAAAATGAACTTTCTACTTGGCCTGGATTCATTTTTCAGTGATGTATTTTCGGAAATGTAAAATAAAAGCTATTAAACTTAGTATATATATTATCCAAACACTAGTTTTTAAAAATATAAAGTTAAAATATTGTTTTAAATATAGTCACTTCTGAACATATAAGTCCAAAAGAGCTAGAAGGGGTTTTTTTCAACTTCCTAAAAATAAACTGCCTTTGACTTAAAACCATATATGGAATATTTATCCCTAAAGGAGACTTTTTTCTCTCTTGATTTTAAATTACTAAGACTATTTTGCATTCTTAACTACAGTATTCATTACTACGAATAGATTTTAATTTTTTCTTGTGCATATTTGAACTGAGTTTTACAGAATACTTATGTAGTATTATGTAGAAGAATTGCTACTTCTGATGCTAATCTTTTACATGTAAATATAAAGACAGTTTCCTAAAGCTAAAAAGAAAAAAAAAAAGCTGAAGTTAAACTTAGTATTTTTCCCACTTACTTATATTTAATTGTACTGGGAAAAGATGTTTTCTATCTGCTTCTCTGAATATATGTTTTCATTTCTATAAAATGTTCATTCTTGACCCTCAGAACTTAATCTGTTTTATGTGTCTTAAAATACTGTGGAAACTGCAGTGAGTTTTTATTTTTTTGATAACAGATAACCTAATTCTGTGGTAAAGTGAGAAATCTTTGGGTTTTGTATACACCCCGCTTACTGCCTGGCATTGTGTTTCCCCATGGAATCATAGTCAAAGCATTCTAGATTTGATCGATGCATGGTGTGAGTGGTTTGATGGAACTGACAGTTTACAAAAGGGTATAGGATCAACAACTAAATGTTTCTCCTCAAGAACAGTTTGGTTTTTTTTCATGTAAGAAACTAGAGGCAGTTTGTTTATAAACAGATATTGGATTTTATGTGAATTTGAAGTGTCTTGAAGTAAGAAAAAATATATTAGGAACAGATTTTCTCTTTAAATAGACTTTCAAGATAATCTGTGTTTTTCTAAAACATTCCTAAGCATTTTGAGAAAGCAGTAGGGTCTTGTTCACCAGTGTGTCCCTATTTAAGAAAAGAGCCAACATTGAGAATTTATTTAAAAGAATGGTCAAGTCTCGCCCTTGGATCCCCAGGTACTGCTGTGATACGAATTTTGCTGGGGAGTGAGGGCCAGCCCAGGGAAGATCTATGGGCTTGGAAAGACTAGAAGCAATCCTGAAGGTTCCACGAATTTCCAGGTCTATCTTTTCCTCCTTCCCTCCCTTCCTTTACTCTTTTATGCAATCTTTCAATTGTCTGGGTGGAAGTTAAGCTATCAGGGCTCTCTCACTTGCCAGGAGCAGAAATCAGCACAAATTGGCCTGATGGTAAGGTGGGATAAATTTAATAAATTGGTTATCCAATGAAATGAAGAGAATACATCAGTTTCAGGCCTGGCTGTATTCAAGGTAGCTGTCATCGGGAATCTCTTCTCCTGACTCCATCTGTAGGCTCTTCCTTTCCTGTGGCTTCATTCTCAACAACTAAATGATCCGATAGAGCAGTTTAAAAAAAGGGGGGGGGGGGGGAATGACGTTTTTAGTACTTAGAATTGAAGAGTATCATTCCTCCCAGAAAACAGAGAGGCACACTGGCCTGGTTGGAAACCTTGCCAATTCTGGGTTCCAGAGCACACCTGAAATGGAAGTACATGTTGTCCAAAACAGCTAGGAGTAAGATGAACTGGGGAGTAAAGCTTGGAAGGCTGGAGAAGCTGAGACCAGATCTCTAGTTCTAGAAGACAAAGACAAAGTGTCAGAAGCCAGGGGTGTCTGGAGCAGGCCAGGGAGAGATAATACAGAAGGAGGGAGGCTTATTTGAGGGGATTACTGGAGCCTCGTATAGAAATGTCCCCATTCTTATATCTGGTGTTTGTTGACTTTTTGGTTGTAGAGGGTGGGGGGAAGTGCTTACTTAGAGACAGTCATCACATACTTTACAATTTCATGGTAGTCTAGAGCTATGCAGACTAAACTTTAGATTTTTATCTCATTGACTAAAAACCTTAGAATTATCCACTGTTATCATTATCCCCATGTTAAGGGTAAGGATGGATGGATACTGACACTTTAAGGAACTAAGAAATTTGCCCACAGTCACTGGCCCCAGACAGGGCTAGAGCCTTGGCCAAAGGAAGGATTTTCCTGGAGTTGATTCAGAGTACCTTGCGCATGCCAGTCATGCTTTGAGGCTCTGCTGCGTGCCAGGAGAAGGATGCCCTGACAATATAATGCCGTGATATGTCCCTAGAGGCACAACCCACACTATAGGAAGTGATGTCATTTGGGTCTGAGTGCTTCATGAGGACTTAAAGTCTCCCTGGAGGGAGAATGCTGTCTCATCTCAGGAAAGAGTATGTCTGCCTTCCTCCCTGCTTAAATTCCTCCCTAAATTTTGCTGAGTTCTATGTAACTCACTGAGGGGCCCCTTGCTACATGCATAACTAGCTTTTTGTGTTGCTTTACCAGAGAATCACAACCTGTTGAAGATGTACAAATCCAAAGAAAGGCTAGAGGGCGTGACCAAGTCCCCTAGTTTTATAGGTTAGGAAACAGAGGGCCAGAGGGGATGCGTGGATGACTCAAGGTCACATGGTGGATTCTTGGCATTGCTAAAACTTGAACCTCATTGAATTCCAAATCCTGTATTCTTTCCACACCCCAACTTTTCTGTTCCACGTTTAAATATCCAAATAGATTAGCAGCACCATGCTATTGACCAACGTAGTTATATTTTAGAACCACAGGTCAGACCAAACATTGGAGTTGAGAATAATTTTCAAATTCCCTTTCTTCCTTCTCTCTCCTGCTTTCTTTTTAGTCTATATTGTCTCAATCAAGAAAGCTTTGGTTCTTGGAATGGACAATAAACTCTCACTCTCTGGGTCTCTCACTCCTTCAGCATTTTGTGTATCATGCAATGAGTATATGATTTTCTTCTGATGTGGTTTTACGTATTTTAAACTCCGGTTTGACGAGTAGACATTTGCTATTACTGCCCAGATTGCAAATGGTAGGAAGGTGCTATAAAAATAAAATGTGGTTATTGTAGCAAATATCCACAGATAGAGAATGAATGCTGATTCCCATCTCCATTTCCTTTCCTTCTCATTTACCGGCTACGTACTTCGCCTTTTAAAAACCTTTCTGTGCCAGTCAGTATGTAAAATATTTGCTGCATGTGTCCAAACTGAAAGTTAATGAATTACAAAACATTCTTATTTTGTGAAATAGCATTTTCAATCCCTTTCTGTATGAAAGACACAGCAATACACGGTGGCTGTAAGTGTGGTGATGGTCTTTACAAAGCAGAGATTATGTTACTTCTGTGAAACTTCCAAATCCTGCTCTACCTCCAGTAAATCTCCCTTTGGACTAAATAAACAGAACCTATTACTCTTTCTTCATCCATTGTCTAACACGGAAATAAACTTCACTATCTCGTACTTTCTGTTCTCTTAAAAAAGGTAAGAGTTCTCTTTGTAAAGAAAGATCATATTGATTTATTTTAGACACAATGCCAAATCTTTTAGCAAGAAGAGACGGCTCTAAAGCTGGAATTTTTTTTTCTCCTCATTTAAAACAATCTGTTCCTAGAAATTGTGGAGTGCTTGCGAGATTCTTTAATAATGAAGGTGTAAGTCTCAAATGACCAACATAGAAAAGGGAAGGCATTCACTCATTTTCAAGTTAAGAATAAACCTAAGAATAGTTTTGTTTGGGGAAAATAAAAAATCCTTGAACGTCCAAAGGGCTGACTTAACTCAGAACTTGCCTGCTGGATGCAAATGCACTGTGGTTGGGCTGCAGACCCCATTGTCAAATCATCAACTGTTAGCCTCAAGATTGGCCCATCATAAGCCTTTTATCCTTTCCACCGTGAAGTCTGGCTGTGGGGCTGTCTGGTTCACTCTGGGGTTGATTGACTACAGCTGGTCTTGGGAGCAAATGTCCCTTCATATAACATTAAGGATTGCAAATTCCTACACCCTAGGATTCACCACCAGCTGAAACAGCAGCCGGGAAGGGGTTAGTTTATGCTTTTGAGGGTAAGAACGCAACTTGTGGTAATGTCCGTCTGCAATCTCATTCTGTGTTTTCTAGAGACTTTTAACTCTAAACACTGGAAGTAATAAAAGCATATACTGTGGTTGTGTGGAACTGTACTTCTTTTGGAAGGAGCTTGGAACTTTGCACATTGCAGATGAGCTAGATACTCATTTTATTTCACCTTGGTTTTCAGAATGAAGTGATATAAATAAACACACACATGATTTATAGAGATGGGGATACTAAGCCACTACAGTTTTAAGCAGCAGATTATAGCCAGATGAATCAGGACTGGGTATTGAATGAATTCCACTGACCTGTATATTGTTCTTGGAGTTCTGTTCTCTCTTTGCTAGGTCACTGGCTTTTCATTGAATGCATTGTTATCCGGCTATAGTAATGGAAAGATCAAGGCTTTGGAACTAGCTGATCGATGTTTCGATCCTGGCCCAGCGATTTCTTAGCTGTGTATATAGAGCTCCCCATCAAAGCCTTAGTTTGTATATCATTTGGGGGGGGGAGGGAAGAATAATCCTTCCCCTCTGGTTTATTGACAGAATTAAATGGAATAACAGAAAAACACTTAGTGCTGCATGATGTCCTTATGTGACGCACCTAGAGTGGTCAAATTCTGAGAGACGAGAAGGACGATGGTGGTTGCCAGGGCTGGGGGCAGGGAGAGTGCGGAGTTATTGTCTGTCTAATGGGTACAGAGTTCCAATTTTACAAGATGAAGAGTTCTGGAGATGGATGGTGGTGGGTGCACAACCATGTGAATATACTTAATGCCACTAAACTGTGCACTTAGAAATGGTTTAGTTAGGATACTCTGGGTATTGTATTCTTCCGCAATAAGAATCGTAATAAAAAGCACTAGTGCTTTGCCAGGCAATTTTGGTTAACCTGCCATTTCTGCCTCCTTTTCTAGTCTTCCTTGTTGGTGTTGATGAAGGGCTGACAGCCCCTGGAGATCTGACTGGGTTATCTGGAGCTCTTGGAGCTGGGCAGGTCCACAAACCCTAAGGAGTGAAGCTGCGTCCACTGGGTAGAAGCACAGAATCACACATTATCAGAGATATGAACTCAGAGAACATCGAAAGCCCATACTTTCCTATGATATACAGGAAAACTAAGGCCTAGAAAAATTGAGGGTTTTTTTGCCTAAAATGACAACAAATCAGTGACAGAGCTGGAACCAAGATCACTAACTCCTAGTCCAGTTTGCTTTCCAGGAAATCTTGGACCTGCAGGAATCCCGGGCAACTCTGTGACCTCAAATTGGGCTAAGAGTTTTCTATACTCTGATCAGATAATTTCAAAGACTAAAATATAAAACATTCCCTCGACAGGCAGTTGTAAATAGCTTTATCAACGAGGTATAAATGGCCTAAAGGAACTGCACACATTTAAATCGCTATGTGAAAACATATGGAATATTCAACTCTTTATGCAGTCAAACTCATCAATCTTCTCCTCAGTGATTTGTTCTCCCACTTTGAAGTTCAGAAAATTTTTCTTGACCAGAAGCTATTAAAGATATATTTCATTATCAAAAAAAATGTACTATTTGATAAGCCTCAAAGTATGTATAGACTACGAAACCATCATCACAATCAAGATAATGACACGTCCACCACCCTCAAAAGTTTCCTTGTTCCTATTTTTTGTGTGTGATAACAATCTTAGGATCTCCTGTCTTAACAACCTTTCTATACATGACACAGCAGCATGAGTCATCATGCTGTACATCCCCAGTACTTATTTATCTTATCACTGGAAGTCTGTACCTTTTGAGCACCTTCCCCCACTAACCACCACCCACCCACCCACTCTCCTCTCTGCCTCTGGTAACCTCAAGTCTGATCTCTTTTTCTATGATTCTGGTGTTTTGGTTTTATTTTTTAAAGATTTTATTTATTTATTCATGAGAGATATAGAAAAAGAGAGAGGCAGAGACACAGGCAGAGGGAGGAGCAGGCTCCACACAGAGAGACTCGATCCCAGGACTCCAGGATCACTCCCTGGGCTGAAGGCAGGCACTAAACCGCTGAGCCACCCGGGCTGTCGTGGTGTTTTGGTTTTAGATGTTACATATAAATGAGATTATACAGTATTTTTCTTGCTTTGACTTATTTCACTTATATAATGCCTTCAGGGTCCTTCCATGTTATCACAAATGGCAGGATTTCCTCATTTTTTTATGACTGAATAATATCACATTTCATTTATATCCATCAGTAGACAAGTTGTTTCCATGTTTTGGCTACTGTGAATAATGCTGCCATGAACATGGGGGTGCAGATACCTTTCTGAGATAGTGTTTTCATTTCCTTTGGATATATTCCCAGAAGTGGAAGTACTGGGTCATGTGGTAGTTCTATTCTTTTTTCTTTTTTTTTTTAGATGTATTTATTTATTTTAGATAGAGAGAGTGTGTGTGAGCTGGTGGGAGGGAAGCAGAGGCAGAGGGAAAGAGAGAATCTCACACTCCCCACTGAGTGCAGAGCCCAACGTGGGGCTCAATTTCATGACCCTCAGATCATGACCTGAGTCGAAACCAAGAGTTGGACATTCAGCTGACTGATCCAGGTGGCCCTGGTAGTTCTATTCTTAATTTTTTGAGGACCCTCCATACTATTGTCCATAGTGGCTGCACCAATATGTAATCACACCAATAGTGTACAAGGGTTCCACATCTACACTAGCTTTGTTCTCTCATCTTTTTGATGATGGCCATTCTAAAAGCATGAGGTGATATCTCCATGTAGTTTTGATTTGCATTTCCTGAATGACTAGTGATGTTGAGCATCTTTTCTTCTACGTGTTGGCCTTCTATATATCTTTTCTGGAGAAATATCTATTCAGATTCTTTGCCCATTTCTTTAATTGAGTTATTCATCTTGTTTTGTTTTGAGTTGGATGAGGTTTTTTTTTTTATATGTTTTGGATATTAACCCCTTATCAGATATATGGTTTGCAAATATTTTTCCATTCCATAGGTTGCTTTTCACTTTGTTGATGGTTTCATTTGCTGTCAGAAATTTTCAGTTTGATGTAGTCCTACCCGTTTATTTTTTATTTTGTTGCTTGTGCCTTAGCTGGTATATCCAAAAAAAAATCATGACCAAGACCCATGTCAAGAAGCTTTATTCTTTGTTTTCAAGGGGTTTCATGGTTTCATTAAGTCTTTAAATCATTTTGAGTTAATTTTTGTGAGTGGGTATAGGATGTGGGTCCAGTTTCATTGTTTTACATGTGAAAATCCAGTTATCCCAGTAACACTTGTTGACAAGGCCATCTTTTCTCCATTGGGTATTCTTGGCTCCCTTATCAAAGATTAGTTAACTATATGTGCATGTGTTTATTTCTGGGCTCTCGCTTCTGTTCCATTGGTCTGTGTCTGTTTTTTGCCAGTACTATACTGTTTTGATCACCACAGATTTTATATATAGCTTGAAATCAGTAATACATCCTGCTTTGTTCTTCTTTCTCAGGATTACTTTGGCTATAGTGGTCTTTTTGTGGTTCCTTATAAATTTTAGGAGTATTTTTATCTGCTTCTATAAAAAGTGCTATTGGAATCTTGATAAAGATTGCACTGAATCTATAAATGGCTTTCAGTAGTATTGACATTTTAACAATATTTACTCTTCCAGTACATAAACATAGGACACTTTTCCAATTATCTCTTTCTTTTTCAATTTCTTTCATCAATATCTTATAGTTTTCAGAGTATAGATCTTTCATATCATTAAAGTTATTCCTAAGTATTTTATTGTTTTTGATGCTACAGTAACTAGAATCAATTTCTTTATTCTTTTTCATAAAATTCATTGTTAATGTATCCTTGTTTCTATTTTTTTAATTTTTAAAAGTTTTTATTTATTTATTCATGAGAGGCACAGAGAGAAAGAGAGAGAGAGAGAGAGAGAGAGAGAGAGGCAGAGACACAGGCAGAGGGAGAAGCAGGCTCCATGCAGGGAGCCCAACACGGGACTGGATCCTGGGACCCCAGGATCACACCCTGGGCCAGAGGAGGCACTAAACCACTAATCCACCCAGGGATCCCCTGTTTCTATATTTAATATCATTCTCTATCGAACCTTATCACAGGCAACCACTGATCTGTGTTTTGTCACTATATAAATTAGTTGGTATTTTCTATACTCCATTTCTGTCCCCTTCTTTTACTCAGCATAATTATTTTGAGATTCATCTATGTTGTTGCATTTATCAATACTCCATTACTTTTTATTCCTGAGTAGTAGACCATTGTTTGGATATGCCATAATCTGTTTATCCATGTAGCTGTTAGCATGTATTTGGGTTGTTTTCAGTTTGGGACTGCTACAAATACAGTTGGTATGGTCATTCATGTGAAATCTTTGTATGTATATGTGATTTCTGTATTAATCATATGTGTTCAAGTGCACCTTTTATATACAAACTAACCAATATAGAACCCCGACTCCTCAGCTTCCTCTCTTATGGGGCTCTTATACTCCAGACCACTATCCACCGGCTCTAATCATCCAGGGCTATGTATCAGACAAGTAGAGCAGCCCTAATCCTAATTAGCTTGCTTACCCTGACTTGCCCATTCCTTCCTACAAAAACCAAAGTGAAAGCTTTTGCCTATGTTTCCCCTTGCTCCCTCTAACATCCTAATTGACGCTGGGCTTCCCCTTGTGGTGCCCCTGTGGGTGTGTCATGCCTTCTGTTTCTAGAGAACAGCGAGTAAAACTTCGTCCTTCATAACAGTCATTTCTGTGTCTGTGTGTCTTATTGTACCTAATTAAAACAAATCCTAGGTACATTTTAAAGATTTATTGATTTATTTATTTGAGGTGGGGGAGGGGTTGAGGGGAGAGGGAAAGAAATCCTTGAGCAGACTCCTTGCTGAGCACAGAGGCCACCACAGACTCAATCCCAAGACCCTGAGATCATGACCTGAGCCAGTCTCAAGACCCTGAGATCATGACCTGAGCTGAAATCAAGAGTAGGCCACTTAACTGACTGAGCCACCCCGGTGTCCCCCGAGATGCATTTTGAAACACCTTAATTGCTCCTGAGTATATCCTAGTTACAAAACGGCTAGATCACATGGTAAATATGTGTTTAAGAAACTACCAAACTGTTGTCCAAAATGTTTGGGCCATTTTACATTCTCAGTAGCAGCATATGAAAATTCTGGTTCCTCCTACCAACACTTGGCATGATTCGTGTTTTTCATTTTAATCATCTTAAGCACAGTGTATCTCAATGTGATGTTACTTTGTATTACCTTAATGAATAATTATGTTGAATTTTTTTGTGTGCTAATTTGCCATCCTTATATCTTTTCTGGAGATGCATCTGTTCAAATCCTTTGCTCATGTTTTATTGGGTCATTTTTCTTATTGCTGATTTTTGAGAGCTCTTTATACATTCCAGCATAAATATTTTGTCAAATATATGGCTTGCAAAGATTTTCTCCCCAGTCTCTGGCTTGTCTTTTGGTTCTTTTAATGATATCTTTTAAAGAGCAGAAATGTTTAATTCTGATGAAGTCCATCAGAATTTTGCCATTTTGTTCTTCGGCAGATCTTGTTTCTGGTGTCAGATTTTGCCGTCCCAAGGTCACAAAGATTCTTCTCTTTGTTTTCTTCTTTAGGTTTTATAGTTTTAGAATTCATATTTAAGTCTATGATATATGTGGTATCATTTTTTTAATCTGGCACAAAATACCAATTGAAATTAGTTCTTTTTTTGCATATGGATATTCAATTCTCTCAGTACTATTTGTTGAAAAGAGTATTCTTTCCAATAGAATTGCCTTTGCACCTTTGTCAAAAATCAGTTGTCTTTGTAGGTCTATATCTGTATTCTGTATTCTGTTACATTGATATATTTGTTAATCTTTCTGCTAATTCCACAGGGTCTGGACTGCTATAGCTTAATAATAAGTCACGAAGTCAGGTAGTGTTAGTCCTCCAACTTTGTTTTTCTTTTTTCTTTCTTATAGCTCTTTTGGCCATTTAAAGTTCTATCCATTTAATATGCATTTTACAATCATTTTTATCAATTTAAAAAAAAACTCCCTGGGATACTTGTTAGAAAACATTAATTTGTGAAATTTGACATCTTAACAGTAAATATCTCAACCCATTCCTTTTTTTTTTTTTTTAAGATTTTATTCCATTATTCATGAGAGACACATAGAGAAAAGAGGCAGAGATACAGGCAGAGGGAAAAGCGGACTCCCCACAGGGAGCCTGATATGGGACTTGATTCCACGACCCCACAAGCTGCAAACGCTCAACCGCTGAGCTACCCAGGCATCCTAGGGTCTTAACTTTTTTGAACAATATTTTCTAATTTTCAGTTTACATGCTTTGCACATTTTTTGGTAAAATTGATCCTTAAATATTTCAAGTTTTTGATGCTGTGTGAATAATAGTCTTTTTTAATTTCAATTTTCAATTGGAAAAAGCCTTGTTTCATCAAACTTGAATGCTCTGTTTCCATAGAGAACAGACAAACAATGGCTTCCCTGTTCTATTTTGGCTCTTACCTCTTGCAAAAAGTTCTACAAATGGATTTTCCTCTTGGCCTTTCAAACTAAATGCCAAGAGTCCTATAATGAGACTGAAAATGTAACCATATTGCCCTGAAGGAACTAACTGTGCTGTCCTCTTTTGCAAAAGCAGCTCAGCAAACTGAGTATGTTAGAGACACAAATTTCTACAGCTTGTAAGGATTCTGTCAAGAATGTGTAATGGGGATGAATTACTCTTGCCATGAGAACTTCAACTTTTGCACTTCCTGGCTTTACTATGGCTAACATTGAAATACTAAAGTGGTCCCCAAAGTGCTTGAATTTAATAGCATTAATTACCAGGCCCCCACAAATCTATAAATTCTTATTTAAAAATTCAACTATTCTATTTGTAATCCCTGTGAGTGCTTAACATTTAGTGCCCTACCTGTAAACGTTTCAAAAAGCAAAAACCTCACCTCTGACATCAAATCCCTATAAGAATGAGTGAACAGCTCTGGCTCCCCAGAGACATAGCTGTCCTCAGGAGGTGTCTCTTGGTCTAAATTTGGCTGGATCTTATCTCCCTCTCTTCCATAAAACGTTTATTCTCTCAGAACCCTGAGGAGACATGTCTGGTAAACTACTTCAGCATAAAATATTAAGAACAGAGAACAGGTAAAACTCCTAAGAGTATTTGTATTTCAGAAGCCTATAACTCAAATGCAAGGACTTCTATTGTAATGGAAAATTTCAGACATTGCAGGAGGGAAAGAAATAGGGGGAAGAGAAAGCCTTCTGACATCCCCTCAGATCTCCTTGTTTGTCATACCTTTTAGTACTTCTCATCCAGCCCTCACCTCTCACTATGTGAAGATTGGACTCTAACTCCTGAAAGACATTACTAATGCACAGGAGACTTTTTTGTCTTGATATCTCAACTATGTAGCAGTGGGTCATGGATTTGTGGGGTTTTTTCTTTTTTTGTACTTCTTTCATGAGAAGGTTGAGAAGATGAACATGATATGCAAAGTCACACTTAAGAAAGTTCATGTCTAGGTTGAGTTGGTATTATACCATTATGCAACTTTTTCCTTAGCATGCCAGCCTCTTAGGCATTGGCAGTTTTTTGGTGACATTTATTAAATCTTTTTGAAGTCTTGAATGTCCTTGAATTCAGAGAATCAATGTGGGGTACCAGGAAAGAGACACACAGAGACAAGGGAAACACAGAGACAAGGGAAACACCAATCCAAGCTCAGTTGTACTCATACAGGAAGACTAGTGGTATAAAGGTAATGGGCAAGAAATGATACTAACTAAACAGAATCACCTTTAAGACACTTTATAAATCTAGTGAGCTCACACATCACTCTGAAGAAGGAAAGAGAAGGTCTCACAGAGAAACAAAGGTGGGATGACTCAGGTGCCAAGTGGATCATCATCATAAGTGTATCGCTTATGCTAAATCAAAAGTATTTCAAAGAGCCCACATTCCTGGAACTGGTTAAAAAAATATGAAATTAGAGTTCACTAACATCTTCAAATTTCTCTCTACCAAATTCTAGGCAGGAAAAGGGCAGAAAATTTTGAGTTCTCCTAAAGCATGAAAATAGCACCAAAGATTGTGCATGTTTAAAGGAAGTCTGCTTAAAGCCATGCTTTGTATTCACTCTTCTCTGTGAACATCAAACTACCACCATGCCTTTGTTCTAGGTTTTCCAACAAAAGTTTAACACAGGCTAACATCTGCCATGCATTATCCTTGAGGAGGCGTGGTTGGCATTTGGCAGGGCTACCCTCCTCCCTCTTCAACCCTGTTGGCAGAGACTGAGCTGAGGCAGGTCCTTGAACAGAGCAAGTATCTGTCTCTACCCTGCGTGAAAAGAGGTGAGAAAATGGAGTTGTCTCTGAGTGATGCAGCCCATCACATGGTATCAAAAGTGATTTAAAATAATTAAAGCACTGTGCCTGTATTAGTTATCTATTACTGCACACAAAAAAATTAACTCCCCACAATGTCAGCCTAAATAACAAATAGTTAATATCTTATAGTTTTTCTGTATTAGGACTCTATTTAGCTCAGTAGTTCAGGCTCAGGGTGTCTTGTGAGGTTGAAGTTAAGCCATCACCTGAAGCTAGGGTCACATGAGGCTGGAGGATCTGCCTCTAAGCTTACTAGCATGCTTGTTAGCAAGACTCAGTTTTTTTCTAGTTGTTGATCAAGTATCTCATTTCCTCACTATAGGCTGTTTGAGGATCCTCACAACATGACAGCTGGCTTCCCCAGAGTAAGTGATCCAAGAGAGACCAAGATGGTAGCCATAGTCTTTTATAACCTAATCTTGGAAGTAACATACTATCGCTTCTGCAATAGTCTATTGGTCATACAGACCAATCGGGCTATAAAGTAGAAGGGGACTACATGAGGGTGTGAATATCAGGAGGCATGGTTCATTGGGCACAAACTTGGAGACTACCAACCATAATACCTCTAATCTAACTATGCTGAGAACATAGCTGGCTCTGGTCTTCGACATAATGTATATCAGGTAGTCTTAGCATAGAGGTCCTACAATGTAGTGGCAAGACTAGTAGACTGAGAGTAAATAGGTTTGGATTCAAGTTCAACTCTACAATTATGAATGTTATATGATTTTTGGAATGTTTCTTAGCCTTTTGGATATCTTATCTCAAACGATATTATTATTATTATCTCAAATTATCAAATGATAAGGTTGTTATTAATGATCTCAAAGATATCTTTCAACTCTAAAATTCCATGACACTAAGAAATATGCCACTTGGGGCATGAATATTATAAAGGCAATTTTGTGTAACAAAATGGGCAATTCCAATGAGCTTTCTCTTATTTCAGAGTAATAAACCAATGAGAAATGGCACCCTTGAGCTTTCTCGGACCTTATTTCCTTTCTCTTCGTTATACATACTTTGTTCTAGTAGGCAAGTCTCACAATAACATATATTTTAATTATATAAGGCTCTTAGGTGTAACACACATTTTAATATGCAAGTGTATTCATCCATAAATCCCATTAGGAAGAAATTAGACATGGGAAGGAAGACTTCTAATTCTATACTTCCATTGCATGGTAGCTGAGGTTTCCATGGGTGGTAATTTGGCCAGAGTTACAGCAGCTTTCTGATAAGAATTCTCCCAAATACATGACCCACATAAATGAGTTAAAAGGCTCCTTCATGTCTCAAACCCTTAAGTCTAGAGAGACAGCCGCAACAGCCTAGCATATGCAATGTGGACTAGCAACAGAACCAGCAGTGGAGATCTTTATCTCTCAAACTAGCCTAGAGCAAGCAGAGTAAATAGAAATGCATCTTGGGAGGTTTAACTCTGAGATGAGAATGGAAAAACCAATCATTTGCTTATCTTCTAATTCCTTGAAACAGGCTCCCACTTGAAGGCCTTTGCATTTGCCCTGCCTTACTCCAGTTCAGGGATCTTACCTTCAGATAAGCCTTGTCCAGACATCAGGCTCAAGTGGTGGCCTTCCCCTGCACTCATCCTACTCTGCATTCTACTATCTCGGAGCACTTAGCACCATTTCAAATCATCTTGCTAGCATGCCTGTCTAAAGTAGTCACCTCCAATAGAATGTAGACTGTCTGAGAAAGGTAAGCCTATCTGTCCTATTTGCTGCCATATCCCCAGTGCCCACAACAGTTCCCAGTACAGAGTAGGCACTCAAGAAATATTTGTTGAATAGGAGTGCCTAAGTGACTCAGTTGGTTAAGCTTAAGCTTCTGCCATTAGCTCAGGCCATGATCTTGGGACCCTGGGACTGAGCTCCCTAGCTCCCTGCTCAGCAGGGAGTCTGCTTCTCCCACTCCCTCTGCTATTCCCCCTGCTTGTACTCTCTCTCTCTGTCAAATAAATAAAAATCTTTTAAAAAGAGAAATATTTGTCAAATGGATAAATGAATCGGTCAGTTTGGAAAGACTTCTGGTTTGACAGAGATGAATTTTAGGAGATGTTGGGAATTGGCAAGTAGGGACGAAAACTGAGATCAAGGAGGTTTCAGATCTTGCACATTAGCAATAACCCCCAAACAACTTGGGGCAAACACCTTCCCCAAAGGTCTTAGAAGAATTCGCCCTGCTACTGGAACCAACAACAATGCCCCAGGAGGGCGAAAAAAGGATGGGAATTTCTTGAAATAATTGGCCCCACACCATGACTGCAGTGTTCACTGTAGCCAGGGAGTCTTTTTGTGGGGATAGTGGGGCTGCTCTCCCCTCTTGAAGCCAAGAGAAGATTGCCTTGAGGGAAAGGTGTTAGCAAGAGGAAGAGAGTGACACATCCCTTGCTGGCTGAACCTCTACTCAGGTAGCAGACCAGAAAGTCAGTTCTTGTGCCCTGCTGATTTGGGGAAAGAGAATAGGAGAAAGGAATGGCAAAGCAAAGAACTGGTTATGAAGCTGAAAGTAGTAAGGGTGATGGCAAGGATGGATGAGATTCCTGCATGGAACAGGCGTGGCCTGGCACCATGTTGAGAGCTCTCCACTAGCACACAAGGGTTCCTGAGTTTCTAAGAGAATGCTTGGGCATGGCCTGGAGGGAGAGTGCTCCTGGTAGGGGAAGCTGTGTTGGAGTAGGAGATGTTGACCAGGATTCTGATGGTTTGCCTCCAAGAACTGTATAGATCCTCCAAAACCACCAGCCAGAAGAGAAGTCAAGCACCCAAGGGCCACATTTAGATCCTGTCACATAGTAAATGCCAAGAGCTTGTCAGTGTTAGCCTGAGAAGCAAAAGGAAAAAAAAAAAAAAAAGAGCATCCAGAGAGGACTCACCTGATACCTCCCCACTGCCCCAAACCCACTGAGGAGACAGATTTTGGAGGAGGATTGAAAAGAGGTGCCCAGAGGCAGATGATGTCGGATCCCAATGGCACATCCCTAGAACCAGTCTGTGCTAGAGGAAGGAAGGGGATGAGATTTAAATTGGATATGAGATTAAAGTTTTAAGCTGGGGGGATCCCTGGGTGGCTCAGCGGTTTGGCGCCTGCCTTTGGCCCAGTGTATGATCCTGGAGACCCGGGATCGAGTCCCACATCAGGCTCCCTGCATGGAGCCTGCTTCTCCCTCTGCCTGTGTCTCTGCCCCCCTCTCTCTCTCTCTCTCTCTCTCTCTCTCTCTGTCTTTCATGAATAAATAAATAAAACCTTTTTTTAAAAAAAAAGTTTTAAGCCGGCCTGGACTTCATAACTGAAGGTGAGCAGAAGTTTACAGGATGTAGCTGAGCTGTCATTAAGGGACGAAAAAAACGTATTTGACAGCATGGCTGAAGGCAGTAACTGGGAAAAATAAACCATTCTGTGTTTTCAACACTGAGTTCAGACTATCCAGTCACCTAGTTACAGGAGGAAAAAGGCAATTCGGTGGCCTTTCAGTAAGCAAGTTTCTCAGGCATTTGTTTTTTTCTTTGGGGGATCTATTGCTGGTTTTTGTCAGAGTGTAAGGTGACAAGACAGTTTATAAAATCCACGATTCAAGACTCACCAAGTCCTGCAGACTCAGTTGCCCTTTTTCCTTCCTTGTGCCTCCTGTGAGAGGACTCAAAGCTAATTTTCTGTAACTCATTTTCTTGAAACTTCAAAGGACTTTTTTCAAACCTTTGGGCAAATCATTTTTAAAATTTCAAAACTACTTTTTGCTAAAACTGAGTGGCTGGATGAGAGAAAAACACCGTCCTCATAGCCTTACTTGATAAATAAATCACTAGGAAAAGCTGTGAGACTATTCCTGAATTGGTGGACATCCTGAAAAGGCATTTTTTGTTGCTGCTGAAAGCTAGTTCAAGGGAAGACCTGCTGAGATCCATGTTCAGTTCAGAAAAGCCTACATCAGAAGAAACAGTTTAGGGGTTGGTAGCTGGAGGAAAAAAGTTTGGAAAGGAAGGATACTGATTAAGGTAAAAGAATATAGCTTTGAGTTTTACATAATCTATTTTTAGAGAAAGTATGAGGCGCTTGACTGGCTCAGTTAATGGATCTTGGAGTCATGAGTTCAAGCCTCACTTGGGTATGGAGCTTACTTAAAAAAGAGAGAAAACAGGGATCCCTGGGTGGCGCAGCGGTTTAGCGCCTGCCTTTGGCCCAGGGCGCGATCCTGAAGATCCAGGATCAAATCCCACATCGGGCTCCCGGTGCATGGAGCCTGCTTCTTCCTCTGCCTGTGTCTCTGCCTCTCTCTCTCTCTCTGTGTGACTATCATAAATAAATAAAAAAAAAAAAATTTAAAAAAAAGAGAGAAAACAGATTTCTTGAATGGTCAAAATAAAACAAAACAAAACAGAGAACACACTTTTAAAAGAAAAAAAAAAGATACCTAATGAATAATAAACTGGTAAAACCCTGCCTTGCTTGGATCTCTCTAAATTTTAATGATGAATCTGCTCTCAAGAACTCCCCTCATCTACCTTATGATAGAAAGCACTGGGTAACAGAATAACATCAACCTAGAGATATTAGAAAGGCTCTGTGTGTTTGTGTGAGTGCATGTGTGTTTATGTGTGTGTATGTTTCTTTAGATAAAACAAAAAGGTAAGGGAAACCAAAATCTTGTATGTATGTGTCGTGAAAATAATTTTGTGGAATTCATTTGTAAAGTCATTTGTTGGTTGACATCCCAAGCCCAGGGCATGTTTATCTTCCCTAAAGTTCTATAGAGCCTACCCAAAACCTAACCTGAGGTGGAACAGCCTCTGACCCTCTCCAGCAGTCACACAACTGGCTAGGCCAGGCCATCTCACTTCCAGGGGCATGAGGATTTTTCCACTTTTGCCCAATCCTAATAACTGTGGAAAACTCATTGACCTTCTATTATATAATTATATCCCTCTACCAGCCCCTTTCCTCATTCACCGTACTCCTTTCCTTTACTTTATAAAAACACTATTTTCTCATCATCATTAGACCAACTATAGGAATTAGGCTTTATCTCCATTTACAGTTGACATCTATTGCTAAAGGATGTCAGAGGTACTGTGTTAAGAAGGATTCTGAGCAGGATTCTGGTCTGGACTCAATGAGAAAGAGGAATATGATGGATTGACCAGGTCTTAGAGCAGAGTGACAACATATTTAGGAAGTATTTGTCTTTTCCTGACTAGGCATTATCTCTTCCCTTAAAACCATGGCCTTTGTTATAAAGAGGATATGATAGATATATATAATAGAATATTATTCAGCCATATGAGAGTGAAATCTTGCTATTTGCAATGACATGGATAGAGCTAGAGGGTATAATGCTAGGAGAAATAAGTCAGTCAAAGAAAGACCAATGCCTTATGATTTCACTCATTTGTGGAATTTAGGAAAGAAAACAAGCAAACAAAGGGGTAAAACGTGAGTGTGTGTGTGTGTGTGTGTGAGAGAGAAAGAGAGAGAGAGAGAGAAACCAAGAAACAGACTCTTAACTATAGAGAACAAACAGATGGTTACCAGTGGGGAGGTGGGTGAGGGATGTGGAAATAGGCGATGGGGATTAAGAATAAAACTTATCATGATAAGCACTAAGTAAGGTATAGAATGTCTGAATCACTATATCGTATACCTGAAACTAATATAACACTGTATGTTAACTATACTGGAATTAAAATTAAAAAACTAAAATAAATAAATAAATAAATAAATAAATAACTGGGTGCGTGGGTGGCTCTGTTGGTTAAGCATCGGCCTTCAGCTCAAGTCATGATCCTGGAGTCCTGAGATTGAGCCCTACATCAAACTCCTTGCTCAGTGGAGAGTCTGATTCTCCCTCTCCCTCCCCCAGCTTCTCCCCCTTGCTTGTGTGCTTGTGGGTTCTCTCTCTCTCTCTGTGTCAAATAAATAAATAAATAAAATCATAAAAAAGAACCTTGACCTTTGACCTTTGTTAGTGGATAGAACATTAAGGTTCTAATTCTGACCCTGATTCTGACAGATTCTTTACTCTCAGTCCGCTGCTGAAATTGAATCCTGGATATTTCAGGGGTTATGTAATACAGAGAACTAAAAATTATAAGATTTGAATTCCTAATAATAGTAGAAAAAACTAAAACCATCAATAATTAACATTCTGCTAGATGCTAGGTAATATGTAGATATAGGTATAGATACAGGTACAGGCACATAATTCCCTATCCTTAAAGTGTACTTTATAAGTTGGGAATTATTCTTTTTCTCAGATGAGGAAACAGGCCTGAGGAAAGTCTGTCATTTGCCCGAGGACACATGCAAGTAAGCAGATAACCTGGGCTTCAGTCCGGAGTTTGTCTGCCTAGAGCATGGCCTCGTTCCAAAGAAAACTTGTAAGCAGAAGCTGAAATATCGCAGGGCCATTTCCTCTGTGCCACAGAGACCTTTTGCAAGGGGTGGGGGTGAGGAGAATTCCTTCCCTCAATGATCCCTGCATTTTCTTGTTTTAGGAGAAACATGACAGAAGAGCTGATTATTCAAGAATTAGGTTCTTTTCTGCATGATAAAGTGAGTTGGGAAGAACCAGCAGAGTCGCCAATATGTTGGAGGATTTCCTATGTGGGAGGATTTCCTGACAGTCCCTGCGGCAGCAGAAGGCACAGCCCGGTTTAGCACTCAACAAAGCGAGTCTCGGGCTCTCCGTGGCCACTGCTTGACATTATCAGTGTTCCCACGTGTGAGCCTCAAAGGACACCCTCCTTTCCAGAGCACCCCACCTCCAGTTCCTGGAGAAATTGCTTTTCATTTTTTAAGCAAAAGCAAACCCCACAGTAAAGAGATCATTTTTCATCTGGATCATCCAGCAGTGGTTCTGAAGTTGTTCCCACACTCAGGTGTGCTTGCCAAGCATGAGATCCAGGGGCTGGAGGGGCTCATCCAGGGCCATGATTCACGGAGATGCCAGCTGCCAACAGGGCCTGGTGAAGCAGGCCGGAAGGTTGGCTGCCCTGATGAGTTTAGTTAACTCCAGAAGCATGAGGTACAGCAAAATCTTCCACACATCACATTTTCGTGCTGTGCCCGCTCTTATCTTTATTTTTCTTTTAATTACCGACGGCACTGAAACTCAGAGCTTTGAGGCAAGATGGCTCTCAGTAAATGTATCATCACTTTTCATCATACTGGACATAAAATTTTACAAGACCCTAATGGTTTGGCCCATACCGGCCCTTCTTGACCATTTTCTAATACTCTCCCCTTTATTTCCTCTGTTCTGGTCTCTTCTGGAGACTTCTTGGTGCTCTATTTATCAGACATGCTTTGCCTCAGGATGTTTGCACATGTTTACTATTCCTTCTACCTGGAATATTTTCCTCTGGGTAACTGTGGGACTCCCTCTACCCCCTCATGCAGGTCCCTAAGCATCAATATTACCTCATCAAAGACACCTTCCCTAATCATCATCCTCCCATCATTGAAATAACACTGCCTGCACTCTCTATCCCTTGTCCTGCTTTTTTATTTCATTTACCAGTCTTTGTTTCCTGTCATCTCTGCTACCAGAAGGCTAGCTCCACAAGGTAAAGAAATTAGTTTTGTTCCCTATTATATCCCATACCTAGTAGTTAGTCAATAAATCCAAAAAATGATAAATTAATAAATGAAATATAGATTTGGAAAAGATGGTGATAATCAATTAGCAAGTCAGTCAAATTTTACTGAGTATTTAACCTGTCCTGGGTTCACTGTGCTAGGATATATACAGCCTTCAGGCTCCCAGGGGACCAGGACCCTTCCAAGAGAAAGGGTGCTTCTCATAGACAGGATAGGTTTGTCTTCTAGGTTTGGTCACTATCTTGCTTTCATGGCAGCCCATTCATGGTGCTTGTGATGTTGAACAATTTATAGGACATAAAGTAACCTATATTCATAAAACACTAAACATCTAACTACATTACTGCTTTGGAGTATAATTCACTAATATTCAAAAAGTTTGAAGGGATTTTTTTTTCAGAAACAAGCTACATTTAATAGCAATAATTGAATATATTATGCCAGTCCATCTCTCTTCTAACTAAGGAAAATGCACAGATTTTGTCCTAGTATAGGGACTATTGGGCCTAATTATCTACACATATCCATGCATTACACAAAAACTCAAATTAAGAATAACATTTTCCAATGCTAGTTTGTCTCTGTCCTAAATACAACAGCATTGAAAAGACTGTTTTGTGTTCAATATTTTGCAGCATTTGCTGCTCATTGCTTAGTAGCAAGTTGAGACTTTAGAACAGGGAAATAAAGTTGCTCCTGAAAGCAGGAAAGGAAGGTAGGAGTCCCAGGGGGACTGGGCTTTGTGTTTGATGAATGAGTCTTTTTCAGGTGTCTGTTCTTTGGCTTTTAAAGGAAACATAGACACTCTTCTATCTGTCCCCACGTCCATTGTATGAAATTTGCCTCATTTGGGGACTCCATTATTTTCCTGGCTGTGAAATGGAGAGGCAGTGGGGTTTGCAGGAATGTGCTGCCTGGATGCATCCCCAGGGGAGGCTCTTCTTTGGCAACCTTCCTCATACTACAGTCTGAGGAGGAAGACTTAGTAAGTAAATCCAAGTTCTATGATAGAGAGAGGACAAAGGAGCAGTGAATGGATATGGTAGTCAAAAAACCCTCACCACTTCTGGCTTTCTGTTCATATCCCTGCCACCTCTACTGTCTATGTAACAAAAGATTGAAGTTGGCTCCATCCATTTCTATTCTGAATTGACTGGAATTGTGTGACTCTAAAAGATAATCTATAAACTTAAAGAAAAGTCTGCATGAATTGAAAGTTAGAAAAATTAAAAATAGTATGGTTTGTAGTTGCAAGATATCCTTGCTGGAACTACCTGATGGGTAAAGAAGCTTCATTTCCTCTGGGTGCTCTGGCTATAAAATCCTCTGAAGGGGTCATTCCAGATGGACATGCTTGTTACAAGGCAGCATTCTGCCCAATAAGGATTCGTGGAAAAGCAATGTTCAAATGTAGTTTATAAACACTCTCATCTCTGAACTGCATCAGCAAAACTGATCCTTACCAACCCGCGAGGGATAGCTCAGAGCTCAGATCAGCAGGCTCACTCTGCCAAGAGCAAACAAGGCATAAAGCATTTCATTCACTCAGAGATTTCATTCAATCTGAATTATCCTCATCAAATTAGGCATCAAAGTGATGAGGTTGGTCATGGGCATCATCATCATCATCATCATCTTCATCTTCATCATTTTGTGGTGAATTTATAACACCAAAATATACATCCCTGATGAGAAAAGTTCTAAGACACATTTCCACGGAAAAGATCTCACAAATAAGGAATATGACATGACTGGAAAAGACTTCACTAATCTAGATATTTATAAAGACCTCATGGCATGTTTTTAAAATACATGACCTTTAAAAATCTTAATAAAACGCACTGAAACAATTTAAAATAAAATACTCTTTCTCCCTTCAATAATGCTGATCAACACCACAATCCAAACTAGAAAATAGCTAGGAGTTACCGAAAGCTTCCTGCAAACCAAGAGCTACAAGGAGCAGTTTACATACTTATTTTAATATAATCCTCATGAGATCCTCTGAGATTAGTGCTTTTTGCTTTTTTTTTTTTTTTTTTTTTTGAGGTGGCAGGGCAGGGGAGAGGTAGAGACTCCTGAAGTAGTCTCCAGGCCCAGCACGGCCCTGATGCCCAGTGCAGGCTCAGTTTTATGACCCTGAGATCGTGACCTGAGCCAAGATCATGACCTTAGCCAAAATCAAGAGTCAGACACTTAACCCACTGAGCCACCCAGGCACCCTGAGGTCAGTACTATTTTTATTCCCATTTAACCAAGTAGGGAACAGACTTTGAGAAGGCAAATGACTTGACAAAGGTCATCTAGCTGGTAGGTGATGGAAGTGGAATTTAAGCCCACAACTGTGGGTCGCTGTACTGAATGTGTAACACACAGTGGGGGGAACAGAACTAAATAAATTAGAAATTTTGGATTTCTATTGAGGCAGCAGGAGCTAACCCTTTGCTGTGACTTTCCCTCGAATACTGAAAAAGGAGAAAAGCTTTAAAGGAAAAGCTGTCAAATAATTTGCCATTTCTAGAGGAGCCATTTTCCTACTACCGCTAGACCAGGAAGGTATTTTTGTCCTGTCCAGATTCAAGGACAGGATAAAGAGCCTGTTCCAGGATTTTGAAAGATGACTGCTCAGTCACAATTTCGAGAGGCAGTCTGTATAGTTTTGGGGGTTTTTTTGTTTGTTTGTTTGTTTGTTTGTTTGTTTTTGAGAGCAGGCACATGTGCTAGTGAAGGTTGTGTGGAAGAGCAGAGAGAGAGAATCTCCAGAAGACTCTCCAGTCAGCCCAGAGCCTCACAACCCTGAGATCATGACCTGAGCTGAATCAAGAGTCAGATGCTTAACTGAGTCACCCAGGTGCCCCTCTGTGTAGTTCTTAAAATCACTCATTCTCACAATGGCTCAGAGAAATAGGTGCTATTATTTCTTTTTTTCTACTGATGAGTAAACAGAGGCCCAGAGAAGCTAACTTTGCCAAGGTCACACCTTGTATGTATTAGAGCCAGAACCTGCACTCAGAGAGTTTGACTTCAGCTGTTGTGAGAATTAGAGTCAACACTTGTCCAGTGGTTAGAGCACACTTGGCACACTGTACAGTAGGCCTCTGCACAACGTGGGTGTTAGGGGTGCTGACACCTGGTGCAGTCGAAAATCCATGTATAACTTGCTTTCCCTGAAACTTAACTACATTAGCCTACTGTTGACTGGAAGCCTTACCAGCGATATAAACAGTTGATTAACACATATTTTGTATATTTGCATGTTTATATATACATAAAGCATACAAATAATACAAAATTATATAATATATATTATATACTGTATTCTTACAAATAATAGGCTAGAGAAAAGAAAATGTTATGAGGGGCACCTGGGTGGCTCCATGGCTGAGCAACTGCCTTTAGCTTAGGGAGTGATCCTGAGGTCCTGGGATGGAGTCCCACATTGCACTCCCCGCAGGGAGTTTGCTTCTCCCTCTACCTGTCTCTGCCTCTCTCTGTGTGTCTCTCATGAATAAATAAATAAAATTTTAAAAAGAAGAAAATGTTATTGAGAAAACTATAATAAAGAGAAAATACATTTATTATACTGTATTTATGCACCAGAAAAAAATCCATATATAAGTGGACCCATGCAGTTCAATCCATGTTGTTCAAGGGTCAACTGTAAGTATTTTATAAACTATTGGCTAATATTAGTGCCCACAGGGGAATAATCCTTGTTTAAGACCCAATAGTTGACCAAAGAGTTCAGTGCCATTCATGTTTCCCTTCTTGTCCACAAGTTCAGACTCAGGCTCTCCATGCATATTATTCTAAAAGTGTTTAAGATATATTGTTCACTCCTACTTTCCCACTATGACCTGATGCATCAGACCTGCTCTCACCTTCCTAGCTCACTCTGAAATGAACATGGACTTTTACGTTGTTCTGCATAACTAAAAAGTTAATTCACCTGCCTTATGACCTGACCAGCTCGCCCTTCACCTCAGGGTGCCCCCCGGGCATCTCCATATCTTAGAATCCACATCATACCACCAGCCCTTAGGGGAAAGGAAGGCATTCCTCCCTACCACCTTCATCATGTGCCTGTACACACATGCACACCTACACACCCAAGACTAAAGCTATACCTTAAAACCTAATTTCCTATCCTATCACAGAAGAGGACTCTTCCAGGAGATTGAAGAGTGAGAAGTTCATGTTCTTCCTGGGGCAACCGTGCCCTTCCAAAAAGAGGGTGTTCTCTCCTTCTTAGCCACCAAAGAAAACAATTCACATGAGACCACATTGTTCTGACATAGTGCATTTGGGGTCACACCTCCACTAAAATATTCAAGTTACATAATCAGGTCCCTAAACACCTTAATCTGAAATATCTACATTCAGGCACTACTTCAGTACATTGTTGCCTTTCCCTTGCTTACATTTCATTGATTAAAAAGCCCAATGTCTGCCACAAGGTTAAATCCAAGTCTCTAAGGAACTATAAAGGGCTTATAACTTTAATTGATTGAATTAATTTGATTATTAAAGCTTAGGGTATAGTCTCAGGGAAACCCTTTAGAAAGAACAAACTGATATGTACCCACCAACTTGCACACAGACGCACACAGAATGCATAAATTAAGGAGAGAATATTGATGACTTGGCATGGTGTTCTTGACAAAGGAGTCCCTGTAAACTTACAGGGACATGGGTTACAGGCTCTTCCAAAGTCTTACATGGGAGGAGATGGTGACTTTGATGAGGTGGGAGCAGTAGAGAAGGAGTCAGATTTGGGATCTATTTTTGAAGTAGAGTGAAAAGATCTCTGTAAATTGTACTCTATAAATTGGATATGGAGTTTTAGAGAAAAAAGTAATTCTGGTGGAATGTTATTTAACCATAAAAAAGAAGGAACTATTGCCATTGTGACAATATGGATGGACCTTGAGAGCATCATGCTAGGTGAAATCAGTTAAAGAAAGACAAATACGGTATGATCACTTATATGTGAAATCTAAAAAGGCTGCACTCAGAGAATCAGGGTTTGTTGGTGGCTGCCAGGGGCCAGGGGATGGTAGAAAGGAACAGATGTTGGTCAAAGGGTCCAAACTGCCAGTTAGGAGATGATCTGGTGTATGATCCAGATCTGAGGATCTGATGTAGAGCACAAGGATGATAGTTAACAATACTGTATTGTATACTTGAAAGTTGTTTAGAGAATAAGGCTGAAATGTTCTCAACACAACAACAAAAATGGTAACTATGTGAGGTAATAGATGTGGTCATCATTTCTCATTATATATGTATATCAAATCATCACAGTATATACCTTAAACATACACAATGTTGTATGTCAATTTTAGTTCAATAAATATGGGAAAATGTAAAACAAAAAACAAAATGTAATTTAGGGCCTGAGTAGCTCTAATCATGGGAGTGTCACAGACCTAGGTGGGGGCCCATAGGTAGACCAGGCTTGGAAGGGGAGGGGCTAGGAGTGGGAAATTAGGAATTTTTGTTTGGGGCATGTTAAGTTTGAGAAGTCCATTAGATACCCAAGAGGAGATTTTGCAGAGGCAAATATGCAAATATGGGGCTCAAAGGAGAGGTAGCAGAGAAGCCTGAGGAAGGGATCTGCAAGGAGAAGGAGAAACAGGTGAGGGTGGTGTCCCAGAAGCCAGTAAAGAGAATGTTTCAGGAGGAAATAGGTGATCAAGCCTCTCAAATGCTCCAGAAGGCCAATTGAAGCCACAGCTGAGTTGACTTTGTCAGGGTGAGGTTGGTCACACCTCAAATGAGAGGGCTTTCAGTGGTGGGGGGTGTAGATATAGGAGACTGAGGTCAAGACTGTGGAGGGACCTATGTAGTTTTCTTAGTGGAGGTGCAGGTTCTGACTAGAATTCAGGACTGAGAAAGCACATAGGGTCTTGGTGTCTTTTGATAATCCTGGTCATCTTGAATGTAGGTAGAGCTTTTATTTTTTTTTAAGATTTTATTTATTATTTGAGAGAGAGAGAAAGAGTGAGCATGAGCTGTGGGGAGGGGCAGAGGGAGAAGGAGAAGCAGACTCCCCACTGAGAAGGAAGCCCAATATGGGGCTTGATCCCAGGACCCCGGGATCATGACTTGAACTGAAGGCACACTTAACCGACTGAGCCACCCAGGTGCCCCTAGATAGAACTTCTAAACATCTCATAGAGGAGGTAGTTTTGTTGTCATCAAAGCACATAAAATATATAATTTTCTGAAATATTAGGAATAAACATTATTACTGAAACCTCAGAAGTGGAGGACTTAGGTGAATGGCCATGACGATGCTGTTAACCCCATCACTGTAGACATAAGCATTGGGAAAGTAGACGGTTTGAAGCCCTTCAAAAGGTAATTTCCCACCTGCCCACACCCCCTCTCACCTAGCTAGGGCCTGGCTGGTTCCCTTTGTGCAGGAAGGAGGGGATCTCACACCCCTCAGTGGTGCTGGCAGAACTTGGTGCACTGGGTGGAGTAGGGGACTAGGTTGGTTTAGGGTCTGGCTGGAAAGCTGAGCTGTGGCCCAATGAAGTGGTGCTTGAGAGCAAGGGTGAAGACATGCTGGGGTTGATCACAGAGGTAGGGATTGGGGACTGAAGAGTGCAGTCGAAGCCAGGAGAAAAGTGGATTCACAAAGAAAGGAGATGGTTAGAAGAGATTCCTGGGATGGGAAGGAAATGTACAAAGAAGTTTTTTGTTTTTTGTTTTAAGATCTATTTATTTATTTATTAGAGAGAGAGAGAGAGCATGAGCATAGGGAGGGGTAGGGAGAGGGGCAGAGGGAGAGAGAGAGAGAATCTCAAGCAGACTCCCCCCTCAGTGTGGAGCCTGACATGGGGCTTGATTCCATGACCACAAGATCATGACCTGAGCCGAAATCAAGACTCAATTGCTCAAATAACTGAGCCACTCAGGCACCCCAGAAAAGGGTTATTATGAGCATCAGGTCAGTATTTGAGTCAGCTGGGCCCACTTCAAGGAACCCGAGGATGATCCCCCATAGTAATAGTATTGGTAGAAAAAGTTCACAAATGCCTAACAGAGTTATCTTATAGGCTCAGATTTGTTCTGTTTAGATATTGTGTGCCCAAAAAGGGTACACTGAAGCCCTAACTCCCATCCAGACCTGTGAATGTGACCCTATTTGGAAATAGGATCTTTGTAGGTATAATTAGGTTAAGATGTGGTCATACAGGAGTACAGTGATCCCTGATCCCATATGACTGGTGTCCTTTTCATAAGAATAAGTTTGGATGCAAACACAGAAGGGAGATGGCCATGTGAAGGTGAGGCCAAGATTGATTGGAGGGATGTGCCTCAAGAGCTACCAGAATTGGGAGGAGGGAAGAAAAGATCCTTCCTTAGAAGCTTAGGAGGGAGTGGGGCCTTCCGAACAGCTTGATATCAGTCTTCCAGCCTCCAGAAGCATGAGGAAATAAATTTGTCTTCTTTTTATCCTGTTGCTTTTTAAAATTTTTATCTTGTTTTAAGCCATTCAGTTTTCCATACTATTATAGCAGCCGTAGGAAACTAAAATAGAAACTATAGAAATTTTTTGACATATACACGTATCTGTACACATAAATCTGTATAAAGAAAATATTCTACTACTTTTGCAAATGTCTAAGGGATGAGGTTTTAAAATTCTCAACTCAGGAATAAACTGCATAAAATCCAAATCAATGCCTGTATTTATTTTCTCCCCAAGTAATTAAACAAATGTAAGGTGGTGGCGGAGGCTAGCTTCACTTGGTTTCCAGTGAATAGTGTTGATGAGTCAGGACCATTACTTCTCTCAGAAAATGCCCTGTAAAAAGCAAAATCTGAGTGTTGTGTTTACGAAAGTGATACCATATGTTGGTTGATTAACAAGTTGTCAGAATATTAGAAGTTCTTGGCTGATTGCAAGAAGGAGCATCTGTTTGCTGAATCTCTTATCTAATGTGTATACAGATATCGCCAGGTTTGGCATTTTTCCTAAATATCAGATATAAATTCCTGCAGTATTTAGCCTTTGGAGAGTAACATTGATGTACTGCTGGGGTTTAATATGTTTATTCTCAGGAAAGCAAGTGAAGTGAGGCCAAAGAGATGATATATATACAGAAGAATGTTATGTACCATTCAGAATCATTTTACCGCTATACCTTGTATCATCTACCACAACTAATGTTTACTTGAATGTCACTTGCGTAGAAACTTAAGAAAAAAATGAAATCAACTTAAGAGCTATTTATTGCCTTATTGATAGAATTTCACAATGCTTTCTATGTATAAAGTAACTTAGAGTTCACAAATGCTTTCCCTACACAACCCTGTAAGGATGGCGAGAAATTGTATCTCCATTTCACAGATGAAGAATGTGCAGTTGAGCAGAGGATAATCCACCTGGCATTGAAGTGTTGGAACCAGGACATAAAGCCAGCTCCTTTCAGTTCTATTACCGCACCACCTACACATTCCATACACTCGGGAACTGGTTGTGGGCACTCTGACAGGATCTCGTCGGGGTGAAATTCTGGAGTTTTCCTTTGTTCCTTTTTAAAATATTTTATTTATTTATTTGAGAGAGAGCACAAGCAGCGGGGAGGGGCTGAAGGAGGGGGGGAAGCAGACTCCCCACTGAGCAGGGAGCCTTATGTGGGGCTCAATCCCGGAACCCCAGGATCACGACCTGAGCTGAAGGACAATTCACTGACAATTAACCAACTGAGCTGCCCAGGTGCACCCTCTTTGTTCTTTTTCACAATCCCTGTTCCATCCAGTCAGCCACTATATGTTTTGGGTTGTGCCATTTGAGCTTCAGCAAGTAGATTCTGCTGGGGAGGAAGAACTTTTCCTCTGGTGTTCAGCATATGGAGGCCTAACAAATTTAATTGATGAAGAACAGATTAACAGGAGAATATTAACAGGAGAATATTAATTTCATTAATATTTTACATGGATAGGAGTTGTCCGAAAAGAAGTGAAACTCAAAAAGGTGGTTAGTTTCAGGGGTTAATATACCATTTAACCACAGCTCTTCTTTGGGCTTCAAGGGACAATAAATTGTGCAGAAGCAACTAGAAAGTAAATGGGGGTAGGGGTGCCTGGGTGGCTCAGTAGGTTAGGTATCTACATTTGGCTCAGGTCTTGATCTCAGGGCCCTGGGATCAAGCCCTGCATTGGGCTCCCTGCTCAGCAGGGAGTCTGCTTCTCCTTCTCCCTCTGCCCCCACCCCTGCTTGTTCTCTCTTTCTCTCTCTCTCTCCCTCCCTCCCTCAAATAAAGAAATAAAATCTTTTTTTAAAAAAGAAAATATATATAGAAAGGGAACTAGTGGAAGATACGGGTTATTTTAGTAAGATGTGTTTATGCGGACTCATCTCAGTGCTGACTCTGTCTCCAGTGATAAGAGTTGTTCCTGGAACAGGTGTGGGGCACACCTTCACAAAGGGAAATTTATGCCCTGCTTTTAAGCAGAAAGGAGGAGGACAGAGAGTTTCTCCTGGGTCTGCTGTTCCTTAATTGCTTTCAGCTCTAAATAATCCTTATACCAAAGTGGAATAGTTTGGGGAAGAATATCCTGATCCCTTTCAAGCTGTCTCCACTGCTCATCAAAGCAGACATGAAATAAGTAAGGTAGAAAAAGGACTCCTCTTATGTTAACTGAGTTCACAGTTAGACTTACATTTCAGCTGTTCCGTTTTCCTTGAAATTCTTCAGCACTCATGGTCTTAGAACGAAGTGCCTCTCTGACATGATGTACACACCATCTTCTTTAGCCTTAATTCTTTGTCCTATATTTTTACAACTCACATGAAGTCTACATTATGGAGAAGTCCTTCAGTACATCAGGAAGGTGGGGCATACTATAAAAACAGAGGATTTTTTTTTTTAAGTATCTCAAATTTAAGCCCTTTATTTAGATTGCAAGTCAAGTATTACGTTTGGGAATTTCTGGCTGTCATTCCTTTGCTTAAGGTAGGAGAAGGAAAAAAAAAAAACTTCACCTCTACATCTTATCTTCAGTGACTGGGACCTGTGAATTAAAGTGACAACAGGCAGAGATTCATAGGAGAGGAGGTTTATTTCATATGCACATCAGAGACCTCACCTAAAAGAATTGAGAGCCCTAGGGTGCCAGTCTGGCTAAGTGGGTGGAGTATGCATCTAGGGGTTGTAAATTCAAGTCCCATGTTGGGTCTAGAGATTACTTGAAAATAAATCTAGAATAATAATTGAAAATGCTTAAAAGTGGGTAGACCTGGAAGCTTATACTGTTTTAATAAAAGGTGGTAAATTATAGAGAAGTGACAGGACAAAGGAAAATAGGTTTGGGCTTCTAGAGGAGTTAATTGTGGGAAGGTAAGTAAATATATGGGGGAAGCCAAGAAGAGGTAAGGGTTGAATAAGGTAAGGATTTTGAGTTCTGTTATGCAGATTCAAACTGACTACCCTCTCCAGTGAAGAGAGTCATCTTCTTTGATAGCAGAGAGGGGAGGCAGGACACCTTTACAGAGAGAAATATATGCCCTCCTTTTAGACAGAAAAGAAGAGGGCAGCAAGTTCTCCCTGCATTTACTGCTTCTCAGTGGCCTTCACCTCAAAATAATCCTTATGCCAAAGTGGCCTATTTTAGGGTGGCATATCCTGACTCTCCTCATTACCTCTCCAGTCAGACCCTTCCCTATTTCTAATCATATTCCTAGCCACTCAACTTCTGGACTTTCAAGCAAAGTAGTTCACTTCTTGCCCTCTACCCTCCTTCCTCTAAACTCATGCTCCTGTATCCTTCTGTAATACCATTTCTTCCCATCTTCTCCCCTCCAACCTCATTCTCAAATTTATTTTCCTGTTTTAACAACCCACGCCCCCCCCCCCCACACACACACACAGACCTCCAGCCACTCCAGATGGCTTCTTCTTCTAAGTGTGTTGGGCTCTCATTGTCTGAGGATTTCATTTGACAATCTGTCACGTAGTCCTTCAGAGGTTCAGTGGTTGTTTGAACAATTACATAGATCTCCTATTGTTATTTAATTTCTCACATTTTGCTCCCTTTGTCTGTTTAATCTCAATTCTGCTTCTCTCCCTACCCCCACCCACCCACCCCTGCTGTCTGCATCTTGGAGTATTGCTCTTCAGAGTGTGAGCCAAGGGAAATCTAGACCAAAGTCCTCCAGAGCTCTTGGTAAAAAGGTAGATTCCCAGGGCTGATCATGGATCTGCTAAATTGGCTTCCCGGAATTCTTCTGCATAGTGAAACGTATGAATCATTGATTTAGACAGCACATGTCATTCATTAATGTGTTCATTCAACAATGATTTGAGCACAAATTAGGTGCAGGGTACATGGAATACAGCATTGATTGAGGCAGACATGGTCCCTGTTATCTAGACATTTCTAACCTCCTTTGGGAAGCTGACAATGAATAAGGACTGGAAAGTATGATGTGGATTACAAGGGGAGATGACAAGAGCTGTGGGAATATTTAAGTGGGGGTCTGATGTAGCAGTGGCAGGTGTCAGAGAATGTTTCTTTGCTGAGATGGAGTTGAGAACTGAAGGAGGAGTAGGACTTGGCTAGGAAGGGAGATGCATAAAGCTCTGAGGCGGGAAGGAGTATGGCCCCTTCTTGGAAGGGACAGGGAGCAACAGGACTTGAGTCCCCAGGCTACTTCTTCCCAGTTAGAGAAGTAGCAAGTGGTCAGATCATTCAGGGCCTTGTGGCCAGGCTGAGGAGTTTGGAACGTATCCTAAGGGCAGTGGCTTCCGTCGAAGGGAAGTAGCATGATCATTTTTGTCTTTCGGATTGTTTTAGCTCTAGATTGAAGCAAAGCATGTACCTGGAGAGACTAGCTGGGAAGACTTTGCAATTGTCCAGAAGAAAGGTGCTGATAGGATGAATTCAAATAGTACATAGGAGAGTAATTAGGTGGGCTTTAGTTATTAATTGCATATTGTGGTGAGAGAAAGGGTGGTGCCAGGAATGTCTTTCATGTTTATTTTGCTAACAGTGGTTGGAGCCATGGAACCCTAAGAAAGGACCAAGTTCTTTTCTTCCTGCATGGAACCTGCTTCTCCCTCTGCCTGTGTCTCTGCCTCTTCTCTCTCTCTCTCTCTCTCTCTCTGTCTCTCTGTAATAAATAAATAAAATCTTAAAAAAAAGAGATAGAATTTAAGTGGGCTTTGAAAGGACTCTGGAATTCAGTTTAGCACCAATGGGGATCCAGTTAGAAGACCACATACATGCTGATCCTTCTTGGTGGGTTTTTTTCTTGTTTACTTGATATTTGGTGATCAGCTGAGTTCACAGTTCTGTATTCTTAAAATCCATCTTCAAAAGTGACTCTTTCTTGTAAGGAGATTGTGGTGGCTTTGTTTGCTTGTCTGTTTGAATTTGGTTTTGTTTAGGAAGTAGGTTGGGTCTATAGGGCTCTTTGCATGTACTTATGTTTGTTTGGGGAAGGGGAGCTTAGTGGAAGTATGCATGTTCTTTTTTTTTTTTAATATATTTTTTTTAATTTTTATTTATTTATGATAGTCACAGAGAGAGAGAGAGAGGCAGAGACACAGGCAGAGGGAGAAGCAGGCTCCATGCACCGGGAGCCCGACGTGGGACTCGATCACCGGGTCTCCAGGATCGCGCCCTGGGCCAAAGGCAGGCGCCAAACCGCTGCGCCACCCAGGGATCCCAGTATGCATGTTCTTTAAAGTTAATCTGTAAACACAACTTGTGTCATCCAGCTATGGATGAGCTCAGATGTACTGGAAGATACCAGAGAACTTCCATGAAGAGGACAAATAAACACAAGAGCTATGTTATTGTATATGGACATTGCAGTGCTGCTGGTGAAAGTTCACATCTAGTGAGAAATTTTAGGGTGAATTGGTCTTTGATGAAAGTGCACTCTAGGTGTGCAGTGGTTCTCATTGGATATGACCCTTCCAATTTAGCCTAATTTCCAAGAAAGAGCAGGCCATGGGAAGCTCTGGATTCTCCTCCTACCCCTCTTCCTGTGATTTTCCTTCCTTTCTGTGTGTGTGTGTGTGTGTGTTCATCATCTGCTTGTCATTCATCTAAACAAAAGAGAATAATGACTAAAGAAGCAAAGGGGCTACATCACTGTGTCCTAGAAATACCCCAGTCATTGTTCTCTGAGTTTCAAAAATTATACAAAAAGCTTTATAACCAAGCCCAAATGACAGATTGTAAAAGCATAGTCATTGGCTTGGTCCTACATTCTATTTTATTTTATTTTTCAGATTTTATTTATTTACTTGACAGAGCAAGCACACAAGGAGGGGGCGGGGGCAGAGGCAGAGGGAGAAGCAGGCTCTCCACAGAGCAGGGAGCCTGATACAGACTCGATCCCAGGACTCCGGAATCATGACCTGAGCAGAAGGCAGCCGCTTAGGCAACTGAGCCACCCTGGCACTCAGTCCTACATGTATGAGAAACCTTCCGCTTGACTCTACTTGGTTCTTCTGAGTGGCAGGGAGCTCCCCCTCTATTTTAAGAATCAACCAATTGTGTTACTAAATCTAATTAGACAGAAAGGTTTCCTGTAACGAATCAAAATGAGCCCACTCGCCGACACTTGACACTTGTTCTGCACCTCACAGCAACACAGAATAAATCTGTTCTATATTCTGTGTGACAGCCTTTCAAATGTACTAAGACAACTGCCGTGTCTCCTCCAGCAGTTTCCTCTGCAAACTAAATGTCTCCAGTTCCCTTGGATGCATTTCTTATAGGGCATAGTTTCTGCATTCTTCACCATCTTTCTAAAAATGAGCCTCCTCTGGGCCCCCTCTCGGAAGCCAGTCGCCCCTTTCCGAGTGACACCCACACCGACCAGAGCCCTGCATGGCAGGACGGCTGCCTCTTGGTCCATCTTGTGTTTCTTTCTATGACAATCACTTCATTTTAAGTGGAGGACAATGAGTGGAGACCAAAGGAAGTGTGGGATGTGTGTTGTGTTTAGAGCCCTGAGATATTCCCAGCTTGGTGGAATATTTAGGTTTGCTTTATAACAGAGCAGTTTTTCACTTGCAGGACTTGAAATGTACTGAATCCCAGTGAAATGACTGGCTAGTAAATGGAAGGGGTTTTAAATTCCTTCAGAGTAGAATGGAAAGATGTTCCCCTTTTTCACTTTTCATGTGACAGTTGTACCTTAATCTGTTTTTGGGAACAGCTGTGGGAACAGATGTTTATTTTAGATGTAGTTTTCGTGTGTGTGTGTGTGTGTGTGTGTGTGTGTGTGTGTGTGTGTGAGGCCTTTGGTTTTTTGTTTTGTTTTGTTTTGTTTTGTTTTTGTTTTGTAGTATACCCAGCAAAATCCTTTTCAGGAAGAGATGTTTATGAAAGCCCAGATCGTTTTTCTTTCTTTTTTTTTTTTAATTTTTATTTATTTATGATAGTCACACAGAGAGAGAGAGAGAGAGGCAGAGACACAGGCAGAGGGAGAAGCAGGCTCCATGCACCGGGAGCCCGACGTGGGATTCGATCCCAGGTCTCCAGGATCGCGCCCTGGGCCAAAGGCAGGCGCTAAACTGCTGCGCCACCCAGGGATCCCCCCAGATCGTTTTTCTAGTGCAAGTAGGCTACCACTTGTATAGTACATTCACACTGTTACCCACACTGCTAAGCTCCTTCCAAGGGCACGGGCCTCTGCTCCATGTTCTGTGTGGTTTTTCATGCAGCCGCCACCCCTTCCTTGCTTCATAAGACTCCCAGTGCAGGCTTACAACTGACGGGGAGGTCACTGGTCAACAGAGAGTGTCTGATAGAAATAGGAAGTTGACCCTTCCAGCTGGCAATATTAGATTTAAAACCAGGAGCAGCAGAAGATTGCTCTTCCTGTTTGTCCTCAGTACGATCATCATTAACACTATGAAATCACAGATGTGCTGGCAAATCCTGGTCTTCATTGATGCAGGGGCAATAACTATTATCTCAGAAAAAAAAAAGTTATTTCTTTCATTAATATAGCATAACCTAGATATGTGTAACACTGATAAAGTGCTTCTGTATGTAAAAAGAGAAAGACACAAAATGCTGAAATAATAGTTTTCACTGATCTTAAAGCTTGACCTGCAATGAAAGATGAGACCCTCAGGAAGAGGCTCCCTTTCCGATCTGTTTTCCATTTATCTATGAACTGAAAAGAGAAATTCTTTGCTAAAAAGTGAACTCTTGGAACACCATGTACACAATCATCGCTGTTGTAAGTCTTCCAACTTTCTCTGTGTACCCTGTAAAACCACACGTAACATTCCAATATCTGAGCAGCATCGATGCTCCAAGATGCCTCATGTCAACCCTCCCATATAAGGAATTCCAGCTGAGGTAAGTTACAAGTGCTTGTACCAGGTCACCACGGTACCACGGTTCTGCAGGTTGGTTGATAAATGCTTAATAAGAATCTCCTCCAGGGGTGCCTGGGTGACTCAGTCGGTCAAGCGTCTGCCTTCAGCTCAGGTCATGATCCTGGGGTCCTGAGATCGAGCCCCACATCGGGCTCCCTGCTCAGCAGGGAGCCTGCTTCTCCCTCTCCTTCTGCCATCTCCACTGTTTGTATGCTCTCTCTCAAATAAATAAATACTTTAAAAAAATCTTCTCTGTGATGCTCTTTAGTATCCTCTTGCAAGACCTCTTCCTTTTTTAAAAAAATATTTTATTTATCCATTCATAGAGACACAGAGAGAGAGAGAGAGGCAGAGACACAGGCAGAGGGAGAAGCAGGCTCCATACAGGGAGCCCGACATGTGACTCTACCCCATGTCTCCAGGATCACGCCCCAGGCCCCAGGCTGCTGGCAGCGCTAAACGCTGGGCCACCAGGGCTGCCCGCAAGACCTCTTCTTTTGTTGCAACTAGGTTATTTTATTATTATTTTTTTCTGGTTATTTTATTATTCTTCACTTATTTTAATAAGTATACCTGTTCATGTGATTAAAAAATGGCAATACTAATTCATACTTCTATTACCTGAATAACCAGCTTTCAGGAATGCCCCGCCCTCATTTGAAGAATTAGGACATCAACATACCTACTCTACCTTCTATTCTATCTTCCCAATACACGTTAGCAATATTGTTCTATTTAAATGTCCACTGTTCATAACATTTCAGTTCTGAAATTATAATGTCCACAGTTGTCTTGGTTTTAGTACAAATGGTGCTCTGTCCTCATGGCAGCTCTTTTCCTCCAGCTTTTTAAATCTTCTCTTGGATGATTGGCCTTTGGTCTTCCAAATTTTTTTTAGAAAATCTGATATTTCTTCAAGAAGGCTCACAAATTATTTTCCTGAGTTCTTTTTTTTTTTTTCTTAAAAATGTTATCTATTTATTCGTGAGAGACACAGAGAGAGAGGCAGAGACATAGGCAGAAGGAGAAACAGGCTCCCTGCAGGAAGCCCAATGTGGGACTGGGGACTCAGGACTGGATACCAGGACCCTGAGATTACAATCTGAACCAAAGGCAGATACTCAACCACTGAGCCACCCAGGTGTTCCTTTCCTGAGTTCTTAAAATTAAAAATCCTTTTCCTTTTTACCTGAATGAGTGTGAAGTATAGAATTCTTGAGTCACACTTGACCTCTCTGAAGACTTTTAGTGTGATACCTTGTACGATTTGCTCTGTATCCATTTTGGTCTTAGTCTATATTTCAATCTGTAGATTCAAGTCTTTTATTTCAGGAAGTCTTCCTGAATTAGCTTTGGATATAATCATATCTTCTTCTCTTATTTGAGATTCTCCAGAGATGCCTATTATTTAGAAGTTGGGTCTCTTTAGTTTTCCTCCCATGTAAGTTCTTATTCATTCAATTTCACTTGTTTTTTCCCTCCAAGCTCATTTTACTTTGTTTCCTCAACTCTACACTCCCTGACTTAGATTGTGCTTCCAGCATCATTTCTCCTCTTTTCTTCTTCCAACATTGCCTCATATCTAAGCTCACTTTATTTAGGTGCCTTTGAAATGTTCATCACAACCCTGACCCACAAGCCCAGCCCATGTCTTTAGATTTGTTCATAAGTGATTACTGAAGACCTAATTAGGGATCCAATTTTCACTCAATTTCCCTTAACCTGAGCTTCCTCCCTTGTCACAATACCATGGGTTCATCGAATCCCTTTTTCTTCTTTTTTCCTCTTTTATATTTGTTCACATAACTTGTGAACTGACTAACCATAGTAAGCTCCTCACAGTTTCACCCTCTACCCTGCCTCCTAGATGATGTTTCCTTTCTCAGTTTCTAGAAAATACCACTATCTATATGTGTCTGTATCCCTTCACTAACACTTTCTATGCTTTTACCCAGTTCCCATCTCATTGTGAAGCAGCCTATTATCAGCACAGAAAAGGGAACAAGTAACCTTGGGAATTTAAGGGGGTAACCCTTAGGGAGTTGACCTCATGCATGCAATTTCTTAGAAGTTCAGTGTTTTATCTTTAAAAGAAGGCACTATTTTTGTTTAATTCCATGATTTCTGTGTTTGCTTAAATGTTTATGGGAAATGGTCTAAATTATTTAGCTACCATTACTTAGTTTAATTCCCTCACCTTACCTCCAATCTTTGAGTAAAACTGAAGCCTTGAAGAGATAAGCCACAATAATAATGAGGTTTCAAGTACTTTCTAGCAAGCCAGTGGGGATCCTCAGGGATCTAAGGATCTCAGCCTCGAATAAACCACATACATGTTTAAAAGGGCCCCTCATTTCCATCTTTGAATCTCTGGCCTCTGGCACAGTACCAGGTGCATATTTGTCATTCCATAATTGTTTGTAGAATTGACTAGAATTGTAGTTGCAATATTTCTTCTCCATGTTCAATAGGCCACAACCTATTTTGGCTAATTTCTGGTGCATTCTAACCAAAATTCAATTGTTCTTTGTACTGAAGGAAGGATCAAGGTGAGGCCTTAAGGAATTCACTGTAATGTGTGTTTATACAGTGATTGCCAAGACTCAGCTCTTGAAATACGTGTTTCTGGTCATCCCCTCCAGCCTCAAGGAGACCGGACATTTTTCTTAAGCCTCGGTAAGGAAGTACAGTAAACTGTCTGGGAACACAGGTCCTGTAATCAAACTGCCTGATTACAAATCCTGGTATCACTCTTGATATTTGTATGTCCATGGGCTTGTTCGCTGACTTGTCAAGGTTTCCTTTTCCTCCTCTGTTATATGGGAATGATAATACCTACCTCGTTGGGTTGTTGAGAGGAATACATGTCATGTATGAAAATATTCAACATAAATCCTGAGACAAAGTGTGCCCTCATTAAATGACATCTATTGTTACTACTAAATGGTTGACTGAAGGAATAGATTTATGAACCAAAAACATTCTGTTTAACAAAACTTTGAAAATGTGACCCAAAGACTGGGTGGCACCTCTTGACAATAAGTAACTGCCTTTGTGTGAAACCCCGTAATTCCCACAATGAATGTAACAATTAAAAATCTTGTCCCATTTCCCCCTCACATATACATGCACATATGCTGTCATCCAGTAATAATAAAATAGAGGAAGAAGGTTTAGCCTATATAGGTCTTGTGCTATATTCATTTCTCACCCTTACTTCTTTTTTTTTCTTTTTTTTAAGATTTTATTTGTTTATTCATGAGAGACATGCAGAGAAAGGCAGAGACACAGGCAGAGGGAGAAGTAGGCTCCCTGCGGGGAGCCTGATGTGGGACTTGATCCCCAGACCCCAGGGATCACACCCTGAGCTGAAGGCAGATGCTCAACCACAGAGCCACCCAGGTGCCCCTCTCACCCTTACTTCTTTCTAAAGCCTGAACTTCCCCAATAGCTTTGTGTGCTTGGGGCCCCGAACCACCTACCTCAGAGTAGAATGGTAAGCAGCCTTGGACTCCCACTGAGCTTTAGAAGTTAGCTTTTGGGCTTTCCCATTGCAGGATTGCCCTGGTTGACAAACATAAGGAGCCCAGAAGTTTCTCCTACCCACAGATTCCCCCAGTCCTCCATATGTCCTGGGAGAGCCCAGTACTATCTAGGAATTCCAGAATTAGAACAAGCCATTGAGAATGTCATGTTTAAGGGTAGGCAGGCTGCTGACTAGTTATTTTCTTAACATCTTCTCATCCTTTGGCATCCACTCCGGGAAACGCCAGCCAGAACTCTCCAATTAGCTACCATATGGATAGCATCTATAAGAAAACAATGTATAATCTATATCAGTTACATGCTCTGATGAACACAATTTCATGGCCCAGAAAAAGGAACAAGGAAGTAGGTTTGTCCTACTGTCCTCTTAAAAAGTTATCAGGCAACCTTAAACCATGGAGCCTGTTTTTTCAAAGCACAATTTTTTTTTTCTGCTTAATGGGATGTAAAGACCCACATTCTTACCGATGGATTTGGTCAAGAGTAAGAAACATTTAATGGGCAGAATAGGAAAGTTCTCCATCCAGGAGAAATAGCTATGGTTTTGTAATTCCTGTGAAAGAAGTCCAGATGAGGATCAAAGTCCAAAGCATGAAACAATCATTGTGACTTTATTTTCCAAAGCCGTTCCCACATGGTCCAGTGCTTCACATCCCCCTCGTTTAGGCTCCTGGCTTCTAAGAGAAGCACATTTGAGACAGATGGTGTGGGGCCACGCTAGGGCCCTCCAACCCAGAGCTAAAGGTCACACCCAGATCTCTAATGGGCTGGTGAAAAGCACAGGGTCCAAGGATTCCTTCTTGTATAGGACCAGAAGCAACATTAACAACGGCTGGGGTGATGCTTACAGCAAGAACAGGAAAGCTTATATTGAAAATATAAACACTCTAGCTTCAAAAGTCCCCTAAGGGCCTCCTGGGTGGCTCAGTCGGTTGGGCATCTGCCTTCAGCTCAGGTCATGGTCCTGGAATTCTAGGATTGAGCCCTGGGGTCCCGTTCCCTGCTCAGTGAGTAGTCTGCTTTTCCTTCTGCCTCTGCCCCTCCCCTTGCTCATGCTCTCTCTCTTTGCTCTCTCTCAAACAAGTAAACACAATCTTAAAACACACACACACAAAAAAAAACACAAAAAACAAAACTCCCCTTAGGTAACTTTTTATTTGTCTAGAACAAATCTTATAGCTCTGGTTTTATTGGAATCCTATGACTTCTCTGGACAGAATATTTGCTGTGAAGCAGTCACCGAAACAAGATTTTATGCCAGGATCCAAATGATCCAAATGGTGAGTCCTGTGCAGACAGTAAGGTCTTTGCTGTCACATGCTTAGCCATCCATCCTGCTGAGTTATAAATACAGTATTAGGGACTTCTTCATCTTCTCCCCAGCCAGGTCACATAATACTTGTCTTCCTTTAGCTAGAAGGGAGAATTCTCTAAATTGTTACTATCTCACTTGAACAAGAACGATGGCTTAAATTGTCTCTCCTTGAGGAAATAAGTGAGCTGCTAGGTGTGCTAATCTAGAGAGCTCTATCTATGTCAACAGTAGATGAGAAAAAGTGTTCGATTCTTAACATTTGAAGTGTTAGAGCAGATCTCAGCTCTCAGCAAGGGCATTGGTTTTTGTCTTGGTGTTTTCTCCTTCAGCATTTATTTAACAAAAAGAATAGTCACACACATGTACTTCGGGTTTGTTGATTTAAAGAGAATTTAAAATAACTCAGTTAGAAAAGCAGGAGAGGATTAGACCACAAAAGAAAGCCGAGCAGAGGCAGCATAGCCTGGAGGCAGTTTCTAGGCTCTGCAGCCTTTCAGTGAGTTTGAATCCTGGCCTCTCCCCTCCTGAAATGGGTGACCTTTGTGGAGTTGATGAATGTATTGTTTTCTCATTTGCAAAATAATAATAAAGCTTTCTTCCTACAAGGCAGTGAGAATTAAATACATAAAGAATTTAGAATAATGATCCACATCTACCAGGAGATAGTTTGTGGTTTTAAAAAGGCCCCACCTAAATACAAATCAGAACCACAATGAGATACCACCTCACACCAGTGAGAATGGGGAAAATTAACAAGGCAGGAAACCACAAATGTTGGAGGGGATGTGGAGAAAAGGGAACCCTCTTACACTGTTGGTGGGAATGTGAACTGGTGCAGCCACTCTGGAAAACTGTGTGGAGGTTCCTCAAAGAGTTAAAAATAGACCTGCCCTACGACCCAGCAACTGCACTGCTGGGCATTACCCCAAAGATACAGATGCAATGAAACACCAGGACACCTGCACCCCGATGTTTCTAGCAGCAATGCCCACAATAGCCCAACTGTGGAAGGAGCCTCGGTGTCCATCGAAAGATGAATGGATAAAGAAGATGTGGTCTATGTATACAATGGAATATTCCTCAGCCATTAGAAATGACAAATACCCACCATTTGCTTCGACGTGGATGGAACTGGAGGGTATTATGCTGAGTGAAATAAGTCAATCGGAGAAGGACAAACATTATATAGTCTCATTCATTTGGGGAATATAAATAATAGTGAAAGGGAATAGAAGGGAAGGGAGAAGAAATGGGTAGGAAATATCAGAAAGGGAGACAGAACATGAGAGACTCCTAACTCTGGGAAACGAACTGGTGGAAGGGGAGGAGGGCGGGGGGTGGGGGTGAATGGTGACGGGCACTGAGGGGGGCACTTGACGGGATGAGCTCTGGGTGTTATTCTGTATGTTGGCAAGTTGAACACCAATAAAAAATAAATTTATAAAAAAATAAAAAATAAAAATAAATAAAAAGGCCCCACCTATAATATCACTTTTCCTATCCAAGTTCGAAGCAAATTAAGAGGTAAAGAGAAAGAAAGAGACTAAAACATCAGTTTGGATACTTGACAAAGTCAATGCTAAAGTATAGTTTAGGGTCAGGGGAACAGTGGGTTGCACCCTGGAATTAGGCTAACTTTCTTTTCTTATTTTTTAAGATTCTGTTAATTTATTTGAGAGAATGGCGGGGGAGGGGCAGAGGGCCAGGGAGAAAGTACTCCAGGATCCCAGGACTGCAGGATCATGACCTGAGCCAAAGGTGGATGCCTAACCAACTGAGCCACTCAGGCAACCCTAAGGCTAACTTTCCTACTTGTTCCAGATACATATGAACCACTACAGGCCTCCCAACATGGGGGCCCAGAGAGAGACAGAGACAGAGAGAGAATAAGTTAGACTGTGCCTCTCTTGGAAAGGGTAAGAGGAGGGGCAGGAAGATTTGGAGGAGGGGGGAACCTGTCCTTTGGAAGGTCAAGGAATGGGAAATAAGTGCCCCCTGCCAACACGATCATTTATTGTGAGCAGTTAAACTGTGGGCATTTCTAACTTGACCGGCATCGCTCCATAGTTGACCTGGGACAGTAGGAGACCCCCAATAAGTGTTTCGGAAGGACGGAAGGAGTGCTATGTACTTGACTATTAGTTTTTATTAAAAATCAACTCCAAGGAGTCTACAAATAACTTGCCAGTTCTTCTGTGAAACTCCCCTGCCAATCCTGGCCTTTCACCTTCTGCTCAATTCTCAAATGGGGTGTCTGTACAGCTCACTTGGTCCTTAGCTCAGGCAACCTGTCTTTGTATAGAGTTTACAGACCTGTTAGTTGTCTCCACCCATCTTATCCCTCCAGGATCCTCAGCACCCTGTACACTGTAGGCTTCACAGCATTTCCCCAGATTTTATAACACTTCTTTCTCTGTGCAGGGGGCAGAAGGAGTGGAAAACCTGATGATACCAAGTCAGCAAATGAGTGTTCTCCTTCATGGTGTAGGTGAAGAAATGGCAAAGCAGGGAGGGCAAAGGAGGAGGGGGTGTAGTGCTTAGAGCTAGGGCTTTGCTGGTTATATTATTTTTAAAAGATGTCACTGTGCTGAGTTTCTGCTGGGATAGCTTCTGTGCTAGGCAGAGAAGACACAAAGATGAACAATAAACAAGTCCAGGCCCTGCCGTCAAGGGGCTGGTAATCTAGAGTGGTGGTTTCCAACCTTGCTTTTTATTTTTAGATTTTATTCATTCATTTGAGAGATACCAAGAGAGAAAACATGAAAAGGGGGAGGGTCTGACGGAGAGGGAGAAGCAGACTTCCCACTGATCAGGGAGCCCCACACAATGCAGGGCTCCATCCCAAGACCCCAGGATCACCACCCATGCTGAAGGCAGACGCCCAACCATCCAAGCCACCCAGGCACCCCATGCAACTTCGCTTTTGCTTTCATGGATAGGAACCTGCGGAGTCAGTGCTCCTCCCAGGTGATTCAAATGTGTCTCCTCCCTTCTGGCCCCCTCTGAAAATCACTGATCCTGTCACACACACACACACACACACACACACACACACACACACACACACACACATACTACTCTGGAAAGCTAGGCCAGCGTGATCAACACTACACCATTCAGGCAACGTGGCTCTACAGAGCTCTGAAGGGGAAGCAGGAGGTAACCATTCAGCCAGACCTTGACTAAGGAGTATCATACGAGGAGCGATGTGATTCCTGAAGAGCATTCCAAACAGGGGAGGCGGAGCCTGAGGAAAAGGCAAAACCATGAAGGTTACCTGATGCGTCCAGGAAGAGCAAGCATCCTTGTGCCCCATGCGGGGAGGGTTGCCAGATTTTGCAGATAAAAATAACAGATTACATCCCCATTTGGGGCAGATCTATGTATAAAAAGTATTCATTATTTATCTGAAACTCGAATATCACTGGGCTCACCTGGCACCCTTACCTGATGACGCATAGGGCCTCGGGGCATACCACCTGGCTGCTCTAAGGTGCACACCTGTGCTCACAGCTTGGAGCAGTTGCACAGATGCTGACAGCTCAGGGCAGTAGCCTGACCAAGCCCTGCTTGGTCAATCTTGGGAATTTGCCTGATTGTTTTCTGTCTTCGCTTACAAATTATCATTAGGGAAAAAAAAAAAAAAAAAAAAGACAAAGGTAGACGTTTACCAAAGGTAGACATTTCAAATTTCTCGAAGGGCGAAATTGCACTAGGAGTCCTGCTGTACCAAGTATTGGGGACCTTTAGAAAAAGGAAAAGCTGGGACCCCTGGGTGGCTCAGTGGTTGAGCATCTGCCTTTGACTCAGGTCGTGGTCCCAGTTTAGGGATCGAGTCCCACGTCGGGCTCCCCGCAGGGCGCCTGCTTCTCCCTCTGCCTGTGTGTCTGCTTCTCTCTCTGTGTCTCTCATGAATAAATAAATAAAATCTTTAAAAAGGAAATGCTGGATGCTGCAGGAAGGCTGGACGCTTCCGCCCTGCAGAGCAGCACATTCATTCCGAAGCAGGCTTGTGGCTCTCTCGCCCTCTAGCGGCCGAATGCCTCAACAGGGATTTCAGTTCCTACTTCAACTCTGCCCTCCCCTGGGACTGGGCTGTGGCTTTGACTCTCCCTAGGTGATGTAATTAAGAAAGACAAGAAGGTGCAGGTGCAGGTAGACGCTGAACCCAGTCTGAGGGGCACTTGGGTTCAGGAAAGAGATGTAGAATGCTCTTCTGTCCTCCTGTGACCTCTTGCTTCCTCATGATGCTCCAGGGCCAGGCTTCCAGTCCCCTCGGGTACCCCCACCCAAAGGAACTGTCTTTACTTTCATTCATTTCTCCAGCAAATGTTCCTAGAGCCGCCACTATGGGCCAGGCGCTGTGCTGGCTGCTGGGCCTAACACCTCAAACATAACAACGTATTTCATCATGATCTGGAGTCAAACCAAGGACTTTGCCCAGTTCTGGACATTGTACCCAGGCCAAATTGAACACCTCGGTGGGCACCGGAATTTTAGAATTGTAGAAGTGTCTACGCGAATAATAGAGTTTTAATTTTTCTGCCACTTCTCTGCATCCTTACTCATACATACAGTGTCACTTTGATAAATGGTTATTGGACTTCTTGACAACTATTTACGATTTCGCACATAGTGATCAATCAGATTGCATATAATACAAAATTAATGCCATGTGCCCAGAGTCATTCCTAATTATGAAAAAATTAGGGGCTTGGCAAACCCCTAATTTTTAACCTTGACTTCTCTCTGTTTTCCTAGAATGTGCAGGGCTGTACCTAACATCGAATGAATATGCCAACAGTAACCTGTTTGGGCAATGAAGTTATTTTGGGAATAGTTGGGTCTGTTTGTGGTAGAACTGACCAAACTAAAGCCGCATAAAAACCTTGGCAGGGGGCAGCCCAGGTGGCTCAGCGGTTTAGCGCCACCCTCGGCCCAGGGCCTGATCCTGGAGACCCGGGATCGAGTCCCACGTCGGGCTCCCTGCATGGAGCCTGCTTCTCCCTCTGCCTGTGTCTCTGCCTCTCTCTCCCTGTGTGTCTCATGAATAAATAAATAAAATCTTAAAAAAAAAAAAAACCTTGGCAGGATGTTGATGTGTTACCTGAGGCTATTTAGCTGCTATGGGGTCACATCTTTTTTTCCTGAACTATGACCATGGACACTGGAGTGTAGTCCCCTTTCCTGCTCCTTTCAGATCCATTCTTCCACCCAGTTCATCTAAAACACAGATGTAACTGTATCATTGCTGTTTCATCCTGCACATGACTCCATGGCGCTTATAGGATGAAGTTCAACCATGTTGTGCATCGAGTGCATAGGACTGCCATCTGTCTAGCCATGTCCACCATCACTCCATCATCCTTCTCAACATGACCCTGCTAGCGTCTAGTGGGCGCTCTGAATTGGTTTGTGGACCTATTCAGTGACTGTCCAGACACATTAATCTATTTCTTTCGGTCTTTATCTTCGTTTTATCCTTCGCAAAACCAGAGCCCAGAGAAGACCAAATCCCATTCTACACATTATGAATCTGTATTGACTGTGTTTTAAGAGTCCCAATATCAGTGGGTAATATGCTTATCAGATTCCAAAGGCTCCCTGCCCATCCCTCCCTCATGCCTCAATTGTGTAGCATTCTCTGACTAATTCTCCTTGGTGTTAATTTGATTTTGACCTCCACGTAGAGTAGAAATACTTTGGTTACAAAGGTTCATTCATTCATTCATGAAATGTTGTTGATGGGGTGAGAGTGGGGAGTTTCAGGCTTTCTGAGGGAGCAAGATCTTCGCTGGCAGATGCTTCCCACACTAGAAGGCAGTTTCTCCACATTCTAACTTTCCCAGCCAGTTGTGCAAACTTCATGTCACTGGGCATGCCTCATCCAGATCTATTATGTTTAGATGACTGAGGTTACTGTGTTTTGTTTTCGTTTAGAGCACTGCACACATTGAATAAAAGTGCCCAGATAAATTCCCTTTAGAGTCAAGAGGACATGTCACCATGGAGGAGTGAACTGATGAATACTAGAGGGTCTTGCTCATCTGTCCAGCAACAGCACTTTTGACTTATGTCCAACAGCTTTAATCACACGTCTGGATCCCCTAGAGATCGTGACCCACGTTGGGATGGTAGAGGGCGGATGGTCATGTTGTGACCGACATTGATAGAATTGCCTATCACATTATTCTGTTCATTTACTCACCATACTTACGTGACACTTACCATGTGCTGGGCATTGTCTTCCTTTTATCCTCCTGGAAACCCTAAGGAGAAGTTACTCTTCTTATTTCGATTTTGCAGGTGGGAAAACGAAGTATCTTGCCCAAGGCTGTACAACAATTAAGTAGTGAAGCAAAGGTTTGAGCTTGGACTCCAGAGTCTGTGCTCCCTTCACACCAGCATTCTTTGAGAAATATTAGCAGTTCGAGGCTGCTAAACCATGTTCTTCCCTTGACTTTAAAGTGGTAGCCTTGTCTATGCAGCCAGTATTTGGACAAAGGAAGAACACAGAATAAGCATAGGTAACCCTCTTCTCCCTTCCATTAGTGAAGTTGGCAGTGTTGCTGGGGGAGGGAGTGGTCCCCAGGGTGGGTTCGCCTGCCTTACCAATATGGACCTGGCCTGTCCGCAAAGCTATAGAAAAACTGGATAGAATGTTATAATTGACAGGAATGTATGAGTATATTTAGCCTAGAGCCTTCATTTCACAGGGCCCAGAGAGGCTAAATAACCACTCATCCAGGACCACCTAGCTCAAGAGCGAGCATGAGGTTGTTTCTGAATAAATTGAGAACCTGAATGAAATAGCACTTTTTTGGGGTACCTGGGTGGCAGTCGGTTAGGCATCTGCCTTCAGCTCTGGTCATGATCTCAAGGTCCTGGGATCAAGCCCCATGTCAGGTTTCCTGCTTATCAGGGAGTCTGCTTCTCCTTCTCCCTCTGCCTCTCCCCTCACTCCCCTCCGGCTTGTGCTCTCTCTTTCTCTCAAATAAATAAATAAAATGTTTAAAAGATGAAAAAAAGAAAAGAAAAAGGGGTGGCTAAGTGGCTCAGTGTTTGAGCATCGGCCTTTGGCTCTGGTCGTGATCCTAGGGTCCTGGGACTGAATCCTGCATCAGGCTCCCCTGCAGGGAGCCTGCTTCTCCCTGCGCCTATGTCTCTGCCTCTCTCTTTGTCTCTCATGAATAAATAAATAAAATCTTAAATTTTTTTTTTTGTAAAAAAAGAAAAAAAGAAAGCACTTTGTTAATTCCTAGCTGCCTGCCTCTGTTTTCTTACCTTTTGATTTTTAGCTCCCCAGACCACCTTTGGTGTTGTTTATTCTTTCCTCTGATTGGATACACATAGATCCATGATTTCTGTGTAAAAATGACTCAGACTTGTGTGTAACGGATAAGCTTGAACTTAGGAAAATATTTAAACCAGGGTGGCAGGTTGCAGGGCATCTGCCCTTTTGAGCAAATAGGCGGGGGAAGGTGGGAAGGAGTAATGGAGGGACATTGACCGTGACTCCCAGACAACACACACCGTGAAATACCATGCGTGTGTCACAGTTCCTAACGGCACGGCTGCTCATCTCCACCCCTCCCCTGCCACCATTCAGTAAAGCCAACATTATGCCAACAGAATCCCTTTTCTAAAGTACAGATTTGGTCCTGTCATTCCTCATTGCCTAGTGGATACACTTTAAACTTCCCATTTGAAATGCAAGAACCCAGGGCACCTGGGTGACTCCTAAGCATCTGCCTTGGGCTTAGGTTATGATCCCGGCATCCTGGGATACAGCTTCACGTTGGACTCCCTGCTCAGCAAGGAGTCTGCTTCTCCCTCTGCCCCTCCTCTTTCTTATGCTTTCTCTGACTCTCTCTGGCTCTCAAATAAATAAATAAAATTTCTTAAAAAAAAAAATTGAAACGCAAGAACCTTCAGAATTGCTCCTTACCTTTTTTTTTTAATCCATCTTCAGTCAGTCCCAATCCCAATCATTAATTTTTTAAATGTCTTTACTTTCTGCCATTACTTGCCACCACCAGTTACTCCCCATACTCCCAACCACACACATCCCACTCATACTCTCCCAGGCATTGGCCATTGCACTTGGGGTTCCTTGGATTGAACCACTCTTTCCCCAGTGACACACTTGGTGAAACTCTATTCATTCTTTGAGACCACACATTACCTTGTTACCTTTTCCCTCAAGCTTTCCTGTTCTTGACCAATGTGGCTGCTCCTCCTTCCATGCTTTTTGTTTATATCTCAGCTAGAGCTCTACTTTTCTTTAATTAAGTGAACATAGACATTATCTTCTTGGTCTACATGATTTCATCATTCCTTCATTGATCCCACCAAGCAAAAACACATTTACTCAGCATCTCAGTGCACACAGGGCTGTCTGTGGTAGGGGCTGGGGTTCCAAAATGATTGAAACTAGTTTTTTTCCTTTGTGACTTAACAATCTCATGAGAGGCTCATGTATTGGCAAATACTATGCAGGGCAATGATAAACATTCACATATCTATGCCTTGTCTTATTCATGCCAGCATCCTTTGCACCCCCTCCATGGCAAATTAGTACTCAATAATTTTTTAAAGATTTTGTTTATTTTAAAGATTTTATTTATTTATTAATGAGAGACACACAGAGAGAGAGGCAGAGACATAGGCAGAGGGAGAAGCAGGCTCCTTGCAGGGAGCCCGAGTGGGACTCAATTCCAGGACCCCGGGATCACGACCTGAGCCAAAGGCAGACACTCGCCCACTGAGCCAGCCAGGTGCCCCTAAAGATTTTATTTTTAAGTAATGTCTGCACTCAAGTGGGGCTCAAACTCACAACTGTGAGATCAAGAGTCACATGCTCCACCAACTGAGCCAGCCAGGCACCCCTGTGCTCAATAATTTTTTTTTCAATAATATTTTTTAAAAAGAGAAAGGGGTGAGTGAATGACAGGATGGCTGGATTGGTTACAAACACTATACTAATACTCTTCAGGCTGCAGCTGTTTTGTAAAGCAATTACAAGAACAAATATTTTACTTATTAAAAATTGTTAAATACTGACTTATATTGTAAGAAAAGTCAGAAAATACATCCTTTTATCAAACCCATAATTTTAACAATATTATCAAGGACAAAAAGCTTAATCTTTTTAAGTGAGTCAATATTGAGTTAATACTAGTATGAAGTGTGACAACTTGATAACAGAAAACAAATTGCTGATGTTTGAGAAATACTGACTTGAACTAGGGAATTGTCAGTTTCCTTTTCCTTCATTTTTTTTCTTTTCTTAATCCAGTCTACATTAATTTACTTCTAGAATTTTTGGAACTTCTTGAAATAAATCATTTTACTGTAAAAACCTGCAGCCAAAGGCAATTATAAACTATTTGGTTTCAATCTTGAAAAGAGTAGAACAAAGAACACTGTGTTTTGAAGATGAACGAAACCATATTTAGTATTTATCTCCAAAGTGACTCTGCAAACTCTCCACTTCAGTGTCCTGCTTTTCACAGGCCATGACCTACACAGATGACAAGGAATAGACCTACCCCATAGGTTGGGCTATTATTTATATGAGGAAGCAGGAAGATTAGGAAATGGTTTTCCCAGACCTCTTGAGCAGCTGAACATGGTCCTTTGACATTTAGGATAAAGCAATAGTTACTCTGGGAAACCAACAGAAATCTGTCCTTGTCCTTCATTTAGCCACTCCATCCCTGCCAACTTCTTTCTCTACTGCCACTACTGCTTGCTGGTTAACACTGTGCTCTCCCCCCCGCCCCAGCCCATTCCTTTCTTTTGCTGCTTCTTGGCTTTGCTTATTAATGTCTGTTTGTGAGGCTCTGCTTTGGCTGCCATATTGCCGCACCTGGGGTGACCACCTGTACCTACGTGGCCTGGAACTTTCCTGGTTTTAGCATAGAAATATATGCATCCTGGTAACACCCTAAGTCCTGGGCAGACCTGGCCCATTGGTCACCCTAATGCCTTTTTCTCTACACCTCATTCAAATTCTGTAAGAAAGAACAGGGGAGATGTGACTGGGTCTCCGAATCCTTCTCTAGCCCAGAGCACCCTGAACTCTTCCATGGAGAGCACTCCAGCTTGGTTCCTACTGATTTGGGGTGGCACAGAGGAGCTCCCCACTGCCTTCCTCAGAAGGCACTTGTGCGTAGGGCACACTTGAGATTTTATCAATTCCTCACTCGTCTACGTTACTACATCAGTTTGCCATTATCAGGGTCTTGGGTTATTTTTTTTTTTTCTTTTTCGTTTATTTATTTTAGAAAGGGGGGGAGGAACAGAAGGAGAGAGAATCTCAAACAGACTCCCCACTGAGCACAGAGCCTGACCTGAGACGATCCCACGACCCCAAAATCATGACCAGAGCCAAAATCAAGAGTCAGATGCTCAACCAACTGAGCCATCCAGGTGCTCCAGGGTCTTGGGTTCCTATGCACATGGGTTGGGGGTACATGTAGAAGGAAGGAAGGAAGTGCGTGTTGGAGCACAGAAGCAACTAGAAACTACTTACCATTTTCTTCTTTTGCTTTTATGAATTCAATCACTTCACATAAACTAGACTCCTCATAGAGTGTTGTGGAAAACTTGGCCCAACCTCTAATTAAATATTTTATCCCACTAAACCTTGCCCAGTTGAGTGATTGTAAAGTTTGAGAAAGAATGTGTTTCAAAAGCAAAACAGTATAATCTGAGAAAGAACATTTTAAGCCCTAGTAGCACATGAGGAGGAGCACAGAATTCACCTGGCAGGGTAGGGGGGAGAAGCAGAACCGCAGGACAGGGGATAAATGCTACCCAGGTCTTCTTCCTCCTCCCATTTGGCTCCTGAAATGAGGTCCCTCATTATTAAAACTGTTTCTTTCCATCTGCAAGAAACACAAGTTATCCCCTCTCCTTCCATTCTGAGGGCTGGGGTGGGAAAAAATGAAATCACTGTAAAAGTACTTAAGCTCTGAAGCACATGATTGGTTTTCAAGAATTGACTATAAAACCTGAGGGGGGGGGTGCAGCTTGGTGGAGAAGCTGGAGCGTGGCCCACCCTCTGCACACCCCGAGCCTCTGGAGCACCTGCCCCTGCAGCACTGCTCCCCCACACACACACACTGCCCTTATTCCACTGGCACAGTGTTAGCCTCCCGGGGCTGAGATAGAAGAGCAGCAGCGTTTGCACTGACCCTTCTGTTCTTGGTTGTCTGAGGCTCTCACAAACTCACAAAAACCGTCTGTGGCTATTACTCAGTAAAACTAAGAACTGAATGGGGCACCTGCGTGGCTCAGTGGTTGAGTGTCTGCCGTGATCCCAAGGTCCTGGGATTGAGTCCTGCATCAGGCTCCCCATATGGAGCCTGCTTCTCCCTCTCTCAATGTCTCTGACTCTCTTATGTCTCTCATGAATAAATACAAATCTAAAAAAAAAAAAAAAAAAAGAAAAGAAAAAGAAAAAAAAAAACCCCAAAACGTAAGAATGAAGAAAACGTGGGAAAAAATATTCAGGTGCATTATTCAAACAAATTCTAGGGACACCTGGCTGGCTCAGTGGTTGAGCATCTACCTTTGGTCCAGGGCATGATCTCAGAGTCCCGCGATCGAGTCCCACATTGGGCTCCCTGCATGGAGCCTGCTTCTCCCTCTGCCAGTGTCTCTGCCTCTTTTTTTCTCTCTCTCTCTGTCTCTCATGAATAAATAAATAAATAACATCTTTAAAAAAAAAAAGAAAGAAAAGAAACAAAGTCTAAGTTGGTGTTTATTTGACAGAGAAGCATATAGACACAATCCAGTCTCACATGTTTCTCCCCTGTCTGGTAGGGAAGACCAGGCGCTCTGAGTTCTAGGGTAGGAGGCAGGGGGGAAGGAGAGCAAAGGTTCAGGGGGAAGAGGTAAGGATAACCCCCCTTCAGGACCCTAGGAGGCATGTCGTGAACCTCTCTTTCTGCTGTACCAAAGTCATCTCTAGGGTGGGGCTCTCAGAGCTTGCACACTCTACCTCTGTGCTATACCCCAAGCCCACCAGACTACGGGACATACCTGTACCCGCCCCCACTCACCTCATAGGCTCTTTCCACTGTCAGACCATGTTCAGGCTTCTCCTCTTCATCTCTGATGGCTGGTCCCAGCCTCATCTGTCCCATGTCCTGGGATGTCCTTGGCATTATAGAACTGGCACATAGGCAAGCACGTGCATCACACATAGTGTACGCTGCATCTCAATGAGCAGAGAAGGCACTAATGCCTAATGCCACGTGGCCTGTACAGCAAAGATCCTGACTTTGCTGACCCCAGATAAAACCAACCCTGACTTTATTGTCTATGTCAATATAGCAAAAGGAATGAGAATAATTGAGGGGTCCCTAGGGAAGTTGTGAGAAAAGAATACAAAAGCTCTTGAGTATTAAACAAACTCAACAGAGTGATGGCTGACGGCGGAGGCTGACAGGTGCTAACCCTGCAGGCCTCTGTTTGCTCATCTGCGAGATGGGTGAGGGCAGTAGAAGCTAACATCTGATGGCAATTTTCTGGCTCTGTGATTGGTTCCCTGAAGTAAGTGCTCCCCCAACAGTTCGGAACAGCTTTGCAGAGCATGTGGATTAGCTCAAGGGCAGAAGTAGGCCAGGGAAATGCCTTCCCAGGGAGGCCTCACCAAATGCTAATGAAAGGGTTCACAATAGCACCATTGGGTAAAGCAAGTAACAAGCGGAGTGCTCAGTGCTCATAACTGTGGGAGTGCTCACATTCTCCTGGGTTCCTCTCTAGCCTGGAGGGACTCTATATAGACTTAGATCATGGTTTAGCCAGCTCTGGGATAAAAGAGGTGAGAGCATACAAGTTGCAATTTTTGCTTAAAAGTTGCCACCTGGAATCCAGACCTGGTCTGCAGTGACCACCCAAATTAGAGCTGAGCGCTGGCTTCTCCCTGATGAGCTGCACACATGGCAGCTCCGGCTACACTCTTTGGCACACGTGGGTCTTTGCTTTCCAGCGTCTTCCAACTTAAAAGAGATAAATGAAACCCCGATAAAAATGAACATCAGTGGATTCTCTTGAAGAAAAAAAAAAAAAGCAAATACGCTTAAAGCATTAACACATTGGGTCTAAGTGTAATTCATATTTCTAATTGCCTGAAGAATTTTATGGGGAAGGGGAAGCAAGTTATATGACATGGAAATAGACTTGAGTAGTGGGGGAGGCTATTGGCCAACTCCCTTCTCCTAGGCTGGCCAGATCTCCTCGGAGCCGTTGGGATTTTCAGGACTCAAGTGAGATCAGGAAGATTGGTTACCCTGTAGAGGGAATGCTGGAGATATAAATGGTGATATGGTCACATCTGTGAGATCGTTGCCCTAAAGACAGGAAAATTCTGTTTTGATGGATGAATCATACCAAATATATCATATGGTAGACTTGTATTCTCCGATGTGAAATTGGTGGTGGGGCTTGTAAAACAGCTCCGATGAGGTTCACACTTTTAATTAATGCTTAAATGTCTCGCGAGCTCCACATAGGGAAACTCGAACAGCATTATTTATGCTCATTCTGCATTTCGAAACCTGAGGAGCACATGGGGCTTATCTTGGCCTACCCACAGGTGACCATCTGTGCTGGTTTGCCAGGGACAGTCGTGGTTTCTGCATCTTGTCCTGTTGCGATCATGAATAGTGTCGCCTTTCCTTGTCACAAGTGCTCTGGTTTATATTTAAGTATAAGGTCACCCTCGCCAGCTGACACGCTGCTGGCAAGAGTGGAATTAGAGAGCCTACATTTCATTCACCAGATCGTCCACTTAAGCAAATGTTTTCCCAATTGTCAAAAGTCTTTTACTTCTGAACTCCAGGGTGAGGCACAGCAGCGTCCCCTTGGGAGAGGCGATGTGCAGCACGTCAAGGCATGGGGGCTCTGGATGAAACATTCCTGCTCCATCTTTCACCTGATCTTGTTTCGTCTTACTTTCAGTTACCAGTGCCTTTGAAAAATGTCATTTTATGGCTTACGCGAGCATTAATTATTTCTTTCGTGTCCTGATGTTGAACCGCTGTAGGCTCTCTTGTTCTTAATAGGGTTTATAATAAAAAAAAAAAAAGAATTTGAAAACATATCAATGCAGTTTCACGAATGCTGTATTTTAGCAATTCCTCTCTTGAAGAACTTACACGAAGAGTTGACATGCTTTTCGCTGCTCTATAATTAAAGAGGACCGCTAAGAAGTCACATGTAATAGTTTCTGACCCTTGTGAATAATGCCCATCGTGGCAGCTAAGTTGTGCTATCAAAATCAGTAGCGGCCCAGTTCTGCAACAGGTTAGCTCCGCCTGCGAAACCACCATTTGCCCCCTTATCTCCATCACTTGTCTTTCCTTTGAAATGACACTTGTGTGTGTGTGTGTGTGTGTGTGTGTGTGTGTGTGTGTTGGCTCATTCTGAGGCATGAATTGCCAACATATGGAGCCATTAACGAAGAAATAGTCTTGCACCTTCGCTGGTTAACAGAAATGGAGTTGAAAATTTAGCCCCCTGGTATCATTATTGTAGCTCTCTGTATGACTGCAGGAAAATCACATTTCAAGTTCCTCCCGCTTTCCTTCTGCCTTTCACAGCAAATTTCAAAGTAAGGCAGTAGGCAGATTGGTTTGTAATAGCAATTTTTAAACCTAGAAATTAAATTAAACCTAAAAGCACGGTGTGCTTCTAGTTCAAATAGGGTTTCTCCCAGAAAGAACATTTGCACAGTAACAGCAATGACAATAATAGTATTTTCTCATGAAGATCTGAGTTACAGAGCTTACGGAGATTGCAGAAAACAGTCAGCGTTTTCTAGAGACCCCTCTCAGAAAAGCTGACAAGCAGCTGAAAGGTCCTGGCAAGGTCTGTGCGCTTTAGAGGGAAATGTATAGAATAGCCAGTGCAGAGGCATTAATACAGTGCTTTCTCGAATTGTTTTCAGTTCTCTTTCTCAAGGAGAAGGAACAAAGGGTCAGTAACTAGTCCGGGAGAAGCTTCCCCGATAGAACGGTGAGAAAGTTTCACCATTCAACAGAACATGATTTACTGTAAATATATGTCTAGATTTCATGGTCCTTTAATGATTTATGTTAATTATCTTCAGTGGTAATGCCTTTTTCTTTTGTGCATTCCACACAGAGTTTTCTTGGAGGACTATCTACACAGCCCCGCAGTCGGCCTTGCCTGTGGGGGAGGGGAGGGTCCCAGCAGCTGGGACACGTGGTGGACAGAGGGGCTTCCTTGGGCTGCCTGGGAGCTAACCAGAGTTTAGAACTGGTGGGAGAGTTGCCCCTATTTGGCCCATTCGGGGATCCACTGGCCCAGAAAGGGCTGCTCTCATACTTTCCAAACAGCCCCAGGAAAGTAAAATCTACGTGAAAAAAAAATTAAAAAAAAAAAAAAAAAAGCAAAATCTACATTTTTTTTTTCCTTCCTGGATTGAAAGGCTTCCTAGCAGGCAGGGTGCTGTTGGTTGTTACGGACTGCTATTATTACAAGTGTGCTATTGTCTCCTTCTTTCTGGGGGTTTTGCCACCATACTGTGTCAAGTGGCAGGTAGGAGCTGCTAGGAATAGGCTCTTCTCGCACCAGAGCCCAAGGACCGCTGGTCTAGACCAGCTCTCTGGCTGTGGTGTGTCTCTGCCCTCTCCTCTCCCCACCCCAGTCATTTCTGGCAGTAATAATGTGAAGACGAAGACACAACAGCTACACACAAGGATCAGAATGATCTGGACCTGGGGGCCCGAACACGGATCCCTCCTTCCTGAACATTTTGTATCTGAGAAAATTGTAAGGTTAAAACAAGATTCATCTGGCGTTTGCCCGCAGGGAAGCAGTACAGAAACTGTGTAAGATTAGTTCCTCCTTAAAGCAAGATTATCAGGTAATTCTGTTGCAAAGTCACAGAGACCTTGAGCTCTGTCAACTCAACTGCCTGTATTCATGCTGCCAGGCGCGGCTTTAACTTTCTAGAAGATTCATCACCTCCTGTTAGGAGTTTCAGGGTCTTTTCTCCCCTTCCTGGCTTAAGTTTGGCTCCTTCTCTGGGATGGCCATTTACCTTCTGGTCTATATCCTTTGTCCATTAGGGGTTTCCTACATATTTTTGCCCTGAAAGGCCAAAATATGTCCCCCATACTGCCAAAACACACAGGTGACTCAAGGTCAGAATCTGGAGGATGGGCCAACCATTGTTCTGCATGGATTCTTGATCTAAATTAATCTAAACCTTGCCCCAGTGGGGTGTTCAACTGGGTCAAGGTATGGTCAGCAGGCTAACCATTGTTCTTTTTTTCCCTATGAAAGATGGGGCCGCTGCAGATGAAAATATCACACTCTTCCTACTAGTGATTGTGTTACTTTTTAGATGGCTGGAATGGCAGAGCTAACGTTGCTTAGATTATTTTCCCATCTTTTTTGTGTGTATGTGTGTGGACATTGTGTCTCCTATTTTCACTTTCTGGGAAATTTGCCAGTTTTTCAAGGACTGGGTAAAGAACAAAATAAATATTTGTAGATGGTTTAAAAGGAGAATGAGTATGTTGGATGCCACTCTGCCCATCCGAAGAAAAGCAATCTTACTGCCTTTCAGATATTTTAAAGTAATTAACTCGAGAACTTCAGAAGGTTGATTGGACTAGTTTACTTTTCAGATTTGTGACCGTGTGTGTGTGTGTGTGTGTGTGTGTGTGTGTGTGTGTGTTGGGGAGAGGGGAGGTGTCAAAGCCTAGGCGAAGGAGTGCAAACTCTTTTTAAAGTTCAGTTTAAGTGATTGAAATTGTGTGAAAAGTAAACAACCTCTTTGTATGTGTTAATCAGGTTCTAAACAGTTATCGCCAGAAAGTGTTTACTTAACAACATTCGGCACATAGGATTTCTTTCTTTTTCTTTCTCTCTCTTTTTCTTTTCTTTTCTTTTCTTTTTTTCTTCTTTTCTCTTCTTTCTTTCTGGATTTCACTGAAATTTGGGATGTTCAGCAGTTGGCTGCTTAGTAATACGTAAATCAGCCTGTTTGGGGAGGTTCACTCTGTCTGTGTCTGAGATTAAAGAAACCAGAGAAGTGGCTTCCAGCGCCTGCCGGTGACCCTGTGTGAAATGTGTCCCTTCCCTGGCTGCGGAATCGGGGCAGTCTGCAGCGGTGCAAACAGGCGGTCTGGGTCCTGGGTGGGGAAGCCCATCACCTGTTGGGGCCTCGGGCGCGCGCGGCGCAGGGCGGGCCCGGGGGCAGGGGCAGGGCCCGGGGTCGGCACAGGGGCAGGGGCAGGGGCAGGGGCGGCTCCGAGCACAGCACCCTCCACCCCCCCCACCCCCCCGCTTCCTCCGGGACAGTCTGGCGCGCGGACGGACGGACGCGGGGACGCAGGCACCGAGGGACGGGGGCGGCCCGACGCTGGAATGCAGTTTTCTCGGGCTTGGGAGACTTTGCACCGGAGCGGAGAGTAGTTTGGGGTGGGGTTTCGCACGGTCCCCTCCTCCCCACCCCACCCCCGGGCCCCCTTCCAGGCGCTTTCTGGGAGCTCTCAGAACTGCGCTCTCTGAAGTTTAAAGAGCAGCGAGGGGCTTGTGCCGCAGGCGGGGACAATGGAAGAAAGCGAAAGCCAGAAATGTGAGCCGTGCGTCCCGCGCTCAGCAGACGGCAGACAGAAGCAGGGTAAGTCCCCGGCTCGCCCGGAGATGGAGTCAGGGCCCCGCGTGCTCCGCGCCGCCCGCCGCCCTCGAGGGCCCCGACCTGGCGCCGTCCTGGGGCGCAGCGCTGTCGGGGCCCAGGGCAGACCTGGGACCCCTGGGTCCGGCTGCATCTCTGGCAGGCCCTTCTCCAGCGGCAGGAGCGGTGGCGGGGGGTGCCACATTGGGGGCACAGGGAGCAGTCGGTATGTGCTCAGTCTCCAGGCGGTGACAAAACACACCGCCCGGGGCGGCTTTCGGTCCGCGCAGCTCCGGCCGCGGGGGAAGAGGAGCCGCGTCTGGGAAAAGCCGCCCCGGGGACCGCGGCGTTTCCATTCATTGGTTGGGGGCGGGAGGGAGTCCCGTTAGGCAGATGCCTGCTCCCTGCAAGTTTTGCGGAATTTTCGAGTTACGTTACAGACTGCGGGGACGTTTTCTTTTCCAGATCAGAACTGCAGGGCGCCACTGGCAACCTCCGGATGATAGATGGGGCTGTGTGAATCTCTCAATGCTCTGGTTCAAAAGTCGGGAGTTGTAAGACCATCTTGGTAAATTTTCCGCAGGCAGTTTTCCTTTCATTGTGTTTGTGATCGGCTTGTCTTTTCCGTAGGGAATTTCCAGCAGCTTATGTTGTTCCAAAGAAATTGCACAGCGGGGCTGGGTGGCCAAAGGACTTCTCTGCTCTCCGCTCTCTGACGTCTGTGATGCCTGAGCCTATCATACCGGGTCCTATAGGCAGCCTGTTGGTAAACCCGCACAATCCGAAACCGTCCCCGCCCACGCCACCCCGGGTTCAGGCGGCGGCCAGAGAGCCAGAGGAGCGCTTGCGGGGCGGCTGTGCTCCGAGTGGGAGTAGGGATTGATTATGCACAGGGGAAAAGGTGTGTGTTTTAAAAAGGCCAAAGGGAAGTAACAAATGACTCATCTACACTGAAAATGCAAAACTAAGCTACGCAGAAGAAAATGGAATTGCGAGAGATAGAACACCCCTGCACCCCACCCCCACCCCTTACTCCCTCCCCGGTGAAACTCAGGAGACCTTAAGCTTAGTAAACCCTGAGGAATCCCCCGGTTTTACAGTCACCAGTCTAGGTATCTGTGTTTGTGCTTCTAAAACAGAGCACGCTCCTCCCTGAGGGCGCCTGGTCGGAGGGGTCCAGTGGAAGATAAGGTTTCCCTTCCATCCCCCACCCCCACCCCCAATTCGATAAGAGGGGAGCCTACAGCAGGGATTCAGTCTTTGGGCCTCTGCTGAAATAAATGACACAGAATCTGGAGGGGCAATTAGAACGGGACCAATTTAAGAAATGGCTTTCAAAAAAGATGCTGCAGAGGCTGGAGAGATGGTCGGGGCTGAGGGAGTGTGATCACTTTATTCATTTACTCATTCATTCAGTGAATATTGAACATCTGTTATGTAGTAGTTACTGTTTTAGCTGCTGGGGATCCAGCAGTGAACAAAGTCGTTGGAAAATACTTGCCTTCATTGAACTTATGTTCTAAGAGCCCAGTCTGGAGGGGAGAGGGTAGTAGAGAGAGGCAATGGACAGGTAAGCAAAAATATATAGCATGTTAGATGGCAGTGTTGCCAGATTTAGCGAATAAAAATTACAGGATGCCCAGTTAAATTTGAATTTCAGATAAACAAGGAATAGTTTTTTTGTTTTTTGTTTTTTGTTTTGCATAAGTATAGCCCATGCAATATTTGGGACATACTTCTGCTGAAATTATTCATTATTTATTTGAAGTTCAATTTTAACTGGGCATTTCCTATGTTATCTAGCAACTCTATTAAGTGGAAATAAGACTACAGGGAAACATAAGCCAGGGAAAGGGAACAGGGAGTACACAGGGTTGCAAGTGAAACTGTAGTAGACAAGGTTATCAGGGAGATCCTTACTCGTGTATATTTGAATAAACCTCTGACAGAGGCAAGGGAGGGAATAGGCAAGAACATGTTCATAGAGCAGCAAGGCCGGGAGAAAAGAGGTTAAGAGGTAATGCCAGGCCGGGTCACACAGGGCTGTGAGACTATGGTAGAGATTTGAGCTTTTATTTCAGAGGAGGTAGGGAGCTGCTGGCAGGCCCGACTTGTCACATAAAAGGGAAATACCGGGTGCTATCCTGAGAATAACCCCAGTAGGGGTAGGGGAAAGGCGGGAGGCCATTTTGGAGGCTTCTGCAGTAAACCAGGCAGTAGCTTGGACCAGCAGGTAGTAGAACAGGTGGTGATAAGAAGACAGGTAGGTTCTAGATGTATATCGAAAGTGAAGACAAGGAACGCCTGGGTGGCTCAGCCATTGAGCATCTGTCTTTGGCTGGGGGCCTGATCCTGGAGTCCTGGGATCGAGTCCCGCATCGGGCTCCCAGTGAGGAGCCTGTTTCTCCCTCTGCCTGTGTCTCTGCTTCTCTCTGTGTCTTTCAGGAATAAATAAATAAAATCTTAAAAAAGAGAAGGCAGGAAGGCCAAAAGAATTTCCTTAGAGATTCAAAGTGGGATATGAGAGAAAAGGAGTCAAAGATGGTTTCAGAAACATTGGTCTGCCTTGATGGAGGAATGGAGCTGCCATTTATGTAAATGCGAAAGCATTGGAGTACAGTAGAGGAGAGGGTGTTTATGGTTTGGAAGTGGAAGGGGAGAACAGGAAGGCCTCTGGATAGGTTACGACCTAGATGTTTATCTCGCACCTAAATGGAGATGCTGATTGCTGCGTGGATATTCTCCCCTGGAATTGAGGAGAAAGGTCTAGGGTCTGTGGCAGGTCTGCTAGGATTGAGTCTGTGTGTACAGGACCCAGAGGTGCTCTCTGGAGCACTTGAGCATTTAGACGTCTGGGAGAAGAGGAGGGGTGGTCAGAGAGATCCTAGGGGTGAGAAGTATTCAGGTTAGATGTGTAGGGTCCTGTTGAGTTCTGGGTGAAGCGAGCCTGAAAAGGAGAATGGCTTCTGTTCCAGTTCTTCGGCCAGCACGAGGACCATCCAGAGAGGCCAGGCTTCTGCTCACATCACCCGTAACACCCCGTGCCTGTTCCTAGCCTGGCACCCCTCGTGGTGTTCGTTTATGTATACTTCACTCAATTACAGCGTGGTATTCCAGGGCAGACGAGGCCTTCCTCATCTGTACATTCCCTGCACCTCACAGAGCACCAGGCATGTAGAAAGCACTCAATAAATATTTCTTGAACAAAAGGCTAATTATACCACCCCAGGGCTTGGAGTTTACCAATCTATTATAGATAAGGATTCCCCCAGGGTGATCATGAAACTTACTGTCCAGACCAAGGCTCTTTGGGAGAGAAAAGGAGCCCTATAAATAATTTTGCTGGGACAGCAGTTGTAACACACAACTGTTTTTGGCAAATTGGGGCATATGGCGGCCTCAAGAATAGCTCTAATCAATGAGGCTTCCATGGCTGAATGGGCAGCCTACTTAAGTCAACAGCAGCATGAATGCATACTGCGGGTGAGCTGCACCGTGCAGAGGAGGCACTCAGTAGTTACTGGCTGAATTGCATCTAAGAATCTGACACTCCCTTTGAAGGCCATGGGCTCCCCAGAGTGATCCTGGGGCATTCCTTGGGATGCGTGGGCTCACAGCAGCCCCAAGATGCCTGCTTTTTCTCAGGCCCCTAAGCTCTTGAAACCCCTGGGCCGGCAAAGCGTTATCAGCCCTCCTGCTTGCCGCCCCCCTCCCCCCCAACCCCTGAATCCCCAGTGTTTCAAGATAGTATTTATCTGCTTTGGTGGTAATCATTTTGCAATAAACAGATGTATCAAACCCACATACAGTACACCTTGAGCTTGCAAAAATAGCGTTGGGAGCCCCTGCAGAGCACAAGCTTGGGGAGTCCCAGATACTCAAGTCTTTGCCCAGAACTCTAAAATTGCCCCATCAGTCTTTGCCCCTTACCCGTTTTATCCTTCAGAGTACTCGTTACACATTTGTTTATTGTCTGCCTCCCTGATTATAATGTGGATCCCCCGTGAGGCAAAGGAATTATGTCTATCTTGATCACAACTTCAGTGCATTTCCTAACTCCTTTCCGGGTATGGAGGAGGCACTCAATAAATATTTTTTGAGAAGGAATAAATGAATCATCTGACCATGAGAGATGAGATGATGAGACTTTTCTGGAGAGTGGATAGGCTGTTCCTCTTATGTCTAAAACCTATACCAGAAACCTTCTTTATCACTTACTTAATTTTTAAAGCTTTTAAGGTGAATATATATAATGGTCTAATTTCAGCTGTAATTTCTTTTTTTTTTTTTTTAAAGATGTTATTTATTCATGAAAGACTAAGGGGTAGAGAGACAGAGACATAGGCAGAGGGAGAAGCAGGCTCCATGTAGAGAGCCCGATATGGGACTCGATCACGGGACTCCAAGATCACGCCCTGAGCCAAAGGCAGACGCTTAACCGCTGAGCTACCCAGGTGTCCCTCAGCTATAATTTCTGTGCCAATTGGTGTATGATGTATGGTGTATGTATATCCTAATATCTGTAGGATATTAATGCAAGAACTGGCCAACCAAGGAACCCTGCGGGCCCCCCAAAAGAATATGTGGTATGTATTAGGTAGGCTAATTGTAACAACCCTGAAATCTCTGTGGTTTAGCTCAATGTTAATTTTTTTGAACACAGTGGAATGTGGACATTCCTGGCCAGGTGGATCTCCTGAGGGCCCATCTTTAGGCTGATGGGGATCCCATTCCCCAGGGCCTTGACGGCTTCCACTGGAGCTTTTGCATTCACCCAGCTAAAGAAGAAAGAGAAGGAGCACAGAAGATTATTCAGGAAGCCTGGGGGCCAGGACTAGAGGTGCCTGACATCACTTCTACCCACACTGCATTGGCCAGAGGAATTAGTACAAGGCCCCAGCTTGATGAAGGATACTGGAGTAACAGTCTTTCCCTGTGGGCAGCAGGAGGACATTATGGTTTGGAGACATAGATGGACAAAATACTGTCACTGCCACAGTAGGTCCGCGTAGGTAGTACAGCCAGACAGTGACTCCTCACAATGTCTCCATGACAAGAGGGGATCTTGGCCTAATTTTAAAAGCCATACCTTAGAGATAACCACCAAAGAGCCACTATAAAGAAGTGAGGAGGTGGCTTCTCTGATCTTCACTGGGGAATAAAAATCTCAGGGAAGTGCTGTTGCTGGCTCTCAGGGTAGAAGGCAGGTGTGGGATGTCTGAACCATGCAAGGTCTCCTATCCCTCCTGTAAGTCCACCCACCTGCCTGGGGCAGCCTGACCAGGGCCGGAGGCCACCTCGCAGCTCCTGTGGTCTCCTGCCTGCGGGAGAACTTGCTGCATCTCAGCCAGGAAGCCCTTTGAAACTCAGAAGATTCTCTCTCCAGGCACTTGGGCCCCGCATTCCTCCCGGCTTCTGCTCACAGGAATGCTCGATGGGCTGCTCTGTGCCCGAAGCTCCTGTTCTGCTGCAAGTGAGCTGCAAGGAGGAGTGGCCCTGGGCGCGGCAGGAAGGGGAAGCTGGAAGCCTTGTCTTCATGCTACAGCTTCATTATTTGTTTGACACGGATTCCCAGAATAGCAAGCGGCCCGCCACACCCATCGTTACATGTTAGCACCCAAGTGCATTCCAGGCAAGAAATAGAACTGTATTTCTGTGTTGATGGCTTTGTGGATAATGAGGACTTGGCGGGACCCGGCTCTCTGACTCCATGGCTGTGGAATTGTGGAATTGTGACTAAATGCCCTTGGCCTGGTCCCCTTCTTGGTTGTTTCTGTCTCTGCTTAGTCGTTCCGCCCCCCCCCCCCCACAAAGATCGTGTTCTCCCCAGATGACTGAAATGGTGGACTTGTCCCTTCTGCTTCCAGCGTGGGGGTCGGCAGCTCCCGAGGACCGCACCTGACCGCACCTGACCGAGGAGGAGAGGGCTCAGGGGCCGGGGATGCCTGTTCAAGTGGCTTTTCATGGAACTTGGGGTTGGGTGTGGGTGCCTGAAAGGGTGGAGCAGATGCCTGGTGGTGCGATGGGAAGCAGATGGGGCCCAGAGCTGAGGGAGGCATAAGCTCCGCCGGGATGGGCTATCTGCAGGGGGGCTGTGCATCTGGCTGGCGGTGCATTAGCCATTGGGGCCCTTTGCTGCTTTCTTCCAAATCGCATTAAACCTTGTTAGGTGGGGATCCCTGGGTGGCTCAGCGGTTTGGAGCCTGCCTTTGGCCTGGGGCCTGATCCTGGAGTCCCGGGATCGAGTCCCATGTTGGGCTCCCTGCATGGAGCCTGCTTCTCTCTCTGCCTGTGTCTCTGCCTCTCTCTCTCTCTCTCTCTATCTATCTCTTGTGAATAAATAAGTAAAATCTTATTTTTTTTTTTTAAAAAAAACTTGTTAGGCAACTGGAGACATTTTATTTTTTTTAATTTTTATTTATTTATGATAGTCACACAGAGAGAGAGAGAGAGAGGCAGAGACACAGGCAGAGGGAGAAGCAGGCTCCATGCACCGGGAGCCCGATGTGGGATTCGATCCCTGGTCTCCAGGATCGTGCCCTGGGCCAAAGGCAGGCGCCAAACCACTGCGCCACCCAGGGATCTCAACTGGAGACATTTTAAAGATTTATTTATTTATTTATTTATTTATTTATTTATTTATTTATTTATTTATGATAGACAGAGAGAGAGAGAGAGAGAGAGGCAGAGACATAGGCAGAGGGAGAAGCAGGCTCCATGCACCGGGAGCCCGACATGGGATTCGATCCCGGGTCTCCAGGATCGTGCCCTGGGCCAAAGGCAGGCGCGAAACCGCTGAGCCACCCAGGGATCCCCAACTGGAGACATTTTAGAAGAATCCATGAAAGAGAGTGAGAAAAGGGAAAGTACCATAAAGTTGACCTGACCTTCTAGCGCAAAGGGTTAGGAACAAACGGGTTTAGAGAGTCAGCGAGTCGGAGCTGCTCCAAGGTGACTGGTGGCAGAAGATTGACTCTGAACCCCGCCACTCCCCCTCCTGTTCCTTTCCCAATTTATCTGAAGGAAGGAAGCGGAAAAGTCTTTTTCTGTCTCCAAGGGGCTACTGTTCTGGCTGTCTTGACCTAATCTGGGGATCCTTGAAGGAAACCAAATAGTTCTTGTGAGTCCATGTGTCAGACCAAGGCAGAATGGAACTTTCTGGCCCTGCTAGTAGCAGAGGTGCCTGAAGGTTTAGTTAGCCACATGGGTGTCTGTGTGTTTGCCGGTGTGAAGAAGTCTCCTTTCCCCGGGATTCAATCTTGCTAATGAATCTAGCTGTCCCGGATAATTTTAAAAATATGTTAATGATGTCAAAAGTAATCTTAGAAATCTGTACAAAAGTCAACAGTGTTATATCAAGTATACAACAGGTTTTTGGCTAATAGAAAACTCATGTGCACACATACACGCTCCAAAAGCAAAAGCTAAACCAGATTGCACACTATTTACCAACCTGACATATGGCATTTTCTGCCTCTAGCTTTATTCAGTGGGTCCTGTCTTCTATTTCTTTTTTTTCCAAGAAGACACCACAAAAAAGGGAGCCATTGTGTGAGTCCATGTAATGAGAAGGGAACCAAAATAAATGATAGTTAATCCTTCAATATCTTTAAATCAATAGTTTCATCTTCTTCCTCTTCTAAATTCACTGCTGAAACTAATGAAAAGTAGGGGAATTAACCAATTTGGCTATTTTTTCCTCCCTTTCCTCATCGGTGTCTGATGGAGATGCTATAATTAGCAACTTAATGAGAAGTGAAGGGTAAACAAGAAGAATTATTCCCAGAACACTCTTCTAGGGATGGAAAACCAGAGTAGGAAAACCAGCCTGAGTTTAAAATGTTTTCTATGCCTAAGCAAAGAGTGTTGTACCTAGAGTTCTGTACAAAGACGTTTCTAGACAAAGAAGCGGGAAATGCATTGGTAGCATTGCCTTTAGATGAGCTAGTTTATGCATAAACTGGACACTCCGGATATCACTGGTGTAAAGTTTTGTTTCTTTATCTAGACTCCCATCTAGAACTTGCAAATACTGGATCTCTTTTTCTACATGTAAATTTTTGAGATAAGTAGTGAGCAAATGAGCTCTTATTGGAAACTACTTAAAAAAAAAGTTACAGGGATGCCTGGGTGGGTGGTTGAGCGTCTGCCTTCAGCTCAGGTCGTGATCCCGGGGTTCTGGGATCAAGTCCCACATTAGACTTCCTGCATGGAGCCTGCTTCTCCCTCTGCCTGTCTCTGCCTCTCTTTGTCTCTCATGAATAAATAAATAAAATCTTTAAAAAATAAAAATAAAAAATTGGGTAGGTTTTAAAGGACTTAGAGCTAGCAGACTGCATATCTCATACTAGTCCAACCATCTCCGGTTTATTAATGAAGATGGTGAGGCTGAGATAGATCACATTATATAGTCTAAGTCTAGAGTAAAAAGCAGAACTCCCGAGACCCTGCTCTGCTTTTCCCTGGGAATTCAGGGAACAGGGACACGTTATTCCACCTGCATCCGTGTAGTATGTAAGAACTGCTCCTTATGAAGAGAATCTGAAGGCTTCTGAACATTCATAACCTTCTCTCTCTATTCTCATTCTTTAATAATATTTGCCTGTTTTTCAGGTAACTAGAGAATGCAAACCTGACACCCTATCTGCCAACCATTGAAAATGAATACAGATTCTCTATTCATGTCCTGTAGGTGAAGCACTGTCATTGCCTGACTTACTTGCTCCCTTCTAGATAGAAATCAGTTTGTTCCTAAAGGCCAGGTCAGAGGCAGGGTCAAGGCCAAGGGTCTAGGTCAAGGCTGTCAGAATGATATCAAAGCTCTTCCCTTTTCACTGTGTGTTTTGTTTTATGTATGTATGTATGTATGTATTTATTTATTTATTTTTAAGATTTTATTTATTTATTCATGAGAGAGAGAGAGAGAGAGAGGCAGAGACAAAGGCAGAGGGAGATGCAGGCTCCATCCAGGGAGACCGACATGGGACTTGATCCCGGGACTCTAGGATCAGGCCCTAGGCTGAAGGCCAGGCGCTAAACCGCTGAGCCACCCGGGCTGCCCTTCACTGTGTGTTTTACAGACCCCTTCAGGTGAAATGTGTTCAGGCCTTTACATCCTCTCCATTTCTACCTGATAATAATATTAACCTAATAATATTTTATTGTTTTATAAATTTATTTTTTATTGGTGTTCAATTAGCCAACATATAAAATAACACCCAGTTCTTATCCCATCAAGTGCCCCCCTCAGTGCCCATCACCCAGTCACCCCAACCCCCAGCCCACCTCCCCTTCTACCCCCCCTAGTTCGTTTCCCAGAGTTAGGAGTCTCTCATGTTCTGTCTCCCTTTCTGATATTTACCACTTATTTTTTTCCTTTCCCCTTTATTCCCTTTCACTATTTTTATATTCCCCAAATGAATGAGACCATATAATGTTTGTCCTTCTCCGATTGACTTACTTCACTTAGCATAATACCCTCCAGTTCCATCCACATCAAAGCAAATGGTGGGTATTTGTCGTTTCTAATGGCTGAGGAATATTCCATTGTGTACATAGACCACATCTTCTTTATCCATTCATCTTTCAATGGACACCGAGGCTCCTTCCACAGTTTGGCTATTGTGGACATTGCTGCTAGGAACACTGGGTGCAGGTGTCCCAGTGTTTCATTGCATCTGTAGCTTTGGGGTAAATCCCCAGCAGTGCAATTGCTGGGTCGTAGGGCAGATCTATGTTAAACTCTTTGAGGAACCTCCACACAGTTTTCCAGAGTGGCTGCACCAGTTCACATTCCCACCAACAGTGCAGGAGGGTTCCCCTTTCTCCACATTCTCTCCAACTTTTGTGGTTTCCTGCCTTGTTAATTTCCCCCATTCTCACTGGTGTGAGGTGGTATCTCATTGTGGTTCTGATTGGTATTTCCCTGATGGCAAGTGACGCGGAGCATTCTCTCATGTGCTTGTTGGCCATGTCTATGTCTTCCTCTGTGAGATTTCTGTTCATGTCTTTTGCCCATTTCATGATTGGATTGTTTGTTTCTTTGCTGTTGAGTTTAAGAAGTTCTTTATAGATCTTGGAAACTAGCCCTTTATCTGATAGGTCATTTGCAAATATCTTCTCCCATTCTGTAGGTTGTCTTTTAGTTTTGTCTTTAGTCTTTTGCTGTGCAAAATCTTTTCTTTAGTCTTTTGCTGTGCAAAAGCTTCTTCTTGCAAGATGCATCCATGAAGACAAGAGAAACAAAAGCAAAAATGAACAATTGGGACTTCATCAAGATAAGAACCTAATAATATTTTAATGCTTTCTTAGTTTATGCTAATGGGGGGACTGGAATTTTTAGGTGGTTTACAAATCAGTGATTATAATAGCTACTTTTGGTCTTGGGGATGAAATAAATGTCTCAGAAACCACCTTCAGATTATAGAAATATAAAAGTCCTGTTACCAGCATGACATTGTAATTAAAAATAAAGAAATAATCAGAATCACTGGAGTTAACTTTTCTGTAATTACAGAGGAAGGTAAGGGGTAACCCAGTTGCCTGCAAACTAGTGTGCCCAAGTGTTTTCATTTTGAATAACCTCAGAGAAAGAGTCAGAAATAGCCCACCTTTTTCTGCAACTTATTTTAGTGTGATTTTTTTCCTATTTCCTTTGATTGTTGATTTTTCCCCCTTCTTTCCCCCCAGAAAATACATCTGCTAGGTGACACTTATACATTAAAAGCTGCCACAAACCCTCTTGGTATTCAGTAAATGAGCTTTGTAGTGAAATATTCATTGTGAACCATATTTTGTTTTTCTTTTGTCTTTCAGAACAAGGAAAAAGCAATCTACATGTAACGTCATTAGAAGATGCAGAATGTCGCAGAACCAAGGAACGCCTTTCTAATGGAAACAGTCGTGTTTCAGTTTCCAGATCTTCCCGCAACATCCCAAGGAGACACACTCTAGGTGGACCCCGAAGTTCCAAAGAAATCCTGGGAATGCAAACATCTGAGATGGACAGGAAGAGAGAAGCTTTCCTGGAACATCTGAAACAGAAATACCCCCACCATGCCACTGCAATCATGGGCCACCAGGAGAGGCTGAGAGACCAGGTAGGAACATGTTGCCACTTTGCTGCACAGAGCTCATTCTGAAATGAACATGAGGGCAAGCAAAGTGACCAATATTTCAAAGGGGAAAAAATAGTTGAGTGGCTTTTGCCCACCTTTGAGTTGTTCCAGATCTCTTTGGGGCCTTGGGAGGAGGAGGCAGCCTGCAGTAAAAGGTTTGACCTGAAGGCTCAGTTCTCTTTATCAGCATGCCAGAGAGGAGAGACCCAGAGAGTATGGAGTTCCCCCAAAAGGAGTGTCCAGATGTTCAACCAAAAATATATCTAAAGTGCAGGCAGTGAAGCGTATTACTTTACTGAATAAACCCTGGGATCAATTGCTGTGCACCCAGATAACACTTGAATGCTTAGCACAGTGAATGAATGAATGAATGAATGAATACATACATACATACATTTTTCAGGGTAAAATGGAACAGAGAGGGACAGACAGACTTATGGTCAACCCCTTTTCCTTGGGAAGCTGACAGGGTTCTGTTTCTTCTCTCTTTTTTTTTCCTTTTAATCACAGATGTTTACCTTTTGCATTCTTGGCTTTCTGCTGTCATCAGCTACCTGTTTTCTCAGGTTATCTTGACAGCTACACAGATTATCACCCAACTGCGGCTTGGGATGTTTTTGTTTCTTGGCTGTGTGCAACGACTTTTTTAGCAGATAACACAGTTTTGGAGTTGCAGGAAAGGGACGACCTCCTCTGTAGCCCTCACAGACACGTTATCAAATTGACCTTTAAGGATAGAGAACATGGTAAAGGAAGCAGAGCTCACTATGCGATATATGTGGTTGGGGAAGAGGACAGACTGTTAAGGATTTTGACACTCCAGGGAGAGAGGCACATTCAGTATTTTCAGTCTTGCCAGTTAACTGGTTGCAAAAGTGATGTCTAGCTAACTCAGCTTTTGATATCCATGGAAATGGAATTTGGCATTAACCTGAAAACTTTGAACCTATACTTCATCCTCAATCTCATTGCTTACATTTAAATTCAACCTTCACTTCCCTTAAATCTTTACTAGAGTGCCTAAAAGTATCAAATGAGCTTTATGGACTGTATGTTTGCTTCTTGTTCACCTTGCCAAAAGGTGGCAGACCCAGAAAAGGAGAGAAGAACCAGGAATCCTGGTTGATGTCCAGCAGATAAATTCTTTAGTAATTAAGAAAAGGAAGGCTGTTTTCATTTCAAGCATATATAGAAAAGACACCCTATTTTATTTTTTTATTTGTTTATTTATTTATTTATTGTTTTCTTCTACAGTTTTATTGAAATATAATTGACACACATAAAAATATCCCTATTTGTTAGTTGCTAGTAGGATCAATATCCATATAAGTAATGTGTCATGTTTTTGTGAGGTGCCATTCTTTATCCAAAGAAGTTCAGGCTGAGGAAACTCAAACTCAGAATAGCTATAATTACACAGTTTCCTAAGGAAAAGTTGGAATTTGAATCTGGCTAAATCTGAACCCAGAATCCTTGGTTATTCCACTATTATGTAAGTTGATCATTGCCTGTAGAACAGATAGTATAATGAAAACAAAATTCCTTCTAACCTGCTAGTTTTTGACTCATCTAATAATTAAATTGATATAAGACAGATTAACAGGAGAAAAACAAACAAAAGTTTAATGATATGTATACCTACTATGTATACATGGGAGAGACCCAGGAAAACTGAGTAACTCCCCAAAATGGCCAAAGCCATGACCTTAAATATCATGTTCAGCAAAAGACCAAAGTAGATGTTGGGGATGGGAGTTAGTTATGGGAGGTTACCCTGCAAAGTAAAATAAACAAGGATAAAGTTGTTATGACTTAAAATAATTAAGATAGTGGGCCTGGCTCAAAAAAAGAGCTACTACCAGAAATTACTTTTTTTCTCTGAAAGACCTATCTGTACAGCAGGGCAAACATCTATCTAATTACTGACTATCTCTTCTTATTGTCCTATTAATTACCCTCCTCCCCTTTGAAATCCCAGACCTCAACCGCATTCTTTAGCTCAGGATGGCATATAAGTCTCAACCGACCCAACATGTCCTTGAGTCTCATATTTACATGGGGCTCTCATATGTACATAGTTAACTTTGTTTTTCTTCTGTTAATATGCCTTATGTCAGTTTACCAGCCGAAAAACGTGGAAGGTAAAGGAAAATATTTTTCTCTCCAACAGTCTACATGGGGCATAAGGGACATGGTGGGGATATGTGTGTGTGTACGCATATGTGTGTGTGTACGCATATGTGTGTGTGTGTGTGTGTGTGTGTGTGTGTGTGTATGACTATGGGGAAAGGGCTGAGGGCAAAGGAGGTTAGGAAATGCATAGTGTGTTGAATGAGGAGGGAAAACATTTTTTTAAAGTGAGAAATGTATTCATTTTGCTGAGAAATTGAGAAATTAGTATTTCAAAATGGTATTTTCCATGTTAAAAATATCTGTTACTATCATTACTGTTATTGTTTCTGATCTCATAATTGTTGTTACTGTTTTGATGATGGTGGCTTTGGCTAAAACTCTCACATGGGGAGCCTAAATATAACCTGAAGGGTGCATGGTATCAGATGACTGGGAATAATGACTACGGCTTAGTGGCTTCAATCTCTGATCTCTTATCACATACATCTCCGCCACAGGTGTCCTCTGCCATGGCTGGTCAGCTGTCCCTTTACTGGGTACTCAGGATGAATTCTTGTGTATTCCAAGCTGGAAAGAGGAAAAGATTCTGATGCGTGGATTTGTATATACATTTTTCATTCCATTGTCATGTCATAGATGAACCCTAATCAGCTTTGTGAACAGTAGAGATAAGCTCAGATAATGGCTTAGGAAATTTCTATGGACAGCGCTTCAACTTTTGGCTCTCCCATTCTTTTTCTCCCGTTTCCTCTTTCCTGTCCTCTTCTCCAGGACACCCTTTGTTCCTCCCTGACCTTCTTTAAAATGGATTATTCCAGGCTTCCTTTGCAGGAAGATCTTATGACTAGCTATAAGGAGGAATTCAGATAAACAGGTCTGACCACTTATCTATTATTGAGGTTCTAAATACCACATACTCTTCTGGTGGCTGTTTTCCTGGCTGCCTCCCAGAGAATGCCCTTAATGAAAAGAGTGCCACTGGAGGAGTTTAAGAATTAGGTAGTAACCGTGCTGCATCTAGTAACTTACATGAAATACCTGGGTACTGGGATCCCTGGGTGGCGCAGCAGTTTGGCGCCTGCCTTTGGGCCAGGGCGCGATCCTGGAGACCCGGGATCGAATCCCACGTCGGGCTCCCGGTGCATGGAGCCTGCTTCTCCCTTTGCCTATGTCTCTGCCTCTCTCTCTCTGTGTGTGACTATCATAAAAAAAAAAATAAATAAATAAGTAAAAAAAAAAAGAAATACCTGGGTACTAAGGGAATCTCAGTTCCAATTCCTTGGTATTAAACATAAGTAGAATTAGAGCATACTTTGCATTCCAAAATCTGAGTTCAAACACTGGGAGATTTGTGGTTGAAAACATGTATTTGAGCCTTTGAAGGTAAGTCAACAAGAATTTTCTTCAGTCTCAATTACTGAAAAGAGGTTTCCTTAACCCCCTTCTACTGTCTTCTAAAAATGCAGATGACCATTATTGCGGCATAATGCTTATCCGCAGAGTAGTAGCTGTAATGGCCCTGACCCCCCCAACATACTTGTTGAGGCAATCAGAGTATGAAGCTACAACACCTGGCAACTAAGGGTTTGGCAATGGGGCCAGGCAGAGCTGGATTGGAATCCAGCCTCTACCATGGGCTAATCGTATGATCAGAGCTAATGGTTTCATCCTTTTCTGTTCCAATTCCCTTATTTGTCAAAGGACAATGACAGCAATATCACATAGGGTACTGAGAAAGAGATGGATCCTCTTACTGTTTCAATGACAGCTCCCAGCATTACAATATTCTTCTTTTCAAATTAGTGTTTAAAGTCATTTTACTTTTTTTACCAGCATGTATTTGAATGCCTGCAGATTTTTTTTTCCATTGTCAGAACATAATATTATTACATTTCTGAAGCTATTTGTACATTTCCGTCATTAAAAGCTTAAAATTTGGATTTCTTTCACTTACTCATACCATATATATTTATTTGGCACCTACCATGTAAAGGCGTGACGAGGCACCATTAAGTCAGTAAAAGAAATAAGGCATTCGTGTACAGATACTGATCCATCAAGGGACACCTGGGTGGCTCAGTGGTTGAGCGTCTGCCTTTGGCTCAGGTCATGATCCTGGGGTCCCGGAATTGAGTCCTGCATCAAGCTCCCTGCACGGAGCCTGCTTCTCCCTCTGCTTATGTCTTTTGTCTTTGCCTCTTTCTCTGTATCTCTCATGAACAAATAAATAAAATCTTAAAAAGAAAGATAATGATCCTTCAAGATCTGGCCCACTTGTCACATCTTCTGAGTTGGTCACAACATCTTGCAGTAGTCATATTGTAGTATCTAATCATGCCTTTACTGTACTTCTCTTTGTTTTTCTTTCTCCTATATAAAATATGCTTCTGGAGGCCAAGAATGCTGCTTTAATTACCTTTGTAAAGTCAGCATTTAGAGAGTATACAACCTAAATGAAGCATGATCATTTTTCATTGAATGAATGAATGGTGATCCAATGTATTTTTTTAAAAGATTTTATTTATTTATTCATGAGAGACACACACAGAGAGAGAGATAGAGAGAGAGAGGGAGGCAGAGACACAGGCAGAGGGAGAAGCAGGCTCCATGCAGGGAGCCCAACGCGGAACTCGATCCTGGGGCCCCAGGATCACACCCTGGGCTGGGGTGGTGCTAAACCGCTGAGCCACCCGTGCTGCCCATATTTCTAACATGATTAGAATGTGATAGGTCCTATTGGAGTGGTACAGACAGAAGGGTGGAGAATCCAAGAATTAAGACTTTGGGAAGTCAGAAGAGACTGAGGCTAGGAAGCTAAGATAAGAGAAGCAATTTCCTTCAAGTCAAGAATCCACTGTTTGAACAAAGTCAGAGTTCCTCAAGTCTGTGGTCTTCCTCTGTAACTGACTTGGGTGTTTACTTCCTCCACCTTACTTTTCCTAAGCTTTGGTAACAAAATTATGTATATCACAGTGGGTCAAGCAGTAGAGACATTCTGTTGCCATTTCTTTAAAAAAGTTAAATCTTGGGGCACCTGGATGGTACAGTGGTTGAGCATTCAACTCTTGGTTTGGGCTCAGGTTGTGATTTCGGGATCGTGGCATTGAGCCTAGAGTCGGGCTCTGCACTCAGCAAGGAGTCTGTTTAGGACTCTCTTCCCCTGTCCCTCTGCCCCTCCCTGCAGCATGCACATGCACACACTCACTTGCTCGCTCCCTCTCTCCCTCCCTGTCTTTCTTTCTTTCAAACAAATAAATCTTTAAAAAAATAATAAAAAATTGGGGCACCTGGGTGGCTCAGTCAGTTAGGTGTCTGCCTTGGTCTCAGGTCATGATCCCAGGGTCCTGGGATGGAGCCCTGCATCAGGCTCCCTGCTCAGTGGGGGGCCTGATTCTCCCTCTCCCTCTGCTGCTCCCTCTGCTTGTGCTCTCTCATTTTCTCTCAAATTAATAAATAAATAAAATCTTAAAAAAAAAACGAAATAAAAAGATAAATCATTCAATTCCAGAGCATACGAGATAACCATAGAAAATAGATTCTTGTGTATATTTGACATTGAAAGAGTTACTTTTTTTGAAGTCGCTCTTAGTTCAGAAAGGTCTCCGGGTCAGCAGTCTCTCAGCCATGGTCGCTGTAACTACACAATTTGGAAATGCTCTTCTTTTATTCCTCCACTGATAAGCAAATGTCCAACTAGCTCTCACTTACAGAAACCAGCTCTCCACTCCTAGCCTCAGAAACTCTTCTGAAAGTAATGTTTTCATTTTTATTTCCAGTTACCCACAGAATTTCCGTTCAGTTAACTAGGTCTAGAGTACCTGCTTTGTGGTTACAGTTCATTTATGTGTATTTCTGTATTTCTATATCGAATGTAGTGGAACTTTAGAGGGAAAGAGTAATACATTTTAACTTGAAAGTTTACTGTGTCCTTCCATCCAGTACAGTGAGTAAAAGAGATATAAAGGTGTATTTTCCTTTGACAGGAACATAGTGGAGGGCTAAAATAAGGAGAGTAATAAAGAATAATGAATAATAAAACTATCTGATATGGGATCAGGAAGGCCTCCTGGCCAGGGCCAGGGCTGTGCTGCTGTCTGAGTGCCCCTCAGGGCTTCCTGGTGCCTCCTCACCAACCAGCCTCACCTTTGTGCTTGTTCGGAAACAGCACTGGAGAAGTTTTCTCAGTGCCTGGTTGGTTTGGCGCCACTGACCATTTTCTCTCCCAAAGTCCAGTCCATCTGGTGCTCAAATGTATGCTGCCAATTGTGAAAATGAAAATAAGGAAAATATTTATTAGTCTGTTCATAAATACCCCAAGTTCTGGTTTACTCTATTTTTAACAACTCTAAGAAAACGTGATTTATTGGTGAAGAGTTGTTCTAAGGAATTTGGAACGTAGGCTTTGGATCAGACTCAACATTATCTGTTCTTTTGACTGACATCTCCTTTTCAGAAGGTATATACTTGATTTTATCAAGAATCATTGAAAATTGCCCAGTTGAAGACAGAGGAAAAGAGCAGTCTTAACTGCATTTGAATCAGAAGAGCAGGTCTTAAGAATCAAATACTTGAGAAGCAAACACTACCCCCTGTTCCCTCAAAAGTCACTGAAAAAAAGTTAAGAGCATTAACAGTGGAAAGAGAGAGAAACATAATCCATCTGGAATGAAACAAGGAAATGATCAGGACCCATAGAATGGTTTTGGGCGACTAGGGAATGTCTTTGTGGAGGCTCGTGTACACAGAATGTAGAAAGTGGAAGTAGAGTTGATGATGAAGGGAAGTTTGCTGCCGACAATTTGTATGATCTTGACCTCACCTTCCACAGATAAGAACTTTCTGGGCAGAATAGAGGGTTTATAATAGAGGGGAGACAGTGATTACCAGATCACAACACAGCCAGTCACGGAAGGCCTGTGATTTAAAGAGCTTTGCTGGGGCACCTGGGTGGCTCAGTTGGTTAAGTGGCCGACTCTTGGTTTTGGCTCCGGTCGTGATCTCAGGGTTATGAGATGGAGCCCTGCATCAGGTTGAGCACTCAGCAGGGTATCTGCTTGAGATGCTCTCTCTGCCCCTCCCCCACTCTAAAAATAAATCAATAAATCTTTAAAAAAAAATAAAATAAAGGGCTTTGCTTTATGCCACCCAGGCAGTGAATCCCACAAACTGTTGAGTGAGGGTGGCACACTTTTAGGGCAAAGCAAGTAACATTTTTGTGGAAAGGGCATTTGATGTCACAAACCAGAGATGAGGGTGCCAGCCACTTCTTCTAATTCTTCCCTTCTGCATGCTGGTTTTCAATAGCTAGCCCACCCCTCTTAAATTGGAGTTATAATTCAAAAGAAGCCAATGGGAGATGTATACCTTTAGGCTGATGTATTAGCCAGGATGGTCATGATTATGCTGCATAACAAGTAAACCCTGTAGGGGCTTTTTGTGCCATGACACAAAAATAACTCACTTCTCGCACATGCAGAATGTATTGTTTGGGCATCTCTCTGGAGAAGCTGCCCTTACAATGACTTAGTGATTCAGGCTACTTCCAGCATGTAATGATGCTGTCTTCACACACAGATTCCAAGTCTCCATGGCACCAAAGGAAAGAGCCCTAATGGTCTGCACCGGCTCTTAAATATGTTGGCCCATATGTCACTGCCCTTTATTCTAGCATCTTGGTTTTACTGGGAAGTTTGATTTATCCAGATTTTGGCTGTGGAATCTGACTTAGAAAGGAAAGTCCCTCCTCACTTTCATATATCAGCTTCCCCAAATGTAATGAATGGTTTTATCAGCACATAGCACATCCCATATATAGTGATTTTATACTTATCAGTACAATAGCATTCATCACATTTATATCTTAGAAATATATATTAACACATATTTACACCTATATGTAGTGGCATTTTTAACTTACTTTTTTAAATAAAGATTTTATTTATTTATTAATGAGAGGCACAGAGAGAAGCAGAGACATAGGAAGAGAGAGAAGCAGGCTTCTCGCAGGGAGCCCCATGCAGGACTCGATCCCAGGACCCCAGGATCATGCCCTGAGCCAAAGGCAGATGCTCCATCACTGAACCACCCAGGCGTCCCTTCTGACTTACTTTTGATGAACTTCACAGTATTATGACAGAGTTTCAATCACACTGGTTTACTCCTCATTCAGTAGATCTCAGGGTATCAGGGTGTACCTTTGGAAATTGATGTAGTCCCTCTGTGATGTGTGAAAACTCCAAATTATTCAAATTTCATTCTTTTTTTAAGGTTTTAAGTAATCTCTACACCCAATATAGAGATTTCAAACCCTGAAATCAAGAGTCACATATTCTACTGACTACACCAGTCGGGTCCCCCAATCAGATTTTTTTTCTATCACATGTGTTCTAACTCGATCATCCTATGTATGTGAAATGTTTGAAATTCCCAAGTATGCATCTACATTCATGGATGTGTGGGTCAGTGAAGCCTGGAAAGTTAGATGAATTGGAATTAAAGGCACACTGGGCATAGACCTGCATTAGTGAAGCCTCAGGCCATAGTGAATGTGTAGGATAAAAGGCTGAAGTTGTAGAGGAAGCAGGTTTTAACCATTATACATGCTTTATAAATAAATGAAGATAAATGAAAAGTTTAGAAATTATACTGAAGCAACAGACTCAGTTAAGAAATTCCTCTTTAGAGCTATTGATTTATTCTAATCCAAAAAGAAAAAACGGTGGGCGAATAGCCATGTTCAGTAGCAAGAACCTGTTAGCTTTTGGAAGCAATGACGGAGTATGCATTTACCAGGCCAATTTCTTGCCTAAATCTTAAGGAAAAGGGAAACCATTTCTTGGCAATTAAGAAATCTGATACAATGTATATGGAATAAATACTCCTAACAAGCCGCAGACACGCTTTACTCTGATGACTGTGAACATGGAGAATGTTAGTTAAAGGTTCCACGTTTCTTTAGCACTGTTTTCTCAAATACTGTTTATAGTGGTGAAAAAGTGGAAAAGACTGCAGGGAAAATATATTATTGGCATCAGCTAAAATTGTGACACTCTTGCTCTTTGCACATATTGTCGTGTTTTATACTCCCAACAATGCTGTGGGACAGGCAATATTACTAACTCCTCAACAGAATGCAATACTGAGGCACAGTGTAGTTAGCTATTGTTCAAGGTGACACAGCAAGTCAGTGTGGCAGTACCAGGATTTAAATCCTGTGATCTGGCTGTGGGGGTTCTTGCTCTTTACCTCCAGATCACACCATCTCTCTGTTGAATGGCAAAACCGAAAGACTTGTATCTAAAATGTTGAGAAAATGGGGAAGGACGAAAACGGGGGGACCAATTTGGCCTAGTGTCCAGAACTATGACATTTGATCCAAGAATGGCTGAAATGCCCACCTCCTAATTAGATTGGCCTTCAATAATTCCTGGCAGAAAAGGAATTTGGCACCAAAGAAGCAGTGACATAAATAGTGATAAATATCTACACAACGTAAATGTTGAGAAGATTTTATTTTTTCCAGAGCAACACTTCCAAATGGAAGGATTGTGGTGTCATAACAAAATTACAAGTTGTATTTAGAAGATTTATATTAGTGTATATGTGATTATGTGTTTAATGAAATGCTAGAGCGTGTGAATAAAGACTATGATAAGATTGAAAGAATCAGTACCAAAAAAAATTGTCCTCAGAAATTTCAAATCTTCACTATGTTTAAGAGAAGTCAGAATGTGATCAGAAACAATAGTCATCCAAATTTGGGCGTGATGAAAAACATTGGGGAAAAAAATAAGCAGAAAGAGCAGTCTAATATTTAACAGATGATGTTACTCAAGGGACCAGATGAAGGAGCTAGCTGGAAATGTTTCCCAGAGGACTGATACTTTTATTGTGTCTTAAAAGGGAGGGAAGTGCATTTCCAAAGGTTTGGAATATTACATAGTAGGACATCTTGTGGTGGCGGGGGGGCGGGTGCTCGGTGATCAAAAAGACTAAATTCAAGGGGTTCCAATTTTACTTGCAAAATTGACTTGAAGTTGACATTAATCATAGAGAATGCAGAAAAAGAGAAAAAAGAAGATCATTCATAACACACAGCTTTTGATCCATGCTTAATTGGGTGCCACCAACCTCTGCATTAGCTTTCGTTTTAATTAGTGTTGTGGAAGAGCAAGAGAACAGTGCTATATTAAGAGGAGCTCCGAAAAAAAAAAATCAAAATAAGATTCTGCTGGAAAACCTGCTAAGGAGTGTCTGGGAGTAGGTGGACAGCAACGGGGAATCAGAAACCAGAGTGTAACTGTGTGGTGGCAGGAGACACCTGGGATGTGGGGATCAGCAGAACCTAGAGAAAACTGCCACCTGATTAGATGCAAATTTTCAGTATTGAGGAATCCAAAAAAGACCAGTGTGATTCAGTCCAGCACATCGATGCAGAACTCATATTGCAAGTGTCTAAATTGTCCTTCTGCTTCTCACGCATCAAGCTTACGTCTTTGCCATTATTCATCCTTCCTGCAGGTGTTTTCTTGGATTAATTCAATCAGATGGTTGTTTATCATCGACCTACACCATGAGCTCGACATCAGGCAGTATATATAGAGTGCACAATACCTGCCCTGCCAAGGATACATCTGTTTAGTGGGAAGAGTACCAACTTTGGGGTCCCATATAAGTGAGTTATTTATTTGCTGGGACACTCTTAGCTGTGGAGTGTAGGTAGGTGAATCATCTGTTTTCCTGAGGCTTTTTCTTAACCGCAGAAATGAGAACGACAATACTGTTGTGGTGAGGATTACATGAGATGATACATCCTATCAAACAGCAGGTGGGCAATGCATGTCAAAACCCTTCTTATTAAGGAGAGCATCATCACTGAGAAATGAGGGCAGTACACTTTAGGGCAGCCTGAAACAGAGTCCGTTCTAAGGTGCCATGATTTAGACCAGCATTTTGTAGAAATAGATTCTACGCAATCCTAAATCCCCAGACTTGTTGGTAGCTGTTTGGGGAATGGAGAGAAAGTTTCTAATTTGGGAATATTTTTGGTTAAACAAAGTTAAATGAATTTCTACACTGCAGGACCCACCGATCAGATCTTTTAATATGCTAAAAGGTATTGCAAGTCACATTTAGAGATTTGGGAGCAGGTCCATAAGGAATAAAACATGGAATGTTTCCCAAGCCTATTTGACCACAGAATTATTGTTCTGAGGACTCTTCTTTTGTGAGACACACTAGGAAATGGTAGGATGTACCTCAGAAGCTTACTGGAGTTCAGGGCCACCTGGGTGGCTCAGTTGGTTAAGCATCTGCTTTTAGCTCCTGTTACAATCTCAGGGTCCTGGCATTGAGCTCCCCCTTACAGGTCCCCCCTGGGGGGGACCCCATCGTGTCATCAGGCTCCCTGCTCAGTGGGGAGTCTGATTCTCCCTCTGTCCCTCCCCCCCTTTGCTCTTGTTTTCACTCTTTCTCTCAAAATAAATAAATAAGATCTTTAAAAAGAAGAAGAAGAAGCTTGCTGGAGCCCAGAGCATTGAGAGAGCAGAGATCTCACATGAAGATCGAAATTCAAATGGTGTCCCTTGGAATGACGGAGGTCTTTTGGAGACAGGAGAGACTTGTCCAGGGCACAGTAGGTGTTCAGCAAGGATATTGATGGATGATAATGTGAAGGAATAGAATGAAGCCTTGGAGGCATTGTGATGGAGGATGGGGGACAGGCAACCTTGAGACAAGAATAGGGCCCCTTGTGAATCAGTGGGTAGGCCAGTGGAAGTGAGGTGGCGGTGTCATTGGCAGGAGGGCGATGTCAGTGGAGTCAGGTTGAGGAAGGCCAGGTTACATTGGACCTGGAAAGTCAGCAGAAGGCTTGGATGGGCAGGTGCAGAGCAACCCTGTAGCCTTGAGTTCAGAAATGGAATAAAATCAAAGTTGCAAGGTTAGGTGCTCATGCTAGGTAGAGGGACTAGGAAAAGAGCCTGGGTCCCAGCCTGGCAGTGGTTCCAAGTGTCCAGAACGCAGTGCTGGCTTCGGGAATGGAGCTCAGCCAGCATTGAAGGCACCACCTCAGAGATTTGAAAGAAAAATGAGAATGACTTGGTGTCTGACCAGAGAGGGACTTAAGTGCAGAGGGCTGTGGCTGGGGTAGCGGGAAAGGAGAGGACACCCGGTGAGGACCCCATGTTCTCATTCAGCTTCCACCTGTGCCCAGACCTCGAGCCAGTCACTACGCACTCTGCATCATCTGTACAGAAGTCACTGAAAGACAAGTGGACTGCCACGGAGGCACAGTGGTCATCGTCATGAGAGGAGTGGGTGGAAAGGGACCCACCAGTGTTAACTCCTGGAATCAGCTCATAAGGATGGGATGTGGAGGGGGAAAATAATCTGCTCTGAGCTCAGTGGGTTTTTCAACCAAATTCTCTAGGGTCTTCCTTTTAAAATGCTCTCAAGCTTGAGCACCAGTGTCCTTTTTTTATTTAAAGATTTTATGTATTTATTCATGAGAGACACACAAAGAGAGGCAGAGACATAGGCAGAGGGAGAAGCAGGCTCTCCGCAGTGAGCCTGGTGCAGGACTCCATCCCAGGACCTGGGATCACACCCTGAGCCAAAGGCAGAGGCTCAGCCGCTGAGCCACCCAGGCGTCCCTAGTCCCAGTGCCCTCTTGCATTCCTCTCTCAGCATCTTTGTCTTCTCGGGCCTGTCCTTCCCTCTTCCTTCCGGGCCCCTGATCTGGGGTGCATGCTGCCGCCGTTGGGCAGCTGTGGAGGTGGATAGGGCCCGATGGGTAATGTGGGGGTAGCGTGGGTAATGTGGGTAATGTGCATGGAACTTTGAACTGAGGTGGTGCTTTTGACGGCGTGGGGACAAGTGCTACTTCCTGCAGTGAGTTGTGTCATGTTTGCACCAAAGGAGTATTTTGGGGTACTGGAAAGTGCAAGGACTTTCCGCCACGAGCACCTCCTGAGGTCACAGCTGAAGCAGTCGCCAAGCTTGCTCAGACAGCAGGGTGCTGAAGGGCGAGGAGCAGGTGTGTGTGGGGGTACGGGGGTAGCGCTTGTTCCTGAGACACAAACAGGCTGTATGTGTTATCAGTACCGCTGACTCGGTCCATCTTTTGGGTCCTTTGTCTTCCTTCTGTCCCTCCTGGCCCCCCTCCCTTACTTTAACCTCTTTCTGTCCTTTTTGTTTTTAAACACTGAACTCAACAAGAACATTCTTCTATAGGAATGTGTGTTGAGTATTAAGAGGACAAGGACCGTAACACCTGGGTGGCTCAGCGGTTGAGCATTTGCCTTTGGCTCAGGGTGTGATCCCGGGGTCCCAGGATCGAGTGCCGCATCGTGCTCCCTACATGGAGCCTGCTTCTCCCTCTGCCCAAGTCTCTGCCTCTCTCTGTGTGTCTCTCATGAATAAAAAAAATCTTTAAATAATAAGTAAATAAATAAAAGTGCGAGGACCATTGCTCTCCAAGCCCAGTGAGCTCTTGCCCCATGTCCCTGTTCTTTCTCCAGTTACTGCACACAGCATCTGTTTTACTGCCTAGGTAAGAACCACAAAGTTTAGGTCTCCCATAAGTTTTAAGAGCAAGTGTCATTTTTGTACTCTATTTGGTTTCCGTTTTATTGATTTTTTTTCAAAGAACCAGTTTACATTTAAAAAAAAGATTTTATTTATTTATTCCTGAGAGATAGAGACAGAGACAGAGTCAGAGGGAGAAACAGGCTCCTCACAGGGAGCCCGATGTGGGTGGGACTCGATCCTGGAACTCTGGGATCACACCCTGAGCGGAAGGCAGATGCTCAACCGCTAAGCCACCCAGGTGTCCCAGTTTACATTTTTCTTCTCCAGATTATGGTTTGCTGTTTCCTGGCTTTTAGCTTTTTTCAGAATTACCTGCCTTTTCCTGGTCTTTAAAGTTGTCTTGGTTGTCTTTTGTAATTTCTTAAAATGAGTATTAAGTTCATCTATTCACAGTATTTCTTAATAATGAAGGTATTTAGGGGCATTCATTTCCTGACACCAGATTGGGCTGTGTCTTGCTGTTTTGTATGAAATATTTCCTGTTTCATTGGTTTAAAGAAAATTCAAAATGTCTTTTTTGATTTTTTCCTTTGATTTAAGGGTTTTCCAGGAATATTTCATTTTCAAATAGTTGAAATTCTTCTTTATTTATAATTTTATTAGGTGTGATCAAGGAATGCAGTCTGTAAAATTCCTCCTTTTTAATTAATTTAAGGACTTATTTACATTTTTTGAAGAGTCAAATACACAATGTTTGTAAGTAGTCTATAAATATTCTTTAAAAAATACCTATTTTATGTTTATCATATATATATATGATACATGTACACACATATATATCAGGTTTCTTCTTTGTTTCATTTATTTTGTCTTGATCCCTATTTTTCTAGTGTTGTTTCGATTTTGGGGGGTTTGGTTTTTTTTTTAAGATTTTATTTATTTATTTATTTATTAGAGAGAAAGTGAGAGAGAGAGTGAGCAAGTGGTGACAAGCAGAGAGAGAGGGACAAGCAGACTCCCTGCTGAGCAGGGAGCCCAATTGGGGGGCGGGAGGAGCTCCAACCCAGGACTCTGGGATCCTGACCTGAGCTGAAGGCAGATGCTTAACAGCAAAGCCACCCAGGTGCCCCTGTGTTGCTTAGTTTCAAAGTATCATATAAAGTCTCTCACTATCAACATATTTTTGTCCTCTTCTTGCATTCCTAAGAATTTTTTCTTTACAGTTTTTTAGTTGCCTTATTTGTTGCAAACAAATTTATGATGACAATTCCTTTTTCATAAATTGTCTCTACCAAATGATCTCTGTATTCTGTGTATTAATAAACTTTTCTTATTATTAATACTGTCACTTTTGCTCTATGTTTGTTTGCATTTGTCTGATATGTCTTAACCCATATTTTCAAATTTTCATTATTAACAATGAGTATGTTGATTAGAAATTACATATAAATTGGTTTTGCTTTTTTAGCTCAATTTCTTAGTCTTTTTCTTTTAATGGAGGAATTCAGTCCATTGGTATTTAGTATAATACTCAGTGAACTGTATATTTCTTCATCTTAATTTGACAGCAGATATGTCTCTTCTTTGTGAAATCCAGTTCACGCTCAGTAAATTCTAAACAGTTACTCAAGTTTCAGTCTTGACAAGCAGTATTTGAAATGACAGTAGTGCTCCAAGTAGAAACGAGTATCAGACAACAATATGGAGGTCAGAGAGGAGTGGGGTCTAAGCCTGGTCAGATATGTGTTGGCATTACCCGCTCCACTAGTCGGGGCTCTCCAGAAAAACAGAACCAATAAGTTGGAAAGAGAACAAGAGCAAGAGTGAGAGAGAGAGATTTAGTTTACTTCAGTTTAAAGGATTGGTTCACACAGTTCACACAGTTCACACAGTTGTGGGGGAACTGAAGTCTGGAGGGCCTGGCCATCAGGATGGAAATTCGGGAAAGAGTTGATATTGCAGCCTTGAGACCGAGATCTGCAGGCTGGAAACTCAGGCACGATTTCTATGTTATGATCTTGAGGTGGAGTCTTTTGGAGGAACTCTGTTGTTGCTCTTGAGGCCTTCAACTGATTGGATGAGGCCCACCCACACACTAGGGTCACAGTGTGTTGACTCAGAGCCTGCTGATGTAAATGTTAATCACATCTTAAAAATACCTTCACAGCAGCATTCAGACAGGTGTTCAACCAAACGGCAGGGTACTGCTGCCTAGCCAAGCTAACACATAAAATTAACCGGCACCATGGCAAAAGCTGACCAAATGTAGCTGGATAATTTTTAAAGCAAACAATGACTACAAACAAAAATAGAGCCCGTGTTTGAGCTTTAGGGAATTACCACAACTGGTCTTCATTGTTTTGTTCAGAAATCAAAGTGCCCTTATTCTTTTGGTGATGCATCCAATCTGTGCTTGACTTGTGAAGTGTATACTTGATTTTTTTTTTCTTTTTAATGTTTGTCAGTTTTTCTTTAGACCAGAACTTTAGGTTGCAGATCCTTCTTGAGAGGCTGCTGTTTCATTAGCCTTATCTGCATGCTCGTGGTCTGTTTGTCTTGGGGTCGACAAGCTATGGTCCATTAATCCTCCTCTGGGCAGTCCTCCACGCAGCCTGAAGCTAAATAAACGCACGGCTGTACCACCGCTGCTGTGCCAATGGGCCACCCTGTCTAGACCCTTCTAGCCTCCAGCCACATCTGTGGATGTGATGTATCTGGGAGGATCTGCAGAAGGTCTGTGTTTACCCTTCTCGGTCCAACATGCACTTTCAGGTTAACCTACTTAAAAAAAAAATCCTTTTAGTGTGGTTTAGATTAGTTAGGATTTTAGTATCCCCAATTATGAGCAATTTTATGAAACCAGGATAACAGTGCGTAGTGGTTAAGCACATGTGTTTGGGATTCCAATCTTGGGTCAGCCTGCTTGGATTAAAATTGACACCCCCACACTTAGTAGGCGTGTAAACGTAATCAAATTATCTAAACTCCTGAGGCTCCCTTTCTTCATTTATAAAATAAGGATGATAACCGTTCTTGTATCATTTTTGTCATGAGATTTAAATGAGGTAAGAATTGCTCATTTTAATGATAAAAGTACTGCTTTTTCTACCCAGAGAAGCATCCCTTTTCTGCATGACAAAGTCTAACTCTTGTATTTTAAACAACAAAAACTCAGGCCATAACCCAACCTCTTCCCCCCCGTATTCTTATATTTTCATGGCCTTTTTCAGGAAGCAGTTTCTATGTCTATTATAAAAGGTTTCTTGAGGGATGCCTGGGTGGCTGAGTGGTTGAGCATCTGCCTTTGGCTCAGGGCATGATCCTGGGATCCGGGATCAAATTCCACATCGGGCTCCCTGCATGGAGCCTGCTTCTCCCTCTGCCTGTGTCTCTGCTTCTCTCTCTGTGTCTCTCATGAATAAATAAATAAATCTTTAAAAAAAGAAAAAGGTTTTTTGAAACAGATTCAGAGAAGGAATCTTAATTTGCTATCCAAATCAATGGTGGATACCTCTGATGTGGCTAAATTTAGAAACAAAATAGCCTCCCTGCCTGCATTAGGGAGCTCTGACTTGGTTAGTGTGCTGCTGGGTTGCTGCCAGACAAATCATGATGCTATTCTAGTCCAACTGGACATGTTCCTTGTTTAGGGACAGTAGGAAAAACTCATTACCAGATTGGTCACCTCTAAGCACGCCTTGGCATTTCTGCCCAGCCTGTGTTGTCCTCATTGCTGAGAGTAATGGGTTTTAAACTTTCTCCACTCTTAAGTACTTCAAGATTCCCCATCATCGTGGTGATGTTGTTGCTGGTTACCAATTCTTCTGGCAGGGCTGACCTCTCTGCCTGTCTCCGGACTGGTGGGGTAAGCGGGTTGCCTTCACATCTGAGTTATTTCTGTCACCGTCTTCATTTGCCTCACTCTCGGATTGTAACTCTTCTCACTCAATGTATTTTCTAAGCTTGAATTCGGTAAGTAAAAGCTGAGATATTGCAATTTCCTAAATAACCCAAAGGGAAGCTTTGGCATAATTGATAACCGCCTGACTGCTGAATCAACTTTCTCATGCTCCTCTCTCTGATGGAACTTGGAGGAATAACCGTGATTGAAGAGTGCCTCCACCCATCTTCGGATTGCACTGAACGAAACAGCCTAGATCTGGTTATATCTCATATTTGTTTGTTTCCTGCTGTGGGTACCGCACAGGCATGGGCTTCATCTGGATGTATTTTCATCTGGCAGTAATTGAATCTCTGACGATAGTCTTGCCTCCGAGGAGTGTTCCAACTCAGGCTGTTATATTAAACCAGGGTAGCTCTTGGTTCCCTTGGAAGGTAACGTCCCATCTGTTGACCGGGAACTATGGTAATGCACAACTCTCAGCATAATCAGAGGAGGGGATCTAGGGCATTTACAATTCTTTCTAGGAAATGAGCCATTCTGAGTGCTTTTTACCCATGAATGCTCTCCGTGCAAACATCTAGGTAGGCTCAGCAAGGTGTGGGAGTTAAAATAGGCTCTTTGACCTTTCAGAGACACCACTGGTTTTCTTGCACTTTGAAGCAGGCTGTGTGGTAAGTTAAAGCAGGCTGCACTTCTTTCCATTGCTGCTGCTTCCAAGACGCTGCAGTTCATGGTAGAAGCTTCTGCTGGAGGCTGCCTTCAGATCCTTCCCAACTCCCTGCAGCCCCACTGAAGAACTTTCAGCAGTAGCATTTGAAAGTCCGTCTGATAACATCATTGTAAACTGTCATAGGTATGGACCAAGTCCCATTCAGACCTCTCTGGTACCTGAGGGTCAGCAGTCTTAGACTTGAGATTGCAAGGTGTGTCCGCAGTAAAGTGAAAGGGCGAGAAGAAAGAGTGCTGAGCCCAGTGTCACCAAAAGGAGCTGGGCACAAATTGGGCAGAAATTCGTCCAGAGCTTTATGTGAACATTAGGGATGGGACGCCTGGGTGGCTCAGCGGTTGAGCATCTGCCTTCGTCTCAGGTTGTGATCCTGGGGTCCTGGAATTGAGTCCCACATCGGGCTCCATACTGGGAGCCTGGTTCTCCCTCTGCCTGTGTCTCTGCCTCTCTTTCTGTGTCTCTCATGAATAAATAAATTTTTTTTTTTTTTTAATGAACGTTAGGGACTCTATAACATTTGATTTGACTGATTGGGATGTTATTCTTGTAACTTATGTAAGTTAGAACAAATATATGAAAGATGCGAGTTTGTTATGAAAGAGTTAAAAAATTCTCAACACCTTCTCCTACCTCCTCTGCAAACATAGGCCAAGAGAAAATGCAAACACACACACACACAAACACACACACACACACACACACACATTCCAGCAAAGAACCTGTTTTGCAAGTTTTGCTGCTAAAAAGCAGGAAGGGGGTTGCAGGAAAGTGGAAAAACCTTAGAAGTTTCAGTTGAAAGTTTTTCAAAACCTGCGCTGAAAAGTGTAACTTTATCCTGCAGAGAGAGGCATATGTGCCACTGTAGGTTTTTCTTTAACCGATTAAGTGCATTGTTAGACAGGGAGGGGCAGATTAACGAATGCCTATAATTTTGATCATTGTTTTGTGCAAAACAGCTCAGGCTTTGAAAATGAAGCCATCGTTCTTGGCTAAGTTTCTGCCAACAGCACAAATTATACTGTGCAGAGATCCAAAGCCCCTAAAAAGGTTTCATTAATGAACAGTTTAGAGGGTTGTTTAAGTCTCTGCCTGACAGGTAATGTTGGCATGTAGGCAGGTGGGGTTAGGGTTTCCATGGAGATTTATGATGTCATGCTTGAAAGAGCATGTCAAGACAGCCAATTTAACAAGTAGCTACTCAAAAAGTCCTATAGGCTAGAAGTAGGCTTTATGCAAATGACAGGAGTTTCACTGGGAAAAACTGCAAAAGAAAACAGTGGAGACATGGAGGGGGGTTTACCTGACAGCTCGGAAGGATGACCCCGGAGTCCATTAGAGACGGAAACCTCCAGAAGACAAATTAGATTTTTTTACTTTAACTGCTGCTTCACCTGTGGAGCTCTGGGTACAGGTAAATATGAGGCTTTTTTTTTTCCTTCTGAGTTATTGCCAAAAATTATTTGGAAGCGTCGCATTCTATTTCTCTGCATTGTTCTCTTGGCAGGAAGAACTGAATCAGTTAAGTGCAGCTTTCCCACACTGAATATTCGTGTTTCAGGGCTGTGTTTGCAGGATTTTTTTATTGAATGAACTGAGATTTTTGAAGAGATCTGAAAAACAAGTAAAGCATTATGCATTATGTTGATTGTGCCCTGCAAATAATGCTATAAAGTCTCTGGATAAGGGTTAGGAAGATCTGAGACAGTCTATGTATTCGTGGAGGAGTATTCACAGATCTTGGTTTCTTCTTCTTCTTTTTTTTTTTTTCTTGTTTAACTCTTAGACCAGACCTGAAATTGGGATTATGCGTATTTCTGTGTTTTCAAATTGTGAAACGCCAGAGATAAAACCTATGCAATATTACAGAACTTCTTGTGAACGTCACAGTCTTTAATTTTGAGGGTGTCTGTGTACTTTTCACACATTTACAAGGCTAGACAAATTTCCTGTTTGAGATATCAGAGTTTCTGGACTTTAGAGAAGCAGGATATGTAAATTCTTCGAAGACAGGTAAAGGTTTCTAGGGTAGGGGGAATGGTTGATAAAAGTGGTTTTGAAAGCATGCTTTCAAAAGGAAGCCTGGCTCTGGTGGTAGGGGACTTTCTGTTTGCATCATCGGTTCCTAGTGAGACAGAATAAACAGTCTTGCCTGAGATGCGGATGTGATAGCGATCACTAAAGGTAGCAGTATTCCTGCAAAGTTGACTTAGAGGGGTTAGCTTGGGGACACCAGGCGGGGATGTAAGTAGTCTGGTCCCCCCAGCTTAAAAAGAAATGAAAAACAGTTTTAAAGGTTAAGGCGCAGAGTTAAGAATAAGTGCAAGATACTTTTGAATTGGGGGAGTTGGGGCTTTTGAAACCCAGACTATTTAGGTGTAAATGGGCAGGCATTAAAAGCATTTTTGAAAATGTCTGAGATCAGAGAATGGAAAGCTCCTGAAAACTTGCAGTCAGATCACGTGGATTAGCTGCAGAGCCGCTCTTGGCTCGTGTGATCTGTGATCGTGTGATTGTGTGACACCATGGTCGCCGTGGAACACTTTGACAAAGAGCTGTGACCCCCAAGTCGGAATGCCTGGGGTTTGAGTCCTGGCTTCACCACTTACTACCTGTATTCACTTCGGGGAAAGTAGATTCTTGTTATTTGGCCTCAGTTTTCTCCTCCATAAGATGGGGGTGACAACAGCGGCGCTGTGAGGCCTGACTTGACAAAATCTGCTGTGTAGTCCTCAGAACTCCCACTCCACATGCTACCTGTTGTTCTTATTCACTGCTAACGTGATACCTGAGTTGTTCATGAAGTGTTTTTATAGCCTTCATCTTATTGCAACAGTCCAGGAAGATTAGCAGAATCTTTTTAGTCCTGCTTCACAAATGAAGAAATCGTGGCTCAGAGAGGTACTGAAATCTGCAACACGAGAAACTGCCCTTTTACACTTTTCTGCTTTTTTTTTTTCCTCACCTAAGGGGTCTAGGAAAAAGTTAATGTGCTACTGAGATAAGGCCCAGATGCAACAATTATTTCTATAAATTAATTAAAATACAAAGTGTGAAGCGTATCAAAGGAGTCGGGATACTCATGTTTTTATATGAGTTATGCTTGTGACACTTTTTCTGGGCAGGCTAGAGAAGTTACATTGATTTACTTTTTTACTGGTACCTGTTGATGGGAGCTCAGATCATTTTGAAGACTTACAGGGTTTTTTTAAAGATTTCGTTTATTCATAAGAAACACAGAGGGGGGAGAGAGAGAGAGGCAGAGACTTAGGCAGGGGAGAAGCAGGCTCCCTATGGGGAGCCTGTTGGGGGACTCATCCCAGGGCCCCCGGATCACACCCTGAGCTGAAGGCAGCAGACGCGCTCAACCGCTCAACCTCAACCGCTGAGCCACCCAGGCGTCCCAGAAGACTTACAGTTTTAACTCTTACCTGCCTCCAATGTTTCTTGGCCCTGCAAGAAGACTCAGATTTGCTGTCACAGGTATATCCTGTGCAGGAAATCCAGTCACCAGGGGGCTGTGGGAATCGCCACAGGGAGTGAGGGGCTGGGCACAATGTCTTTTCTCCTTTTGTGTTCTAGACTTTGGCAGCTCCCTCCTGAGCCTATATCCCAGAGCAAAACAACCCATAATTATGTTCTACATCCATTGTATGTAAGAGACAAATATGTTTTTCATTGTGTTATTTTTAGCAGCAGTGTTTCTAGCCAGGGAAAACACTCTATTAGTTCCACGGTTTTCCTAATGACTTTTCCAATTTTTCCAAATTTTCCGCATCAGACCATTCAGGATTGTTCGGGTCCCACACTCCTGGAAGAGTTTTCTTAGCAGGAATGTTGGGTAGGCTCATCCAGTGGGATTATAAAGGAGTTCTGATCTCTGAGCTGCTGAGGTTGAGCTCATTCTGTGCCAGACAATGAGTAAATTAATTAAATGTGGTCATCAGACTACATTGTGGCCTGCAGTTCCCAGCACTGGTTTGGGGCATCCGGAAAAGCTCTGGTTATCACAAGGGCAGATCTGTGAGTCTGAAAGCAAATATTTATTTCATTCAAAGTTTCAATTCCAAGTCTGAACCACAAAGCAGCAAGTTTAAGGTAGAAAAGAAAAGTCATGAAATCACACTGCTATAGGATGCCAAAATTCCAAATAGGCTCAGAATCACTAATGCCTATTTTTTTTTACATTTTTCTACCTATTTTTGATGGACTTTTGGAAGTCCATTAAAGCTTTTTATTACACTTAATTGTTGTATTGTTCAGAGATTATCTGCTGATTAATAAGCAGTGATTGCATCTAGAAGTGCATTTTACATCTAGTGGGTTTAGGTCTGTTAAGTCACAGGAGCTGAGTGAACAGGGATTCAGAAACCACATGGCCTGGATTTGAGTCCTGCCCGGATTACTTATTAAGTAGCTCAGATTTCCCACTGAAGAACAGACATGGGTCTATTCATATTCCAAATAAAATATGGCATCCAAGCTTAAAAAGCCTCTGAGTAAAGGAATTGGTGGTCTTTAAATGTTTTTCTCTTGAAAAAAAATTTTTTTTGGAATTTTCATGGAAATTATTTCTTCAAAAAGAAAGACACGGGGCAGCTTCGGTGGCCCAGCAGTTTAGCGCCGCCTTCAGCCCAGGGTGTGATCTTGGAGACCCGAGATCGAGTCCCACGTCAGGCTCCCTGCACGGAGCCTGCATCTCCCTCTGCATCTCCCTCTGCCTCTCTCTCTCTCTCATGAATAAATAAATAAAATGTTAAAAAAAAAAAAAAAGAAAAAGATACCAAAATCTCCCAATTTAGGAAATGGAAGTAGAACTTCCCCCAGCCCCGATCCATCTTGGAGCTCTCCTCAGGGCAAGGGAAGCTCTATCTAGAAGCTGTTTAAAGCTCAGGCCCTTGCCATTACTATTTGTCAATGTTACGTCATTAGAAATGCTCTCAGGAGCGGCATTTGAAACTGGTTTGGAGCAGTTTTCAAAAACCTATTTTTAAAAAACCTCTCCTGAGAAATGGTGTCATCTCAGATGACATGGCTTATCTTCAGGTGTGTGGCTGCTGAGGGTTGAGCCGGTGGAGTGGGAAGGGTACTTTCTTCTTCTAGCAACCAAGCTTCCCTCTTGGTTTTCTTTTCTCAACTTTTTCTTAGGTAGGTAGAAAAGTAATTCACTAGAAGCTAAAATTCCCCAGAGAACCTGAGTTTGGGATCTGTTTTGTTTTTTCTCCCTGCAGAGTTCAGTGTGCAAGAGAGAAAGAGAGAGAGAGAGAACATGAGTAGTGTGTGTGTGTGTATTTATTTATTGAAGTATAGTTGATACTGGGGATCCCTGGATGGCTCAGTGGTTTAGTGCCTACCTTCAGCCTGGGGTGTGATCCTGGAGGCCCAGGATCGAGTCCCACATCAGGTTCCCTGCATGGAGCCTGCTTCTCCCTCTGCCTGTGTCTCTGCCTCTCTCTCTGTGCCTCTCATGAATAAATAAATAAAATCTTTAAAAAAAGAAGAAGTATGGTTGATACTATATATTGAACACAATGTTACTTTAGTTTCAGGTGCACAGCCTAGGGGTTGGACACCTCTATATGTTATGCTGCGCTCACCACAAGTATAGCTGCCATCTGTCCAGGATCTGTTTTTATTATGAGTTGTGAAGCAGCACGGCTGGATTCTGCTATGAATTTTGGCCATTTCGTATTTCAGAGTGGAATTTCCTCCAAGATCATTCTAATATCGATCACCTTCTGGGAGAAGGATTTTGCTTTTGCTTTTGTTTTTGTTGGGGGTGGAGGGAGTCTGAGGTTACTAAATCTGCCATCTCCTATAAAACCAAAATTAATTCTTCTTGGTTTGTGGTGACAGTTGTGTGGCATCAGGACAACCAGAGGCCATGGTACCTGTGGAATGCAGGGCAGCCTTAGATGGGGGAAGGACCAGGGAGGGAGGGACAAAGAGTGGAGACAGGGATGAACGCTATCCTAATGACACAGAGCTCTGCTGCTTTCGCTTGCAGACAATAAACTTACAGGTAGCAGAAAGAATTTTGAATTACTTATCTGTATGAAAAGAGCAATTGTGAAATATTATACATTTAGAGAATTTCCTCTCTAGAGATCATACAGTAAGGGGTGCAAAGATAATTTTTTGTGAGGATGTGAGTACAGTCAGTCCAAAGTGAAGGTGGGTGGTAGCTTTGTGGCCTTTCCAACCCTAGGGCTCTGTAATGTGGTCTTACTTCATACCCCTGTGTGCCTTTGCCTGGTACTCCTCTACTCTTGTCTGCCTGGTCATGATTAAGCAATGGAAGTGAAAATACTGTTTCCCACCATTGGCTTCACTAGGATTCATAAATGCACATGCTCATGTTGCCCCCATAAGCCCAACAGTGGGACTGTCCTCAGAGCCATGGATCTTGCCTGCCTGTTTGCCTTGTTCTGTGCTCTCCTCAGATGGTACATGCCAGAGCAAAGCCCTCATGCATGAGACGTTGCTGATCCGTCACATGGCGCTGCAAACTTTCCAGAAAGGGCCTTCTTTGTCTTACTTCTTGCCACTCAAGCAAAGCAGGCTGCTGTACAACATATTTTTGGAAAGGCTAAGAAAACAGATTTTCGGCTGGACCCTGGGTCATTTTCAGTCTTCGATATTAAGAACCTTTGTAAACACCCTTCACAATGACACTTGGAAGTCAGGTCATGTTTGCGCAGCCGTTGTTAGTAAGGTACATGTGCCACCACCATCTTTCAGCCTACTGTTCGTTCCAGAGGGACAGTTTGGTTTTTTTTTTTTTTTTTTGAATCATCTGCTTGAATTTTGCACAAAGATAGGTTGCATGGGCCGCCTTCACTTTTGATTGTAATTTTATTCGAATCCCTTTTCAGGGCAAGTTTTAAGGCTGCAGAAGAAGCAACTCTGGCCAACTGCCTCGTAAAGGACAATTTTCAATTCATTCTGTGTGTATGTCTGTGTATCTCGTGTTTGCGATGAGAAGAGCACAAACTCTGATTTAAAACTCTTCTTTCTTCAGAGCAATGATAGTGACCCCATAATATGTTAACTTGACCCTTTTAAATTGCTGTTTCAGTTGCTTATTTTCTCTCCCCCTTTGATGAACAATGCTGCAGTGACCTTTCTGTATCTATGCACGTGTCAGCAAATATGAAGAACAAATCCCTACCTGTCAAATTACTAATTTACTACTGCTAGTTTGCTAGGATTACTAGCATTGAAAGGTATTGTCTAATTTTCTCTCAAAAAGACTCACCAATTTATTCTGTCACTAGGGATATTTGAGAGTATGTTATGATACATACAGATACTATAACTCATTGCACTCACAATGATATATGAAATAGATCCTATGTGCAAATATGAACCCATTACCAAGTTATGTAAAATAAGCAGGACAGTTTACAGAGCAGTATAGGTAGCATGATCCCTTTTATTTTAAAAAGACTGGATTCAAAAAAAAAAAAAAAAGAAAAGGCTGGATTCTACTTGTGTGGAAAAAGCATATCCATTTTCTGTGTATTTATCTATCCATGAAAACTTTCTAAATGATGCCTAATAAATTAGAGAGAGGAGCTAGTGTGTGTGGAGGGGGAGATTTATTTATTTATTTATTTATTTACTTACTTACTTATTTATTTATTTATAGAGCCCATCTGCAAGAGCAGGGGGAGGGGCAGAGGGAGAGAGAAAGAGGAAGAGAAGCAGAGTCAGATGTGTAACTGCTTAACCGCTTAATCGCTTAACCCACTGAGCCACCCAGGCACCCTGAGAAACTTCTATTTTTAACTTCTGGACCTCTCTACTATTTATCATAGTAGTATCATATGCATATAATACTTTACAATTTAAAAACTAGTTTACAACAAAAGCGGATACTCTAGCATAGCCTGTGTTCTTCTAGAGGCAGCTGTAAGTTTTCAGGTAGTCTGAAAAAGTGACTTTTTCTATCCCACACACCAGCCCAGAGCACATTTGTTTTTTGATGTAGTTGTCCCTTGAAGAAGGAAGTGACTCTTTTTTTTCTTCTTTTTTATAAGAACAGTCATTTCTGAAGGTGTCATTTCTAGCAGAATCTTCCCTCAATGAATGTATTTCAGTTAGGATCCCACCTTTCTTTTTTTTAAAAAAGATTTTATTTATTTATTAATAAGAGAGAGAGAGAGAGAGAGAGGCAGAGACACAGGTAGAGGGAGAAGCAGGCTCCATGCAGGGAGCCTGACGTGGGACTGGATCCTGGGACTCCAGGATCATGCCCTGGGCCAAAGGCAGGCACTAAACCGCTGAGCCACCCAGGTGTCCCGAATCCCACCTTTCTAAATAAATGTTGTTTTGGTTTTGAACACCAGTTATATTTGGACTGGTGTTCAAAATACACTTAAGTTGCCTAAACTTTTCTTTTAAAAAAAAAAAATTAATTTATTTAAATAATCTCTATACCCAACATGGGGCTTGAACTCAAAACCCCGAGGTCAAGAATCAAGTCGCATGCTGTTCCAACTGAGCCACCCAGGCACCTCTGAACTTGTCAACAAAAGCAGTAAATTCATCCTCCTAGGTCAGGCCATCCTCAGACCCATTGTATAAAACATTCACTTCAAGTTCACATGAGTGTACTTTAAACCTCACCCCTAGCCAAGTTTGCTGGAGATCAGTTTTGGATAAAAGGTACTTCAGCTTTCATGCTAAGTCTGTAACTATAGAACTATAATTCAGTTTCGTAAGTGAAAAATCTACAGAACATGTAGATTTGTAAAGACTTCTTTTACAGCCAGACAAGAATAGAAGACAAGAAGACATACTGTCACAGGATACCTTTTGGAAGAAAAGAAATGACACTTTTTATACTCTCAAATCATTGAGGAAGCTTTAGACATTATTTTAAACTCTAAATCCTTTTTAATTCAGATGCACATAATGCATTTAAGCCACAAGTGTGGTAGATTTATGTGTTCCTTTTGTGCAAATCGGTAGATATCTTTGGTAATTAGATTTTTCTTCATATCTCCCTCTCGAAAGCTGCTTTTGAAACTTCACTTTTTTGTAGTTTTTTTTTTTTTTTTACTTCATGAAATATCTCCGTTCTGTAGCTAACTGCAAATGTTTGCAAAAGGGAACCAACATAAAACAAATGCCTCTTAATATGGTATTTTGTGAATAAACAAACACCTGACATTAGTTGGTTAACCTAAAAAAAGAGAGAAATAACTATGTTAGGGGAAAAAAAGGGTAGGATCATGGTCGTGATGTTGAAAGCAAGGAAAGCTGTGATTTAAGCAATTTCTTTTTTTTCTTCTACCCAATTTCATATAGGTAATATAATTATTATAGCCTCCAGGTGGTGGCATGTCACTTTTAAAGCTAATTGAACTTTTTTTTATATAATTAGAAAAATGGACCAAACTTCCTATATCATGGAGTAAATACAAGATTTCCTTCTTCCAAATATTTAATACCAGTGGTTTTTTAAGACAGTCATGGTACCTCCAAATCTCAAATGTGGTCAGGTATGCTGTCGACACCAGGCAATAAGCAATTTCTCTGGATGCATTCAGACCACCACAGATAAGAACTAGAATGCCCACAAGTGTGATTACTTACTGTAGGCTGGAAACTTTCACACAAATTATCTCATATCACCCTCCAGAAATCCCTTAGGATAGCATGCCTAGAAATAAGAGTCTCAGAAGAGTCTAGAGACTTGGTTCTTCAGGCAGCAGATCAGTTGTGATTCAGGCCCAACAGCATTTTCCTGGGATCCCTGAGGTGTTCACTGTGAAAACTGTTGTTCATTTTATGAGGGTGGATTTCCAAACAACATCATCATGCAGAGAGTGATTTACTTCTTATTTCTATTGCCTGAAGTCCTCATATGTACCTCCTCTCCCTCCCCCCGCCTTTTTTTTTTTTGCCATTTCAGTGTTAGCCCAAAGGGTGGACTCGAAGACGCCGAGGAGGTAGGAGCAGCAGTTGGTTTGCTCCTTGTGAGCAATACCTCTTAAGTCAAGCCTGGAGCTAAGTTGTCAGGAACGCATTTATTAAGCAACCTTCTTCCCAGCATCAGAGGAAGAAAGCTGCATGCGTTGATCAAATCTCTTCCCTCAGTGTGCTCTGGGAGCAGACCTTTAGAATTCACCCCAGAGAAAGAATACTTTGTGATTCATAGAAAATGCTTCACAAAATGGCTCTTGCTCACACATTTTGCATAATAACCCCCAAACACACTACACTCCCATTGCCAATATTTTTTCTGTGTGATTGCAAAAGTTCTTACGAGAATTGAAGGGACAAATTGGGCAACTTTTCACAGGTAATTCCTTGTGCGGGCCAGAGTAAAGTATAGTTCAGAGGCGCCAGACCTGGGCCTCTGCTCTCTAAAGAGGCCTGCATCATGGCTTCTGCTTCTTGATAAGCCACCAGAACTTTGTAGAATTGGGAACTTTCACAGAAAAATCCAATATCTTACATTTTGAGGGGGGAAAAAATCAGATGATCAAGAAACCCTGGACTCCAGTTTATTTGTTAAAAGTTGTATGAGAGCTAAGCAGCAGCTGCCCCATTAAGATGGCGGGGTTCTGGTTCTCAGGTTCCCCCCACCTCCCCCACTCCCTCTCCCACACCTGTCTCCCTTACCCGCCTAACTCCTGTGGTAGCTAGCCCTGCCGTGTTTGTAGGCCTGCTCCATGAGGCACTGTGGTGAGGTGGGAGCCATCTGGCTTTTGTTGTAGGACAGACTAAAGTTCCAGAACTGGTTCTACCACTTACTATTTACGTGGTCTTGGGCAAGTCACTCAGTCGAAGGAGTCTTCCATTTCTGCAGCAGGTAGTTTACAGATCCAGGACAGAATAAGAGAAGTATTTAACCCACTGTCTGGCTTAGTGTACTCAATACCTGGAAGCAGCTATCATGGAAACATCTCAATAAAAACATTTCATGAGCAAGGATCAGTGTCTTCCAATCAGGGTCTTAAATGTTCATGGTTGTTCAGGGTGGGAGGGGCCTCAGAACTGCAGAAAACACCTTAGTTTTATGGAGAAGCAATCGAAAGCTAGGAGTTGACCAGTCCAGGCTTACTCAGTTACTTTAAGGCAAACGGGTTCAGAGCCAGTGACTTGCCACCAACCCACGAAAAGGCCTCAGAGGGGAGTCTTGAAGATTAAGTATGTGAAAGTGCTTTTTTTTTTTTTTTAAGATTTATTTATTCATTCATGAAAGAGAGAGAGAGAGAGAGAGAGAGAGGCAGAGACACAGGCAGAGGGAGAAGCAGGCTCCATGCAGGGAGCCTGATGTGGGACTTGATTTCGGGTCGCCAGGATCACGCCCCGGGTCAAAGGCAGGCGCTAAACCGCTGAGCCACCCTGGGATCCCCCCGTGAAAGTGCTTTTTGAATCAAGTGTGAGCACAGGGTAATTTCAGTTAGCATAAAGGTTGTACAGCTACATGTGATCGCTGGATTTAGAGAACCAACTGTCATTCACCACTGAGCACTGAGAGTCTGGTTTGGACAGGTCCTGCTGAGGCACCGGGGATGGAGCCCTGGGCCGTACTGACGAGGCCACTGCCCCCACAGAGCTCGGACACTAGTGGGGGGAGCCGGGAGAAAACCGGTGTACAGATGGCTTCAGATCCAGAGAAGGGCCACGTGGGCGATAAAGGGGATTTTGTGAGAGGCAGCCAGTCTCCCAAACAGCCAGGCAAAGCACAGGCAACATTTTTCTCAGGAAGGGGAGTAGTTAAGTGCAGAGAGTCCAGGGCAGGAAGGGGCTTGTCTGGTGAGAGGTGGCTACAGGCTAGGGAAGCCACTAAAAGGAATTTGGATTTTATTCTCAGTATGTGAGTTTTAGAACATTTTAGAATATTTTTAGCTTTTGTTCAAACATTGTTTTACACAGAAGCCCCTTTGTGGCAGGCGGAGCAGAGGCTTTTAACTAAGCCAGTCCCCAAAGTGTCCTTGGGCACTCCAGGGCTTGATGGTCACTGTGGAAACCTCCAGAACAGGCAGTTTACAGAATCCTGAGAATCTGTGACTTGCTTACCAGGGGTCCCATTCCTGGGGTCCAGAAAACCCCATCGTTCTTGTCATTAACCCAAAGGCCAAATGTTGGTGTTTTTGTTCTTTGTTTTTTCCTAATTGTTCACACTTTCATTAGGTCTCACGTTTACAGAGTATCCACTAGGATGTTTCATCTTGACCACAAAAAAAGGACATACGTCGATGCCGCAGTATCTGAAACGGGATACACATGTCCTGTGTCTCTGAGTTGGGGTTTTCCCAGTGGCATTGGGATCCATGCAACCTTTGCCTTTTCATCTGCTCCACAACTCACAAAAAGAAATTGTTAATTTGTTTTCCAGCCCAGCCCAGTGTTCTTCGTTTTGGGGTCGTTGATTTGAGGTCAGGTTTTGGCAGCAGATGAATCCACCAGTTCACAAAGGGAACCCACCGGAAGCCCCTCCCCCCCACCTTGCTCAGGCCGGGCCTTCTGATCACACCCAGCTGATGTTGGCTGACAGTGGAGCATTCAGGGTGCGAGTCCCACCAGCACCTTTAATACAGGGCATTGCTCATTGTGGGCCGGCTTGCAAACATTTTGGCCATGTTGGCAAGGTCAGAGGATAGCATTCACCTCCCTCATTTTACAGATGGAGAAACTGAGCCTCAGAGAAGAGATGTGCTTTGGATCGGTGTCAAGGCTTATGATCGCAGGGTGGGTCTGTGGTCCTGGTGTCTGACTCCCAGTGCCCGGGTGACCCTTGTATACCAGCACACATTCTCTAGAGTGTGCTGCCGTCAGAGTGCAGTCCGGTGGCATAGGTGACACAGGATATGCCATCAGGAAATCGGAGGCATGTTCTCTGGGTAGTTCTCAAGCATTTGGCTATCATAGCCCTACCTCCACCCCTTTCTTCCGCTCTAGAACTCTGGCCTGGTGGGTTGTGAGGCAGCTATGCATTCACCATGACTGCACTTTTCAGGATGCAGCGAATTGACCAAACACTGGTGTTGAGACGGCTGGCAGTTTGGCCTTCGCCTCATGATGTGAGAAATAAGTTTTGTTATGAACTGAGCAAAGAGCAGTCTCTCTTTAATCTGAAAGGGCGCGTGGACATGAGCTGCCCAAACGTGCGCGGGCCCCTTCTCACTCAGTGCGACTCAAGTTTTCTTTAATGAGAGGTGCGAGGGCCGGGCCCAGTTAGCCAAGTGAGATACGTGGAAAAGAGCATTCTCACCCTCCTTTGCAGCGTCCACATCCGGATTTGCCTAAACCCCACCCAGGCTGCATTTGCGTAGCAGTGAAAAACCGGTATTTTCTATCCATGAATCACACTGCAAATCCTGGGCCTCTGTCCTTTGGGTGCGTCAGGCCAGCTTCTGGGAAGGATGGGCACAGCTGAAGGCAGGCTGAGCATGGAGGAGAGAGGACCCTGCACCTGGGGGTCGAGCAGGTGACTGCTGTTGTCTACCTGCCCCTCTGGACATGGAGCCATCTCCGTGCCCTCCCATAGAAAGACCAAGAGAGGAAGGCGGAGTCCTGAGTTTCTGCTGTCGGGGGCTCTGCAGCGTAGCAGAGAGGAGCAAGGTACAGAAGTGGCACGATTCTGGGGATTGCCGTTCCTCCCTGAGGTCTCTCCTCTGCTCTGTCATGTGTCCCTGGCCACCTGGACCTAGCAGCTCCTGGCCATTTATTGCCAAGTGAGGGCCAGAGAGGGCTGGGGTGGGGGTGGGGGGTTGGTCCACTGTAGTTTCTTTTAAGTTAAATTATGCTTCAGTGCAGGGGATGATTGCCCGCAGCAGTTAAACGTTGTTTAATGATAATTAAATTACTTTTCTTTACTCCGAAAGACCTCTTCATTTTCTGGACAAAGGTGGGAAGCATTGTTCTTTGATTATATACAGAAGGTCTCTAGGTAAGGTGTAAACCATCTATTGTGCCGGGCTCTCAAGTCATGAATCTAGGGGATTCTGATGTGGAGAAGGCACAAAGATTAGCAAACCAAGTGCTTCCCAGTTTAAGAATCTTGTCAGAAACCGAAAAAGCTGCCTTTCCCTCCTGCCTTCCCCTTCACACTCTGGCTAGGAGTCTCTTAGAACACGCACGGCCACTCCTGAACTGGTCTGGATCATCCCTTCCAAGCATGGAGGAGGTTTGGCATGTCCCGTCCTGTTCCTTCCTGGCTTTAGTTCCTCCTCAGACTGCGTGGATCTGCCCGGGAGCCCGCAGAGCTTTACCAGGACACAGCTCCATTCTTCCTGGGGCTTGGGAATTTCACCAGCTTTCTTCCTGGGAGGAAGACACTCTCATGCAGTGGCAGGAGCACAGGGATGTTGGCTGGAGCCCATTGCAAGAAAAAAAGAAAGAGAGAGAGCCTTCAAAAATGAAAAGCTCTATGACAGGATATTCATTTGATGAGTCTTTGTATCGGATCTGTTATGTCATGTACCTGATGTCCTGCCGCCAGAATTAAGATGTTCTAAAAAGAAACCTTTGGAAATGTATCCCAGTGATGGAGTTTGATGTAGGAATAAAAGGGAGGGGAAAAATGAATCTTCCTGATGGAACTGAACTGGCTGTGATTGCACAAAGCCTGCATTTTAAATTTTAATAGAAATGATTGGCAATATGAGGATTTGTGTGTGTGTGTGTGTGTGTGTGTGTGTGTGTGTGTTGTTTTGTGTGTGAGCCTTGGAACATTTTGGTTCAGACTAGTTCTGCTTTCTCAGTCTTGGGCGTCGATTCAGTGGCCTGGCGTGCTTCGTTCAGACTTTTTTGAGCTCGGGTGATACTGAGCTGGCAGCAGGAAGGCTGTAGGTCAAGGTTTGGGTCCGTAGCAAATAACTGCAGAATGAGACACACCAGCTCATAGGCCGGAGAAAGCAGGTGCTGGTCATTAGCAGGAAGGGAAAAAGCCTAGGGATCAAGGACTGTAACGTTTGGACTGGGCAGAGCAGAGGAGTCTGGGCACATAGCAGGGTATTTAACCGAGGTGGTCAGCAAAAACCTTCTTTCAAAGGAGCTGTGAGTGGAGGAAGGTGAGGAAAGGCACAGTCACGGTGTTGGTGGCATGATAAAGAAGGACAGGGTAACGATCTCCACGTGGAGACTTTAATTCTGTCCTTCCCAGAAGAGAGAGGGTAAGAGCATTCCATTTTGGAGAGGCTCCTTCAAGTTATACCTGGGTTGTTTCCCTTTCTTTTTTTAAGATTTTATTTATTTAGTTGAGAGAGAGAGGAGAGAGAGCATGAGGGGGCGGGGCAGAGGGAGAGGGAGAAGCAGACTCTTGGCTGCACAGAGAGCCAACATGGGGGCTCGATTCCAGGACCCCGAGATCATGACCTGAGCCAAAGGCAAACACTTAACCGACTGAGCCACCACCTAGGCACCCTTCTACCTGGTTTTCTAGTGGCTTCTGGAAACTTGGGTCTAGGAGGAAGCGGAAAAGAAGATCTGCTTTATTAGAGAAGTGACTGGCAAGCAGTGCTGGGCTCGTTCTTAGGGAGGACAGTGTGGCATGGAGTGGGGAGCGCCCTCAGCCACACCCAGAGTTCCCCTGAGCCGGTCAGACCCTGGACTGGATCCGTGAGGCCCTCACACATTCCCAAGACCCTATCCCCTGGTGAATCTTGGTTAATCTTCCTAGTCTTAAACTGCCAATCAAACCTCACTCAAGATCAAAATCTAACTCAGAATCAGAGAACCCAGGAGCCTCGGGGAATATCCAGCCATCCTCAAATGGGACATGAGGCCACTAAGGCCAGAAAATGTAGGGGACTTATTCAGGGCCACGTCAGTCTTCCTGAGAATAGCCTCCCCACTGCTGGCTCATACTTCTTTTTGGGGAAGGGCAGAAGGATGTGGATAAGGCAGGATAATCTCAGGGTTGTGTGTAGCTTGGGCACATGCCCCCACAGCTTCTCTGTGTCCCAGGGCCCTGCTCTCTGATACACCCGGCCCGGGCTCCTGACCGGTCTTCTTGCTCTTCCTACAGTGGACAGCGCCAGGTAGCCTGAAGAAGCTGAGTGGTGTCCCTCCCAGGCAGCATGTCTCCCATTGCCCAGATGTCACCCGTGAAAACCTCCAGTGACAAGAGCTACCTCTGACAAGTGCTGTATGCCAGACAGATTCGGGAGAGGGAAAGAAAAGTGATGTATAGGTAAAAAGGAGAATGTTAGACCCGATTATTTATTGTGTCATCCAAACCCCAAATGCAGAGACACACACAAACACCCATACACACAATGGACAAGATCTTTCAAATCCTAACTTGGCTTTGAAAAGCTGGAGCTAACAGTTGTACTAAGCAAAAGCTAGATGAGAAAAAGCAAATTTGGGAACGATCCAGACTGACGGTGGGGACCTGTGACTTGAAATACAGTCTGTCGAAGTCAGGCATGAGGGAGACTATTATTGGAGCCAGCTCCAGTTGCAAACAATGCTCAGAAGCATTTCCTGTCATCCAGGGTTTTACATTTTAATGAGCCTGTAGATGCCCATCAGCCCTGTGTCATCACAAAGGTGATTGCTTTTTCCAGCAAGCTGTTTCCCCTCAAAGCCCAGGGCTCAGGGGCAGCTCTTCAAAGATGAACCACTGTCTGATTCTAGCAGAGGCAGATGGAGGGAAGTTAAGCTCCCTCTGCCCTGTTCAGTTGCACCAAGATTTCCAGCTAAAGTCAGTAATCAAGGCACCCTACTTGGTGAGGGATGCTGGTATCTTTTAAAAATAGAGGGGTCCGTCTGTGTGAGTAGTCCCTTTGTGTGTGTTTGCGAGCTTTCTTTCAGTGGGAAATAAGAGTGCAGCTTTTTTTTTACCGTTATTGTTCACAAATTAAACTTTGGCTGTTCCACATAGGCTTTCTTAACTGCAAGTACGCTTGCCAAATCACTTGGAATTACCCTAATAGGAATTTGGTCAAACTGCTTAGTGCTAAAAATGAGCCCTACTTGGGGGTCCCTCCTGGAAAGTCCTGGAGTCTTGGAGCTGAACTGTTAGCCTCGTTCCCTTCTTCCAGGAGTCTGAGCACCCCTGAAGACGGTAGCCTCACAAGGGAGTCTGGCCATGGCCCACTTGCTGGGGTTCCACCTCCAGCAGCCCCGTGGAGGGGTCACTTCCAGGCCTAAAGCAGAACATTCTCAGTGCTTCCCACTCCCCTCAACATGAGAGGAGTAAGAACATGAGAGGAAAAGCAGACAAACCTCCACTTGCTTCCCTGCTTCCAGGCCCAACCCCCAACTCACGTACACATACACACTCACACCCCAAGGTTGAGATTCTTTCTTCTGTGAAACTGGATTCTGAAACTCTGAACCATTCCGTCTGTGTTTTGGCTCAGTTTCTCAGAAGGGCTCAGGTGTCTAAAATCAGGATTTTCCCATGGCTTTAAGATTTGGCCTGCAGATCTGTCCCCTGTAGGAAACTGAGGGGCCTTCGTTGGGTTTGTTTTTCTCACCCTGTAAAGAAAACAGAAACATTAAGATCTTATTGGCTGTGAGAGCCTAAAGACATTTAAATCAAAGTACTCTTGTTGTAGGACCGTAGGCCTGGCTTCCATCTGTGTGCTGTGCTAGCTGCAAAAATGAAGATGAGAGTCGACTCTCTGAAGGATTCTTCAGATCCTCTGAAGGAAGGAGATGCATAAAAGAGCAGTTACATTTTAGGCAGCAGGTTTGCATACAGGTTCCTCAGAAAGGCTCCCTCAGACTAGTCAGGGAGCCTGTAACTAGGAAAGACATCACGAAAAACAAAGTACTTATTAGTTCTAGTAATATTCATTCGTGCCATGATTGACACTTGATTCACGTAGTCGGCACACACAAGAAAGACACAAGCATATTTAATTTTTTTTTAAGATTTTATTTATTTATTCATGAGAGACACAGAGAGAGAGGCAGAGACACAGGCAGAGGGAGAAGCAGGCTCCACGTAGGGAGCCCGATGCAGGACTCGATCCCGGGTCCCCAGGATCATGCCCTGAGCCGAAGGCAGATGTCCAACCACTGAGCCACCCAGGCATCCCGCATATTTAATTTTTAAAACATTTTTGAGATCTAGAATAGTCCACTAACTGTTTAATCTAGACTATTTCCTTTCATCTAGACTCCACTGAAATTGGTAAATACTGGAATGTCATATTATATACCCTGCCTCGCGTGTTCTGTCTATGAATAGAGATGTCCACCCTTTACATCGTTTGGAGGACTATCATGAGGAACGATGAGGTAATGATAGATTTAGAGTATTAGGGAGAAGGGGGTCAATATGCCCCTTCAGAAAAGAGAGTGACAGGTCATATGAAGTAATCATTTAATGTCAGTTCCAAATGGGTGTTCTGAGGGCCCCAGAATAGGTGGTATCAATACTTCTTTGCCATTGTACGTATGCCCTTCTGCAAATGACTGTTTATGGCTATAAGAATTAATCTTCTAAGCTCGTGCTATGGAGTGTGCCTTCTAAATAGTCCTACAGAAGTTCATTTAATTTGGAATTTTGCTGACCTTCTGTGCTCTGATTTTCTGTTGTTTCAGTGGAAATGGGTTCTGGGTTCTAATTCTGTTTCTGGGCCCAGTGAGCACTTCTCCCCCAGACCGCGATGGCCTGAGAGGGGATTCTTTCTCCAGTGCTGTGGGTGGAGAGGCTGTCTTCCCAGTGAGGGCCTTCCTGGGGATATACGATGGGGTGTGAAGAAGAAATTTCCCTAGTGGTCTGTGAGAGGTCCTGGGGAGGAGTCACAGGCTGCCCATGAGTAGGGATGGCTGGAGCTGTTGTGTGGAGGTTGGGCTGCAGTGGCAGCCTGGTTACTGTAACCAAGACCCTGAGGATAGACTCAGGGACAGTTGGTGGCCGGGAGGAGTTGTGGGTTCTGCTGCCATGCATATTGCATAGAAAGGATGTTTGCCTGAGCTAAGCCATGGGAAAAAATTTAAAGACCTGAGCTCCTTTTGGCAACTGAACCAAGACAGTAGATAGAATGGTTTGACCTTTGAGAATCCAGTTTTTGACACACAAGGGGATCCAGTTTCATGGGAGAATAAAGTTCCCAACTTCCCAACTCTTGTGTGTGCATGGGGGGAAAATCAACATACAAGTCTCATTACAACATACTGGACCTTGGTCACTGTCTTCAGTTCCATTCTCCTTACCACGGAGGATCCAGGGAGGAAGAGGCGACAAACACTAGAGTGATGGGAGAATGGAAGAAATGGTATGATACTGAAGAGAAGGCTGACTGTGATGGGTTTGTTTTCTGGAAGTACAGAAAGGGTTGCCCTGAAGAGGGTCCTGACATTATTTCACTGTGCAGAGAGCCACACAATGAGCCACACATAGAGAAAAAGACCTTGAGACTAAATACTAGTTGACCAAGTTGTGACAAAACTTTGGCCTCTGTTACCAATGAGGTAGGTAGGTTGTTGCTGTTGTAGAGACTGGATGGTTAAGAGCAAATATTCAAGGGAGCCCTAATTTAAGGGGCTAGGGAAGTGGGAGCTCTGTCTGGGGTTTCCTTACAGATAAAACACTAAAGAGTTACTAGAGAACTCTAGAGTAATATCTGTGTTGGGGATCAGGGCAAAGACCTACCCACATACATAGTGCTCCCCATAGGAAGACTCTTCTGTCTGTGTCTTGACACCTCATTCTGCCGAGGTCACCCATTCTGGTCTACCTGCTTCTCCGTCCCAGACAATATGATACATGTGTGTGCATGTTGGGTTGTCAGGGCTTCACCCAAAGCCTCCCTCCCTCTTTCCCTGTCTCCTTCCTCCCTTCCTCTCTGTCTGTATAAATACTCACAAGAGATGAGAATCTATTTATAAATTTTCCCACTGTGCCTCCTTTATAATGTATTCACTGCTACTCCTGTTTGTCGGTGGCCATGAGGGAAGAGTCCATATGAAGGAAGTTGAGACTTGAAAATGTGCAAAATGTGGGCACCCGGTGGCTTAGTCAGTTAAGTGTCTGCCTTCCGCTCCGGTTATGATCCTGGGGGCCTGGGACCGAGCCCTGCCTTGGGCTCCCTGCTCAGCGCGGAGCCTGCTTCTCCCTCTGCCTACCACTCCCCCTGTTTGTGTGCATGCTCTGTCTCTCACAGAAATAAATAAATAAAATCTTAAAAAGAAGAAAAAATGTGCAAAGTGTTAGTCCATGTGAATGGGGAGTGAAGGCTTGAAAAAAGGTTTGGGTCATCCCAGTGTGCTTAGCTCTTGTGGGACATGCTTGCCACATCAGGCCACTGTGTCGCCTCCTGTCTGGGTTTCTGTCCCTTGGGGAGAGTCTGGATGGTGGCTTCAGTTTCATAGAGGAGGGATTCTGGGTTCTTGAAGGCCAGTGTCGTGCCACTTCCACCATCCCTGACTTGTCTTGACTCTGATAAGGCATTTTAACCTGTCAGTCCCTTGTTTTCTAGCCAAAGGTGGCTAGTCTTTTGTTTGCCATGTGTGGTTGTGAGACTAACCACTAAGCATTTAGTTTTTTTAGTTTTGAGAGGCTGTTTTTTTCTGAGATTGGAGTTGCTGACTGGTCTTACCTAATTGAATGACCTTATGTTTACACGTCTGGGTGGAGCCTCTAACATTTTTATTATGAAAATATTTCCTTTTTTTTTTTTTGTCCACTGAATAGTAGGTTTGCGAAGAGTATTATTTAAAATTTTGTAGGGTAATTACAGATTTAGTGCTAGAGGCACTCCCAATCACACACCTCAAATCCATATGGCAGGTATAGAGTGATTTTTCTTTCTTTGCTCTGAGGTGAGTGGGCCAGGTACAACATACACAGGAACGGTCACGACTGTGTTCGAGTGCTTGAAATTTGGTCTCTCCCTATTTTGTTATATTTCTGAGTCCTAGAGAGGGCCAAGAAAAAGATGCCTTGTGGAATTCCCTGCTAGTCAACACAAACCCAAATGGTCATTTCGGAAAGGAATAGTCAAGAAGAAGCAAAAGGTTCACAAAAGGTTGTGAAGGAGATGAAAGTTGAGGTCTGTGTTAGTGTGTTGAACTAGTAACACCAGTTTTAGAGTTCAAAGAAGAAGAAGGGGGGCGAGGGGGAGGGGGACCAAAAGCAGGAGGAGGGGAGAAGGGGAAGAGGAGAAGGAAAAGGAGAAAGAGGAGGAAGAAAAAGAGAAAAGCACACACATGAAAGGAGTGGCACAGAACATTCCAGAAGATCACTGAACTGTGGGCGATGACATGTTTACTTCTCTTCCTTCAGAAGTTTATTTCACAGGAGAGCTGGGACAGGACTCGTAGGATGAAAGCAACGTGGGGGATCTGTAAAGAACAGGAGAAGCAGCTGTCTGACAGGACACATATCACCAGAGTTTTTCTGAAGTTATTTTAATCTGGACTTACTACTGTGTTGGTCTTGATAATTTAATACAAAGACATTTGCCATGGCCTTCGTAATTTATTTGGACATGAAGACCTCGTGTCTTCGCCCATAAGTAATGCTTCAATTGGTCCTATACAGAGTTTCAGATCCACGTACACTGCGTTTGGGTCAAATAACTGTCATCCTGGTGAAACCACTACTTGTGACTGGGGTCCTTCAGAAAATATTTAAAACATCTTTTGTAACTGATAACACCGTGACCTTCGCCTTCATATTAGCACATGCACCTTAACCCCATAAGACACACTGCTCCATAGTCAGCCTTCCCCTTAGCTCTCTTCCTTAAGCTCTTGTCTTTATCTTAAGACTGAACAAAAACTTCTTTCTCGAAGAGTCAGAAGAGTGGAGGATGAAGAGACACTGGCCGGCCAGCCATAGCTGTTTCACATCTTTTTTGTTGTTGTTGTTCTTTTAAAGATTTTATGATTTATTTGAGAGACAGAGAGAGAGAGAGAGAGAGAGAAAGAAAGCACGCGCACAAGCAGGGAGAGGGCCAGAAGCAGACTTCCCCCTGAGCAGGGGGCCTGATGTGGGACTTGATCCCAGGACCCTGAGATCATGACCTGAATGGAAGGCAGACGCTTAACAGACTAAGCCACCCAGCCGCCCCTGTCTGTTTCCCATCTTAATGTCTTTGTCTCACCTGTATTCCTCTGAAAGTTTTTCTTTTCCCTCCTTCCTCTTTTCCCTCCATTCACTGAACAGAGTATGCACTTTGTACTGGGTACTGTGTGAGGCATGACATACCATGGTGAGCAGGATGGGCTCCCTCTAAGGGGGGAATCAAATATAAAATAATTACAACTGTGGTGAGTAGTGGGTTATTTTTGTTTTGTTTTGTTTTTGAAGATTTTATTTATTCATGAAACACATAGAGGGAGAGGCAGAGACACAGGTGCAGGGAGAAGCAGGCTCCCCGTGGGGACCCTGATGTAGGACTGGACCCCAGGACTCTGGGATCATGACGTGAGCCAAAGGCAGATGCTCAACTGCTGAGCCACCCAGGTGCCCCTGTGGTGAGTGTTAAGAAAAGATTAAGGAAGTTCAATGGGAGGGGGGTACTGACATAGTCTGTGCCTGGGATCAGGAGTAAAGTGTGAATAAGCAAAGCCAGAGAGGAAATGAAAGGACTCCAGAGTTATCTTTAGAGGACAGGAAGGAGAAAGGACAAATCCAAAAGGGAAAAAGGCAAAAGGTACTTTGTTTTATGCAGAACCTTGGAGACCACATTATAATTCAGTTCTCAATCTGTGGATCTGTGAAGACTGATCTTTCTTTTGAAAAATCTTTTTATTAAGTTTTTTCATTTTAATTCCAGTAGTTAACATATAGTGTTATGTTCGTTTCAAGGGTACAGTGTAGTGATGCAACAATTCTATACATTACTCAGTGCTTGTCATGCTACACGTGCTTTTTAATAGGACTGACCATTTTCTTTTTAATTTTCAAGTTTGACTTTTATTATTGATATTGCATTGTTTTGTTTTGTTTTGTTTTTAACATCATGCTCCTTCACTTGGTTTTAAACCATAATCCCCAAGGGACTCCTCAGTTCTGAGTAGTCTCAGCCTCCTCATCCAGAAGATGATGATGAAGACACAGCCCATGTCTGTGGGTGTTCAAGCTCGGTCCCAGCTTGAATTGTCTGGGGCCTTTCTTCTTTCTGAGAATCTCAGAGCAGAAAGGTGACTTAACTCCTTTTCCCCCTCATTGTGCAGATAAGAATGACTACATTCTTGCTACAAGGGGTTCACAGCTCACAGTGGGAAGGAGGGCTGGCTCTGGGCGCAATCACCCTACCTGAACTGTTGGGTCATTTTAGATCAGCCCGCTATTAACACTGTATCCAACTCTAAAGGGGTTTGTTTGCAATGAACCCTAATCTAAAAGTGATTTGCTACATGATTAACAGGATCAAGGACTGATTTTTTTTTTTTTTAGATTTTATTTATTCATATGAAACACAGAGAGAGGGGCAGAGACATAGGCAGAGGTAGAAGCAGGCTCCCTGCGGGGAGAATGGTGCAGGCAGGACTTGATCCCATGACCCCAAGATCATGACCTGAGCCAAAGGAAGACGTTCAATCACTGAGCCACCCAGGCATCCCAAGGACTGATCATTTTTTATTGATTGTCCATATACTTCATCTTTTCTCTTTTTCTGATACCATTACTTTTGTCGATCATGCGATTATGCTGTTCATCAACAACCCCTCCACCCCAGGACTGGATGACAGCAATCAAACAAAAAACCTGCCAGGATGCTTTTGTGATCACATAACTAGCTGTAATGCAGGTGAGAAGTTTGGAGTAGAAATTTGTCAGTTTTGATTACAAGGAGATTGAGTTATTTAAACTTTATGCTTCTCCTCTTCTCCATAAATATAATAATGAATTCTCATTAAGCATCCACTAAGAGCCAAGAATTCACGAAGCTGACGGGAACAGAAAGATTAATAAAGATGGTTTGTGTTCTCAAGGATCTCTAATCTAGTGGCAGATATATATATATATATATATATATCTGCCTGTATAAGACAGATGGAATAAATCTTCTGTGGGGAATATGGGTAGGCATTATAGGAATCTAGAGGAGGAGAGTTCTCCCTGAATGAGAGAACCTGGAAGCCCTTCAGAGAGAAGGAGTATTTGCATTGATCTTAAAAGTGTGATAGACTGCTACTACAGCCAAGTGGGCTCTTTTAAACAATCAAATTATTTTAGTGGTTAATGCTTCATATGTTTGATAATGCCTTAAAGAGAGAAAAAGCGCCTGTTGAAGCAGACCTGTTTTTCTTTTATCTGGGCATCCTACCTGGCACATGTTGATTTAGAAATAACTTAGTATTCTGCTCACGCTGCTGAATGGTCTGCCTAATGTGTCGCAATAGAGGGAGCCTTGAAATTTGGATGTAGGTTGAATTTTCATAAATCAGACGCATTTCCCATTACCTTACATTTAATTAAAGAGACAGTGTGCTTTCTGATTCCCTGTAATTGGCAGTGGTAGCTAACCCTCTAGCTCTCTTCTCTTGCCCTGAAGCTCCCTTCTCTAGCAGTTAGCTAATTATCAGTGCACTTAGAGTAACAGTGAGTCACCAGAGGAGACACAATTAAAAAAAAAAAAAAAAAAAACAGAAACAAGATACTGTCTGTGAACAGGGATGGGTCCTGGGGCAGATCATCCCTTCTTAGTTCATTTTGGAAGAAAGGTCAGATTTCCTATATTTTGATTTTCATAAAACTGGGCAGACCAACAGTTCCCTGCGAACCGTATGTCAACAACCTGTTATATTTGAAATTACTCTTTAAAATGAGGTGTAAAACTGCACTACACATTCTCCCTGCCAATTAATTGACTTGCTAACCTCCTGCCAAGTTTCGTCCATTTTAAAAAGAACTGCTTTAAACATTCATCAAAAAGCAGACAGCAAGTTGTACTTTGGCAGAAACATGAAGGCTAATATTTGGATCTGAGCACCCACTCACTCAGGGCTGATCACACTGAAGGCACAACGCATGGAGTTGCTTTTCTTTTAGAGAAATGTTGCTTTGGGACCAAGAGCCCATGGTCTTTGTTTTGTGCAGCCTACCAGCAGAGGATGTGTTTGGTTACCTCTAGAAGTTCTGCGATACATTTAGACAATGCAGATACTTATTAAGGGGCCCTTTGAGGAGTAGCAGAATGTCAAACCTACCCCCCAAAGTTTGGGGCCCCATCCTATATAAAACACTAAATAAATCTCACTTCTGTGGTTTTAAGAGTTGGTGAGAGGGCCCTTCATTCTCTTCCCTTCATCTCCTCATCTGCCATAGACCACACTCAAATCAGTGCAGGTAGGGAAGTGTCGCCCAGCTGAGGGTGGGGCAGGGGTGAGGACAGGGGAGGAGTAAGTAGTGGGTGATGGAAATAGATTGCTAAGCTCTGGTTTCAAGTCTGCCCATCACTGGTCTGGTCTGTTTCCCTCTCTACAGAAGGAAGGTGTTGGTAATGGAAGATCCTTAGTGCATTCCTTCACTTCCAAAAGAGAACAGTTTTCATCATCTTTTTAAGTAAATCTTTCACATTTTGAACAATGATCTTGGATCAATACCCAAGATGGTTGTTGGTGTAAAGAGTAAGTGGGGTCCCTGAACACTGTGTTCTGTGATACTTCCAGTTCTGTGACACTTGGATGAATAGACGGCTCACCTTTACCCACTTACCAGGGTCCAGTGACACTCTTCTCTTGTTACAAGCGGGCTGCTAAAATACTTATAGACTGTTCCTCTATCATCATAAAGGCAGTCCATGTGCATGCATTCCATTGAAATAGAATACACTGTCCCTAAATTGCAGGAAGAATGGCATCTTTGTTATTTTTATCTTTTTGCAAGCATGAAAAATAAAGGTAATAAATGAAACTACTGCACTGAGAAGTGTAGCTTAGATTTCTTGCTTTTGAAGACACTCAAGAGTAATCCTGGCATGTGCCACCCCTAGCCCCCACCGCCTAGCTCCATTTTAAAGCAATATGTCTTTGAACGACAAGCCACAACATATAGCTTATTTATTCTTCTGAGGGAAAATGGGTGAGATTGCCAGATTTCTATGAGAATTATAGGGTTTCCAGTCCTCTTGGAGAAAATGACTGAGGTTCAGTGTCATTGGAAAAAGCATATTCTTAATTTGCCTATAGTTTTTCCTTTAATTAGTACTTTGGTTCCCTTTCAAAAGCACTTTTGAAGCTTTCTTTTCTCAATTTGGTATCAAAATTGCCCAAAAAAATGCCATTTAATTCTAGGATTATTTTCTGTTTTGATTGACATAAAACATGTCATTCTTAAGGGAAAAATATTAATACATATTTTGGTAAGGGACTCAGTTAAATAGGGTTTTTGTAATCTTTTCTCTAAGAATGATGTTTAGTGGCAATAGATAATTGGGAAAATCTCTCAATATAACCACCATGCTGTCTGAATCTTGGTTGAGATTCTAGGTCACTGGTGCTAATTTAGGTTCTAAGGGTAACTGTTCCATCAGTTATTACTTGCATTTGATTAAGGGAATAAAGAGAGGGATAATGAATGATTTGTTAAAAGGCCTTTTAACAAATATTCCCCCGTGTGCATAGCTGATTCTAACTGCATATATTCCATGGATATCTCCTGCCTCAATCTCTTCCATGAAAATTGTTTTATTAAAAAAAATATGACTTGCCCTCACACAAGATGAAATAGTGCTCATCATCAGGTTCATGCAGAGCTCACTTCTGTTTTAGGCTGGCCACAAGAAACACAGAGAGACCAGGGCTCATGGGGACACTCATAAGAGTAAAAAAATATGGTGATGGTGATGGTTGTGGGGAAGGTCTGGGTGGGAAAATAACCTGGCATTTCTCTACCCTTAGCCAAGTGATGACACTGGAAGTTCTCTCAGGCTCCTATCCCCTTCTTCCTACATGATTAGAGTCCCGTTCCTGTAACAGATGCAATGTGTTCAGGCAGTACATAATCTGTTGGAAAAGATGTTCAAGTTGCATACAAGATGAAATGATGTCTGAGGTTTCTTTAATGCCAAAATTCCTTGAGTGAGTGACCCACTGAGAAGAGTGTGAGTTTCTAGAGCCGCGCTCAGGGGAGCCCTGCCTTCACCAAGTCGCTCCATTGTTGTTGAGCATTAAATATGGAAGTTGATTGTCCAATTCCAGTCAACTCGAATATACATTTACAGGTTCTTGCCACATTGCAGCCAATTTGGAGATAGCTATTAAAATAGTAATGGATTTATTTAAAAATTGTCTTTGAATTTATTTTTTACTTATTTTTTTCTCAAGGCAACCATCCATTAACAGCCATCCTGGAATTTCATCCAGAGATCTGTTTCCACAGTGATCCCTGTGAAATAAATCAGATTGAAGGGGTTTTTTTCCCCTCTTCTGAGTTATTTGCCTAGAGGAAAAATTCTTAACTTTCCTTTTCTTCTAAATGCATATTAGAATAAAGTGTTCTTTGAAAAGTCTTAATGAAAAGAGCAAACATGGGAATAGCTTTCAGTCTGATTGTTACTCCGGGATCCAGGCTCTGAAAAAGAAGTCTGCAGGAGGAATGTCAGGGGACTCCCACCGTGTAAAAGTCTATGCCCTTCTGCCCCTTAGACAATTGGCCTGTTGACGATTTATGGAGAGCAGCCTTTGTGGAGAAAAAAATACTACAAATTAGTTCATGTTCTGAGTTATTTTTGCCACACTAAATGCATAAGAGCGGGAAGCTGGCTTTTTTTTTTTTTTTTTTTATGTTTTGCATGTAAGATGCCTCATTTTGTCCAACTCCAGGGAGTGAGGCAGTAGAAATTATGTTGAGAGATTGGTAGAGGTCCCTGTGGTTACTATCAGGAGATCAGACTCTTATTAACTTTTGCAAATGTGAACAGGGAAGAACACTTGAAAAATAAACATCAAACTAAGTATTTCTCTTTCTCCCATTCCCCTTTCTCTAGAGAGATTCTTAGACCACGCAAGGCAATAACCATCTTCTCTGAAGCAAGATACACTTTGCAACTTCCCTTTCTTAGTTGTTTTCAAGTTCTTCCTTTTCGAGTATTTGAGGCAAATGACATGACTGAGTCTCTCACATCCAGCTTGCTACCCCAACGCAGGGAGGCTCCCACATGAAGGCCCTTTGCTTCTCTCCGGATACGACTGTCCTGTGCCACATCCTTAAGTAGAACCCCATGTTGTCTTTGAAAGTGACACAGCGTGTCATCTTCATTATCTTAATTCAAAAACGTGGATAATACTCCCAAACGTAAAAATGTAAGATCTTGAGCTCAATTATAGCAGACATCTAGTGGGCCACAATTTCCAGTACAGTACACATGAATTAGACATATGTACCGTAAGCGACATATGTACGTAAGCCAAGAAACACAACTGTAATCTCTTAAGTAAGAAGGTAAGGGTCTGTGGGCCACGTATTATCAGGAGTAATTCTAACAACACACATATCTGTGAATCGATCTTATGCAAATAGCTAGAAACTTTAAAGTCAGGAGAAGACCCGAGGCGACTGATGCTTATTTTCAGATTGGTCCAATATTATTGGGTGATTTGGGGGGAATAATGAATGCTTCCTAAGACTTGGTGATAAGAAAATGAAACAATTGCTTTCTTTTAAAAAACTTGGAAATAGGGATGCCTGGGTGGCTCAGTGGTTGAGCGTCTGCCTTTGGCTTGGGTCGTGATCCTGGAGACCCGGGATCGAATCCCACATCGGGCTCCCTGCATGGAGCCTGCTTCTCCCTCTGCCTATGTCTCTGTGTCTCTCTCTGTGTCTCTCATGAATAAATAAATAAAATCTTTAAAACAAAACAAAACAAAAACCCTTGGAAATAGACTTAACAGTGTTAACCAAATCAGACCAAAGTAAATGGTGACAGAGGTGTTAACATTGTGTTAACTTAGTCTACATCAAGAGGATTTCTCTGGTTTTCTCCTAATAATCTAGTTGTTGTGATTTAGATTTCCGTGAAAAAAATAGGTCTTGGATATCAGAGGTCCTGTGGCCTAGGTTGGGTAAGGACGGAATAAGCGCACAGCTCCCAGTTGAAGCAGCGGCCTAACATTTTATATTGCTTTAGGTGAAGAGCAGTTTTGCAAAGTGAGCGTGTACTGTTCTTCATCTTCAGAATAGATAAGACTAGATTTGAAATCTTGAAATCTTAACTCCCCAGGGAATGTGAATGGCACACCCGTGAAATTCTCATTTCGAAGAAGATAATTTTACAGATGGTGTAAGATGAAAATATACTTTATGTTTAGGAGTTAATTATAACAATCATGACTGATATCTAATAGAACAGTTTAGAGGACCACATAAGTATCCAACATAAACCCGCGAGCAGAAATTGTCAAATTCAGAACTCCGCAAAAAAGTACAAACAATGAGCCCACTACCTGTAAATATCCTTTGCTTTCCCCTTCCAAGTTTTATTTTACATGACTGGTGATGTTTTTGCTGTAATTTGAAAACACAGCAGATTCCTGTTCTTTGTCATAGTTACTTGTCCAGTTAAATGGCTGGAAACACGGACTTAATGAATACTGAATTTATTAGTGAATACTGGATTTCCTAAGGGGAAATACAAGGTTAGGTTCCTATGAGCCTCTGGTCACAACATTCTTGCCAACCAGTCAACACAAAGTCTTGCTTTATATGTATTTCTTACTTTTTTATAAAGATTTTATTTATTTATTCATGAGAGACATACAAAGAGAGGCAGAGACATAGACAGAGGGAGAAGCAGGCTCCTCACAGGGAGCCTGATGTGGGACTCATTCCCTGGACCGGGGATCACAACCTGAGCCGAAGGCAGATGCCAAACCACTGAGCTACCCAGGTGTCCCACTATGTATTTCTCTTTGAAACAACCTTATGTAATGTGCAGTGGTGATTCATTGACATTGAACCTGTGGCCAACAGCACTATAAATCCTGCCTCAATGAAGCTTATTATCTAAGACAACTCTCTTGTCTGTATACACATCACAAGTCTTTTTGCACTTAGGAACCTGTAGACAGTGCTTCCACACATTTGGGGGACATTTTAAAAAGTGAAGTCACCAAAAAAAAAAAATGTGGGAAACATAGCACTAAAGCAGTCTGCAGAAAGGATTTTTTGTTTGTTTTGTTTTACAGTATGAGAGTTAAAACAAGGCAGAATGTGGCCTTGTTGGACATCAGCCATTAGCGTGCTCATTCTTCGTGTGTCAGTGAATGACTGCAAAAGTGCTGGGATTATTAATGTGGAGGGGGTAACAAATAAATTTCACTAAGTAGGTGAGTTTGCACATATAGAATCTGTGAATAATGAGGATTGGTTGTATAATAACACAGTAGTTTCTAGTGGGTTTCTTTCTCATTAAGCCTTTGCTTACAAAGCAGGTGAACTATACGTTTTAAATATCTTAAAATTTGGGTTTTTTTTTTAAGATTTTATTTATTTATTCATAAGAGACACACAGAGAGAGGCAGAGAAATAGGCAGAGGGAGAAGCAGGCTCCATGCAGGGAACCTGATACAGGACTTGATCCAAAGGCCCCAGGATCATGACCTAAGCCAAAGGCATACACGTTCAACCAATGAGCCACCCTGATGTCCCCAAATTTTATTTGTTAATTATATCTCAATAAAAATTTTTTTTGACTAGGAAAAAAGAATACAGGTGAGATTGATGCTACTGGCTCTGTTGACTTTTAGCATGGGTGTAATTTGGTTTTTGGTTGAATTTGCCAAAGTAGAGTTTACTTGCAATTATGATGTGTTAGGAGGAGACTACAGCAGGAGTCCTGCCCATCATTTCTGCCTTCTTGGCTTTTTTGATATTCTTATCTAACCTGTTCTTCCAGATTCAACCCTCTGGTGCACTTGACAGTGTTCCCATGAATATTAAGGGGAGGGGAATTCAGCCCAGTCCCCACCATTTCTTTGTCCACCCAGGCCTGCTCCAGTGTGGAAAAGATGAATCTAATTCATAAATTCCACAGCTTGAGTGCTCTTGATTTTACTCTTCCTTAGTGAGACTGTGATTGGATTGGGCTGCAAGGTCATTGGAATCAGGGCTGTTTCATTTCATATCATTTTACAAGTTATTCTAATAATAGTACAAAGAGAGTTGGATGCTATTTGCTGATCATCCATCTTATTGATGTCATTGAACAGATCGCAGAAACACAAAGGAAATTTTATGGCATTTCAGCTTTGATGTCCTTTGAAAAAAGGAAAGAAGGTCTTTGCAGAAATGTAAAAGACAGAATGACTTAAAATTCCATCTATTTCTGCTTGGTTTGAGAGCATCCCTTACTGTGCCTGAGATAGCTCCTAAATCCTATGGAAATCTGGGTTTGAGTTTTTCAAAAACTTTTAAACCATTATTCAGATTTGTAGATTGGAAATCTTTGTTTCGTTCAAACTCCAGCAAAACTCAAACCTGATTCAAAGGGAGTGACTTTTCAAATACAGGCTTTGTCCACGGTTGGCCTGGATGTGTTAGTTTCAGGGAATGGCCTTTTCTGGATTGCTGAATTTATTTATTTATTTATTTATTTATTTATTTATTTATTTATTTATTTATTTATTTATTTTTGAGTAAGCGTATGCCCAATGCAGGGCTTGAACTCATGACCCCGAGATCAAAAGCTGCATACTCTAGTCCCTGAGCCAGCCAAGCACCCCAAGATTTATGATTCTTCATGTATTTCTGAGGTAGACCTGAAGTGGCTGCTGTATGCAATGGAGCCAGCCCATCTGTGGCAGGTCCCACTTCTACAGGGAAGCCTCATAATCAGAGCCCAGGAGATAGTGCACTCTGTGGCCTTTGAATAGGAAGACAAAAGCCTACCTGCTTTCTCCATGTCACCTCTCTGACTCACCCTCTCCTGAGGCAGACAAGTGCCAAAGGCCAGCAGCAGCACTGCCAACAACTGTATGGTTTCTGCCTTTTGTCCTGTTGATGCATGGTCTTAGCAGTCGAGGGAGCTGTCACGGGTGAGATGCTTTAAAGCCTGGTGACGCTGCTTCTTAGGCTCTGTGTGAGAACAGCGAGGAGAAGCAGGACCCCAATGAGCCACTTTGGGCAGGGCTTTAGTCACCATGAAAGGAGCACAAGGGTTCAAGCCACAGTGGGAGGTTGCGAAAGGTCAGCCTAACCAGCAGCTTCTGGAAAGTCTTCATTTGTGAACAACTGTCAGGTAGAGGATGGATTAGAATTACTCTGTGATGCCCAAACCATAGAACTCTGGTCATTGTGCAGGTGACAGAGAGAGGCAGTGTTTGTAGGGAGATAAGCAGGAATTTTTGAAACTACACAGACCTGGTTTTCAATTCACTTATGAGCTGTGTGACTTAGAAAAAGCTGTTTAATTCCACTGACCTTCGAGTGTGAAATGTTCGAAAATAACACAGAGCTTGCAGAGCTGTGCGGATAAGAGATAATCTATTCAAAGCATCTGGCAGGTTGCCGCCATGCGGTGGGCAGTAGGTAAGTGGCAGCACCTTATATTGAGTCTCATTCATCCATTCAGTGAATGTTTGGCTGCCAGCTCTGGGCTGAGTGTTATGTTAGGTACTAGGGAGATAAAAGGGATAAAAGAGACAGAGTAACCTGGTGCTTACAGTCTAGCAGGACAGCAAAAGAAACAGGTAGTTAAAATAGACTGTGAGAAGTTCTGTGATAAAAGAAGTTGGCAACATGAGGCCACATAGAAGGGGCTTCTAAGCCGTACTTGTGTGGTAGGTGACTTTTCCCTGAGAAAGAAGCATCTCCACTGAGCCATGAAAGATGAGGTAGCCAGGCTAGGAGAGAGCAGGTTGGGACAATTGGCAGCAGGCTGTTGCAGGATCCCTGCAAGAGACAGGAGCGCCTGATTTGGGGTAGATGCAGTGGCAGGTAGATTGGGGAGAAGGAGATAGATTCAAGGTGCACTAAGAGAAGGCTGAAATCAACAGGAATTGGGGGATGGAGGTGTGGGAAGAAGGAGAAAGAGGAATCAAGAGACTCCAGTTCCTGGCATAGACATCAGGTTGGATGATGGTGTCTTTCACAAGGTGAGAGAGTGGTTTGAGAAGTTGAAGTAGATAAGGAATTTGGTTTTGGCTACTGTGCTCGGGTTGCATAGGACATTGGAGGAGAGACTCCATCATTAGGCAGTTCCCCAGCACAGGGTAAAGCCCACGAGAGAGATGTGAGCTAGAGGGATTGATTTGAGAGTCACCTGCATATAAATATCTGAAGTCCAGGGAGTGGGTGGGATAGCGAAAGGGGAGTGAGCTGAGGATGCGATTGTAGGACAGATCCTGTACACAGTGAAGCACAACCAGAAAAGCTGAATACTTCTCAGAGACCTCTTATCATTCTTCCAATTTTGCTTAGTTATATTGATCAGCTAGGAGGGATAAACAGAAAAGTTAGGGATACTCTACATTTTTTTTTGTTGGCTAGTAAAACCAACGTTAAAGCAGATTTTCACGAGTAGAAACATAGTGAGGAAGACTTTATAGAAATGGAATATTCTAAGAAACCAAGACATTTCTGAGGGAAGTTATTTGCATAGATCAAGGCCCAGCAATAGTGAACCTAACGTCTAAGTGGTGAAGAATTCTGCGATCAAACATTGTTCTTTAGGGGCTTGTGAAATTTATCTCTCCAGGTGTATGATTTGAGATTTCCTAGTCATGCTTCACTTGCATCTCTTACTTTGCAAATAAAATAGAACCAAAAGGGTTTTATTCTGTAGGTAAATAAAATTGTTTTTAATTGTATAAGTGTTCTCTTCAGTAACATGAAGGACATATTCATTTAAATCTCTTGAGCTCTCCAGGTTTGCAGAAAGGGTACAGGAATCAAAATTAATGTTTGGGATTCTTGGCATTTATGTTCACCTCTCAGCTCTGCAAAGATTTCCTGTATGATTAACAATGAGGATAAGCTCTCTGTGAGCACAAGAAGAGAGACTTCTTAGTATTCACTGGTGTTCAGTTTAACATTTTTAAAAGGCCCTGGGTCTGGAAAGGTTGTGCAAAACCATCCAAAATGCACATTGGGAAAACTGTGTTCTGTCTTTGAAAAACTGACTCTTATTATCTCCAAATTGCATTTCTATCTGAGACACTTTATTTAAACTAGTTTCTACAGGAGGAAATTGGCATAGTTAATGATCTAGATCTTACAGAAAGCCCAGAATATAAAATGAATGCTAGGTTGGGACACCTGCATGCCTCAGCGGTTGAGCGTCTGCCTTTGGCTCAAGGTGTGATCCCGGAGTCCTGGGATCGAATCCCACGTTGGAATTTCTGCATGGAGCCTGCTTCTCCCTCTGCCTGTGCCTCTGCCTCTCTCTGTGTGTCTCTCATGAATAAATAAATAAAATCTTTAAAAAAATGAATGTGAGGGTCAGCACACACTTAAATTTCTTAGCAAGGTAACTCAGACTAGGGCCTACGCCCAAATCCCCCACTGTGCCTCAGTTTACAAGTTAATGGCAGCATAACATGAAGGGATTTAATATCTTGCTGATATACAGTACGTGTGTTGGTTATACAATTAGGGATTGGAGGTGAAGATGAGGTGGTGCTACATCCCTTATTTATGTTTGAGGCTCTGGTGATTAAGAGGCCATGCACATCCTTTCAAGGGCCTTCGGCAGCTTTGTGGCCTTCTCTAGGATATCTGTGTCCATACGTCACAAATGAGAGCAACCCCTCAGTTTTGTCTGTTTGGACAGAATTCTGAAATGCTATGGGCTTTCCTGAAAGCCATCAATCATCTTGCCAGCATTTGCCTGTCCTGTGGATGTGAGGGTTTGACTTTCCCACACTCTGTATCTGAGTGTGCAGCCTTTCTATTTTGCTCCATCCTGCCTAACCTCATATGCCTTTTGGAGGGAATTGTACTAAGTCCAGTTCAGTTTTGTTAGCCTGGACACCACTAGGTTTTGTGGGATGGCATAGATACTGATTTTTAAAATTTTCTTTATTCTGGGTTAAAATTTTGGAAAAAATATGAAAAATATTCCCTCATAATCCCATCCCCAAGAAACAATTCACATTAACATCTTTGTATTTTCAGTATTTTATCTAGGCACAAGTATTTTAGACAAAACTGAGGTCCTTTGGTACACTCTAACCTTTTAAATTTTTTTTTTTTTTTTTATTGGTGTTCAATTTACTAACATACAGAATAACACCCAGTGCCCGTCACCCATTCACTCCCACCCCCCGCCCTCCTCCCCTTCTACCACCTCTAACCTTTTAAATTTGTTGACATTTCCTAAGCACATTCTCAAGTCATCAAAATAAGGGATGTACATTTTTAACTTTGTTCATATCCTCTTAAAACTGAAAATTCATTGTATTGCAGCTCTGATCTCTTTGCCGATGCCTAGCAAATCCCAACTTTAGAGACTGTCTTCAAGTAATAAATGTACAATTACCTTGTTACAACACTTTTAAGAATAATTATAATTCTTCTATCCTATTTATACCAGAGATGCCAGGTTAATTTGTGACAGACAACTAAAGTCCACTGTTTATTTCATTCATTGTAGAAAATCCCAGCCAGATATATACCATGTCATAACTGTCACCATCTCGATCAGAAAGCATTAATTAGTCACATAAATTATAAAGCACCCAAGATCCCCTGATCAATAGGAAAACTACTGCATAATCTCTACCTTCAAGGATTTACCACTGTAGGTGAATGAGCTCCTGGTTTTACTCCCCAAATATATCGCTTTGATATAACAGGAGCCAGCACTGCACCTGGCTCCATCAGACATAGTGACCATTGCCTAATGTAAATCATGAATGCTGGCTCAAGCCATGACACATGTTCTAGAAAATCAGGGTTGAACCAAAGCACAGTGATTTTTGAGTCCACTAATTCCAACAGCTGGATTCTCCTTGTAAAATGGATTGGGTGTTATCACCAGCATGCTTTATAATGTCAAACTAGATACTCACTTCCATCAAGTGATCACCAACCTCTTTGTTTTTAAATAAAAAAAAAGAGGTTGGAGATTGCTGACTGGGAAGGCATCACTAATGAAGAGTTGAGGCAGTTGAATCTGCTGGGGATAGAATCAAATTCATGGTAATGATTGGGGAAAAGACAGGGTAGGAATTAGGGACTTAACTTTCTGCTTCTGGTCCCTTAGATCTGTGATTTGTAGATGTACCAAAATAATTTGCAGCATCTATTATATACTTCACTGGAGCCCAGAGCATAGCAGTATCCTTGATTTCAAAGTCCTTTGGCATTGGTGGTGTCTGACTCAGTCATAATTGTCTTTAACACATCACTGTACAATCTACGATATTAATCAAGTGAAGGTGTTGCCATTCAACCGGGAGGTATTGCTGATTAACGAGTATGTGGAAAATTTATCTAGAAGATTAAGAGTCTGTGAAAGGAATGAAAGATTTTTGCAAAACACCATATGAGAAAGATATTCCAAACCAAAGGCTTATGAATTCTGCATATTACATATAAATAGCTATTCAAATATTTATTTTATTATAATTAAACAGTCATTAAATTGGAGTCCATCATTAAGAATTTAAAATTTATGTGAAAACTTATAAAACTAGAATGTAATAAATTTAAAATAGAAAAAGAAAGTCACTAATTAACTCCAGTTAAAGTCTTTTGCCTCTTTTTTTTTTTAGTTCAGACGGAAAAAGTTGCGAGCCAAACACATTATTATGGGGAAAAAAAGGAAAAATAATATTGCTAGTGGACAGAAGAAATAGTGAGAAGTATTGAGAAAACTCAAGTTCATCTGGTGATTACAGCTCTTATGTTCTAAGGAAAGTCCTTGTCATTTGAGTCTTGGGGTTTAACGTTTGACTTTTTAAGATCTAATTTGAAAATTCAGGATATGCAAGGCTCAGTGAAGAATCATCTGGGTGAAGAAATGACTCCTTGGGATAAAATGGACATGTGGGTCCTTGTCTTTTTTTTTTTTTTTTTTTTTTTTTTTTTTTTTTTTAACATGATAGGGAGTTTGGGCTCACGAGAATAGGTTTGAAGAGGTGGATGTGGGTCTTTTGTGCTCAGGTGACTATATTGACGCTTCTCTAGAAAGGAATGCTGAAGTCTTTTTTTTTTATTTTATTTTATTTTTGTACTTATTGGATTACAGGTTTATCACAAAGTTTATTAAAAGCTGTGGATCAACAGCCAGATGAAGAGATATGTAGGGTGAGATCCGGAACAAAAAAGCTTCTGTCCCCATGGAGTCTGGAGTCCAGCACAGGGATATGGGGAAGAGTTCTGGTTCGTCAACCTGGAAACTCTTGATCCCCTCCTTTTGGGTTTTTATGATTTGATTTCCTTTGGGAGGCTTCATTAAATGGGCACGAGTGATTAAATCATTGGCCACTGATGATGGACTTGGAATGTTGAAGTCTTTTACATGGACCCGTATGAAATGGACATTTATGCATGTCAAAAACAGGCAAACAGCTGCAGTTTCTTGTGGTTTGGGCTGATGAATTCTAAATAGGAATAGGATCATGACTTGCCTGAGTTGGCAAGCAATGCGATTCCATGTGTTGTTTTGTTTTAAAGATTTTATTTATTTATTCATGAGGGACACACAGAGAGAGGCAGAGATATAGGCAGAGGGACAAGCAGACTCCCCACTGAGCAGGGAGCCTGATGTGGGACTCGATCCCAGGACCCCGGGATCATGCCCTGAGCTGAAGGCAGACACCTAACTGACTGACCCACCTAGGTGCTCCTTGATTTCTATATTTTTTAAAAAACTTTTTTACTTTAGAATAATTTTGGATTTACAGAAAAAGTTGCAAAGTACCACCGCCTCCACACAATTCTCCTTATTATTAACATCTCACGTTGTACATTTGTCACAATTGATGACCCAGCATAATCTATTATTATTATATTATTATCTGTAGTCCACAGTTTATTCAGCTTTCCATAGTTTTTACCTAACATCCTGTTTCTGTTCTAGGATCCCACATTATAGTTGTCATGTCTCCTTAGGCTGCTCTTGGGTGTGACAGTTTCTCAGACTTTCCTTGTCCTTAATGACTGTGGTGATTTGGAGGAGAGCTGGTAAAGTATTTTGTCAGTTATTTCTTTCATATATTGTGCCTTTGGTGTTATATCTAAAAAGTCATCACCATACCCGGGGTCATCTGATTTATCTCCATAAATTATTTGCATTTCTTCTGCATGAGAGCTTTGTCTCTTCTTCCTCATTTATTTATTTAATCATTTATTTATATCCATTTAGACTCATGGACATTTATTTATACTTTGGGTTTTAATTTAATATTACTTTATTGTGTTGCTGAAATTGTTCCGACTTCGGCCACTGGGAACTCTTCTGACTGGTCCCTGTGTTCCTTTGATAGATGTGGATCTATGTGTGTGTGTGTGTGTGTGTGTGTGTGTGTGTGTGTGTGTGTTGAGAACTTCTTTATATTATGACACCAAAAAATACTCCAGATTCATCATATGTGTTTCCTGCCATAGTTCTAGAATCAGCCATCTCACTAAGGAATTCTGGTTCCTTTGATTGGAAAATGGTATAAGAGACCAAGACTTGCTTTTTGCTCCTGGAGTGTTGCTTCTTTTAGGGTTTCTTGGCAACATAGCAAGGAAATATACATGTATGGAAATTAACCCATGCATGTATACCTATCTATGATGTTTCTGTGTGTAACCATCTATGTGGATATTAAGCTAAACATGAGTTCATACAGATGTTTCCAACTGTCATCCATTACCACAGGCATTATTCTTCCCCTTGCTCATCTGTAAACCTCCCACTCCAATGGGGAGAATCCCTCCTCCCACCATCTGTCATTCATTTACTTGAGCGTTCACTTCCAGTAGACGTGACTCATGGTATCAGAATGTGAGCCAGTGCCCTAGGGAAACGAATTTATCAACTAGAGTACAGTTCTTATGTACAGTTTCTTTTGTCTTGAATTTGGTGGATTTCACTCCTTCCCAAAGTTAATGAGCACCTCCCCCACCCCTCACATATCCCCTCAGTGAGATTGTTTCATACATTTGTTATGCAGTTAGATTGTTTTGTAGCATTTTGTATTTTATCCGGGGGCCTTCCAGACTCCTAAATAATTTTTTTTTAATTTATATACTTTGAAGTTTACCCTTTGTGCTTTAAAGTTTTGTGGATTTTGACAAACGTGTAGGGTAATGTGCCCATCATTACAGTATCCTATAAAGTAGTTGAGCATCCTAAAAAAATCCCCAGTGCTTTACCTGCTCCATTCTCCTCCCTCTCCACCAAACTTCCAGCAACTGCTGGCTTTTTTTTTTTTAAATCATCTTTATAGTTTTATCTTTTCTGAAATGGTGTATAATTGGAATCATACCCAGTGTAGCCTTTTCACACTGGCTTCTTTCATTTGCCAATATATGTTTGAGATTCATCCATGTCTTTTTGTTGCTTTGATGGTTTTTTTACTGGTAAATAATAGTTTACTTTTGAGTGTACCACATTATCATTGACATACTGAAGGACAACTTTGTTGCTTCCAGTTTTAGAGATTATGAATAAAGTTATCATCGACATTAGTGAGGACTTGTTTGGACAGTTGTTTGGAAGTTGCCAAATCAACTGTAAATGCCTAGGATCAAGATTGCTGAATTGTATGGCAAGATTGTGTTTAGCTTTGTAAAAAACTGACAAACTGTCCTCCAACATGGCTGTACCATTTGGGATTCATACGAGCAATGAATGAGAGTTTTTGCAGCTCTGTGTATTTGCCAGCAGTTGTTTTTTTGTCAGATTTTTGTGTGTTAGCCATTCTAATAAGTGCATAGTAGTATCTCATTGTTGTTTTAATTTTCAGTTCCCTAATGACAATTGGTGTTGAGCATAATTCCAGTATATTCATTTGGCATCTGTGTGTTCTTTGGTGAGATATCTGTGCAGATCTTTTCTCCATTTTTAATTGTTTTTCCTTAGTGTTGAGTTTTAAGAGTTCTCTGTATAATTTTACTTATTTTTTACAACTAAAGTACTCTACATATTTTAAGATACCTTAAGTTCTATCATCAACTTCTTCATTTTACAAGACTTCTTACCGATTTAGAATAAGGTTAACCCTTCCTCTGTTATTCAGGTTAGAAGATTTATTCACTTAGTTTCTATATATATATATATATATATATATATATATATATATATATATATTTGCACACATCAAATGGGGCAGACAAGGACCCTACTTGTAGAAGTTTACAATTCAGGAAGGAAGATTCAGTGGGAGGTATTATTATAGATTTAATTTGATGGGAAATGAGGCATAAAGCTTCAAGGACATTATCCCCTTAATATCCTCTTCACCCTTTGCTGATTCTGGCTTTAGAGACTTCAGAAGTCTTTCTGAGACATTTTTGCATTCTCTGAGGAAATGTCAGGAAATCTTAACTTGGGGTTATTTTGTGTTACTCCAGACTCTGAACGCTAAGATTCTGTGATGTAGTTTCTCATCGATTCATTCTGTTCCCTCCAGGAAGGGAAATATTGATGATGAATAAAATCACCCATGCTCTCTCAATTTTTCTACCTAGCACCAGTTGAAAGGCCTACCTAGTCAGCCTATTTATTTTACTTTAAGCCAAAGATAGGGGATTATGATTGTATTTGATTCAATGAAATAATGGAATATTCCCCAGTCCATGCCTATGGATTTGGATTTAATAGCATCCTGTACTTTACCTTTGAAGTTTTCCTTACTTGGTTTCAGTTAGGACACTTAGGTCACTGACAACTTTTTTGAGTCAAAAACAACCACATTCATATTTGAGAAAACTTTGGCTGACAAATCAAGTTTTTAATTACAGAAAATAATCACAACTATTGTAGGTGCAATTAAAGGCATTTTTCTTTGGGGGAAGCCTGTTTGTCTTCCATATTTTCCCCCAATCTCATTATAAAAAATGCTGTACTCTTTTGTGCTTATTGCCTGAACTCTGTAACTTCCTGCTGTGAATATGGAAATGGGTTTCGTTGAAATCAAAGAAATTAGTTAATAGGATTTTTTAGTCTATTAGTAGAAGTGGCTTAATGTTTTCAAGAAAATATTTGCTTTGTTCATGATTTAATTGAGTAAGACATCTGACCTCTCATATCTACCATCTCGTATCTCTCTTTCTGTGACAAATGAATGGCTTTAAATTTTATGAGTAGTGAATTGATGAAATAAAACCATAATTCAATTCTCCAAACTGTTTAGAGCTCAAATGTATAAAATGTATCATGCTTAACAATGAGAGGCTTTTGTTTTTGTTTTTGTTTTGTTGTTTTGCTTTGCTTTGCTTTTTAAACGTGTACTCTGGCATTTAGTAGCCACCAGAGAAATACTGGGTTTGAAGGGGTATTTCTGATCAACCCTGAGCACCTGCAGAAGTGAGTTTGTGGAAAATAATCCTGCCAGTTGACATTTAGCCAGCCTTTGACATTTATTCTCATCTAGAAAGTACTACAGGAGTTTAAATAATATAATAGGCATGTTATATAGGAGCCCAGTCCCTATATTCTTCTCATTACTTATTTGCCAAGATGACTTGTTTATTTGGAAGATACTGGGATGGAGGCACCTGAGTGGCTCAGTTGGTTAAGTGTCCAACTCTTGGTTTCAGTTCCGATCATGGTCTCAGCCTCATGAGATTGAGCCTCAGGTCTGGCTCCCCGCTGAGCGGGGAGTCTGCTGGAGACTCTCTCCTTCCTCTGCCCTTCCCCACCTCAAATAAATAAATAAATCTTAAAAACAAAAACAAAAGAAAGACACTGGGATGGAGATTAGACTACATATTTTGACTCCCTTTTTTCCTGTGTATTATTTCATTTTGAAAATGTCAAAGTATATTACCAAGTGTTTTCCTGTTTCACAGATGTATAAACTGAGGGACTTGATTTTGATGAACTTACCTTCCAGGGCTAGGTCACCATTTAGCTTTATCTTCTAATATTCATGGAATCCATACAAGGCAGCTGACTCTAAAGCATTTTCTCTGAGTCCTATTTCTGTTTGCCATTCCTTTGACAAATGCACATGTTGGACAGCATCCACATGCCCAGCAAATGGAACTGCAAGCATGGGCAGTCATCAGCAGGTAGGAAAGAGAGCACAAGATTGCTATGTAGGACATGGGTGCTGAAATGGGACAGAACGTGTAGTGACGCCTGAGGAGTAGGGCACCTAACCCAGGAGGGAGCAAGGAAATGGGAAGCAGTTTGAATCAGGGAAGGTTGCCCAGAGGAGCTGACCCTGAACTGATTCTTGAAGAATGAGTCAGAGTTTGCCAGACACAGAAGAGTCCGTTGGAAGCAAAGAGGTAATGGTGTGTCCAAGTAGCCTGTAAGTAGTTTAATGAGCAGTGAGGGATACTGGGACATGAGGGAGTGAAGGCTGGGTGTGAGGTATAAGGTATGTTGGGTTAAGAAATGTGGGCTTCATCCTGTGAACAGTGGGAAGCAATGAAAGATTATTAAGAAAGTGACATGATCAAATTTGCATTTTAGACAAGCCCATGAGGTGGGCTTGAGGTTCATTTTATAAAGCTTTCAATGCTCTTCACACTTGTATTAATGCATTAATTATATAATGTATTAATAATAATAAGAGCCATGTATTAATCCCCTACTGTATGCCTAGGCATGTCTGTGTACTTTGTTATACTCGTGACCCTATTCTCGCTCTACTGGCTCTTATTTCCCTCATCCCATGCTAAGTTTATTTATTTTTTATTTTTTATTTTTTTTATGATAGTCACACAGAGAGAGAGAGAGAGGCAGAGACACAGGCAGAGGGAGAAGCAGGCTCCATGCACCGGGAGCCCGACGTGGGATTCGATCCAGGGTCTCCCGGATCGCGCCCTGGACCAAAGGCAGGCGCCAAACCGCTGCGCCACCCAGGGATCCCCCATGCTAAGTTTATAAACAAGATTAAGCCAGATATTAATTTATTTATCATAAATTTATTAATACAATTATTAAGTAATATTTATTAAAGTAAATTACTTATAAACTAATATTTATTTACATAAATCAATGTTATGGCATTAAGGCGAGGCTATTGCATTGCTGTTGGATTCAGTGTTGGTGAAGTCATGCAACTGTGGGAAGAACCATTTTAATTGAGGGACAGGAACAGTGCGTCAGGAATTGACTGGCAAATCCAGAAGGTAAAGTGGGGAACAGGGATGCTCTTTCTAGAAGCCTTACTGTGAAAGGAAGGAATTCACTATGGGAAGCAGTGAGAAGTGTGTGGTCCCCAGGGAAACCTGATAGGAGAGAGCCTGAAGGCCTGGAGAAAGTTGGCAGGTGGACCTGCTTTCAGTGGTGGAAGGAGGAGGAGGAAGTGGAGGAAGAGGAGGAGGGAGGATGCAAAGATCTTTTCTACTGTCAATGAAGAAAGACTGGAGGTTGGTGCTGAATACAGATGAGATGATCTGTGTCAATGTGGTGAGTTAGAGAAGCCTTGCTGCCTGCCTTGGATTTTTCCATGGAGATCTCCTAAGAGTGGTAGAAGATGCTGGGGAGGAAGGAGCTTGAAGAGAATGGACAAGGTTTGAGGGGGGGCGGGGGTGTGGAAAGGAGAGAAGAATGTGGAGAAGGATTACCACCAAGGAGCCGGGTGAGCCCAGGGTTAGAGACCACAGGTAGGTGGTGGCCCACGGGCCCTAAAGATGCCCAGAGGGGTAGCAGAAATCAGTAAAGACAGAGGGTAGGAAGGGAGCTTCCAGGTTATCAGTGAACAAGGGAGTCAAGATCAGTGTAGTGTGGAATGTGCTCCTCTGTAGAAGAAAGCTTCTTACTTGCATTAAAAGTATTAAAAATAACTCTTAAAATCTGATATTTTCACAATTTCTCACCATGGATTTGAGGATTTTGGGAAAGGTCAAAAGTGCTCTAGAGTAGGAATCTATTGGAATGCTTAAAGTATCCTTAAAGCTATGCCTGTAAATATTGTCAGTCATCTCTCAGGTGGAGTTCCATAGATTCAAAAACAAAAACCAAAAAAAGAGATAGTTTGTTCTCTTTGGCTGAGTTTCAGCTTACCACCATAATATGACAGAAAAAAAGCTTTAACCAAGCATAATATGAACAGGTATCTATCTCGCTTAGGACTTTTTTTTTAAGATTTTATTTATTTTATTTATAAATAAATAAAGAGAGAGAGAGAGAGGCAGAGACACAGACAGAGGGAGAAGCAGGCTCCATGCAGGGAGACCAACATGGGACTCGATCCGGGTCTCTGGGATCACGCCCTGGACTGAAGGCGGTGCTAAACAGCTGAGCCACCCGGGGTCCCCCGCCCCCTTGCTTAGGACTTTTTTCGGTGTGATGGGAGGGTACAATATATCTAGCAGGGATAGCAAATTGTTTTCTCTTTTTCAAAGCTTGTTTTCCATCTGTCACCTATTTGAGTTCTGTTATACATTAAGTTTTGTCATACCCTCCCTCCTGCACTGACTGCAGTGGTTATAAGGATGGGAAGTGTAGCCCCCCTGCGGTGGTCCTGTGGACAAGGAGACCCAGCCTACTTTTTCTTGCCATATACCATGGGCATTTTCAGAGCCTGCCCTCCCATGGGAGATTCCCACTAGCTTTTATCCTCAAGAACTTTGGCCAGCTATTTCACTTCTGCTCCTCCTGTTCCTCCTTGGTGTATGGGGACATTTCTAGGGCAGTCTGTAGGGATAGTGACTTGTGTCCCTGTCCACTCATAAGCTTTGATCAGAAGCATACTTTTGGTTAAATAGCACCATTTCTATGTCCTACCATAGAGCTGACAAAGAGTGTTAACCTATTTCATCTGGCTTTTTGACCTCAGTTTGAAAAAGAATCCTACTAAGGATTATGTTTCCTTTTCCTTTGCAGATTTTTCAAATCAAGAGCTCTTATTTAAACACAAGGGATCCCAAAAGTCTAAGACTCTGAAGACGTTAGATTCATCTACTATGTGTTAAATTCACACACACACACACACACACACTGCCTTAGGTAGAACATGGCAAATAAGTGATCCCTACCTCTGCAGCACACCTAGAGAGTCTGTATCCTGAAATCAGCCGAAACAACATTGAGGATTTTGTTTAACGACTTAAGTAATACTTGAAACACTGTCCAGGTCTGTCATGGAGATGCTCGGATGAGCATCTCTGGCACTTTTCTAATCACAAACGGGTTTGCTGGAAAATTGAAGGAGACATGCGTGAACAACTAAGACAGTCAAAACAGTGCAAAATTGTTCTGAATTAATTTTCATGGTATAGAAAAAGGTGGGGGATCCCCAAGAGAATAAATTGATGTAGTTTGGAGTTAGGGCTGAATAGTCACAAGGGTTTGCTATAAACGTTGTTTAACTGTTAGAAAACTCCAGAAAATGAGCCCAGGAACTGAGTTGGACCGACTTGGACCAATAATAACCTGAAGCTCAGAATCAGCCACTGTTTTCCTCTGGTCACAAATGCTGCTCATCCAAAAACTTCTTCCCCTGCTCTGACAGCTCAGGCTGGTTGTGCACACTTTCCCCGAGACCCTCATGGTTCTGGCTCTAAAGGAAGGCCTCACTTGGCAAAAGTAAAAGGAGTTTGGGTGTGCCTGGGTGGCTTAGTCAGTTGAGCGTCTACCTCAGCCCAGGTCATTGTCTCAAGGCCCTGGGATTGAGCCCCGCGTCTGGCTCCCTGTTCAGCAAGGAGTCTGCTTCTCCCTCTCCCTTTGCCCCTCTACCCCACTTGTACTCTCTCTCTCTCTCAAATAGATAAAATCTAAAAAAAAAAAAAAAAAAGTAAAAGAAGTTTATTCTGTGTAATTGTGAACAGGTTAAGGAGAAGGGTGGAGGAGGTGGTCAGTGTTCTTACATTCAACCAAGAGTTATTAACTTCTTAAAACCCTGGCAGCATTTGCCCCAGACTATTTATGGTGCATTTCGTATCTACTACAGATTTTGCTTTGTGGCCAATGTGCTGACTCCAAAAATGGGGAAACCCATTACACTGCTTTTTCTTTTTTCAAGATTTTATTTTTAAAAATATCTTTATTTATTTATTCATGAGACACACACACAGAGAGAGGCAGAGACACAGGCAGAGGGAGAAGCAGGCTTCATTCAGGGAGCCCGATGTGGGACTCGACCCCGGGACCCCAGGGTCGTGCCCTGGGCTGAAGGCAGGCGCTAAACCACTGAGCCACCCAGGGATCCCCAAGATTTTATTTTTAAGTAATGTCTATTCTCAGTGTGGGGCTTGAACATAAAACCCTGAGATCAGGAATCACATGCTCTGCCAACTGAGCCAGCTAGGCTCCCCAGGTCTAGTTTCTTGATAAGGAGAAACTACTACTCATGGTTGAGGTGGATTATTTAAAGAAATCACAGTCTGAGTCAAGTTAAATGTTTAGGATCTGCAGCCTGAGTGTGAGACACTGCCTAGTGCAGCCGCTTCTCGAAGTTCTCAATGGTGGATGAAGAGGGGACACACAGGATGTCCTTGGGTTGAAAAACAAATCAAACCAAAAGGTGGTCTAAGATACTCTTGTTTAAGTAATCTTTGGAAATATACAGACATCTAGGTGTCTGGTTGTAGTGTCTGGTGAACCAGAAATCTGACTCCTAACTTGCTTCAAGCTGTACTTCAAAATGCACCTGCCTATATGCTCAGGAAGCCTTTTGCAATGGTGCTGGCTAGATGAACTCTCTTGCCTAGGCTAACCCTGAACTCACAGCTTCCTTGCCTGCTTCCCCTCCCCTTCCTGCCCACACACTAGAGGAAAGCACCTGGCATTTTGCAGCTTCCCTTCTATGCCCAGGAAATGACAGATACACTCAGGGATTTTTCCTCTAACTTGTAACCAAGCACGTTTGCTGGGCTTGGCAACCATCAGGAGCAGCTTCGCCCACAAGCTTCTGCGGTTGATCTGCACTCCCAGCGCGTGCCACGGGGCTCAGAGCTCCAGGCTGCTGGGTGTGTGTGCTTCAAACTCCGAAGCCCTCCTTTGTCTGCTCTTTGGTTAGACCGTGTCATCAGCAGTGCCTTCAATTAATCACTTCTTTCTCCCCGCAGTTTACCTGCCAGAGTCAACATAGGGTTTCTCAGTCCTGAGTACCCGTGAATGAAGCGAACATCTGGGGCACAGACACCTGTGCAGGGTCTGTTATGCCAGCCTTACTGGCCCATCATGGCATGAAGAGTTCCCTGCAGCTGCCCTTGCTATAACCGCCTTCCACCAACTGGGGGGGGCGGGGGGGGACTGACCACTCTGGGTCTTCACGTTTGCCAACTTGGTCCAGACAGTTTCCTCCTAGACCCTGTACATTTCCCTCTTTCCCTGGTTTCCCGCAGCTCAGGTCTTGATGTGATTGCCTGCTCAGCTATATACTTCTTTTCATAGTCAATCAGTTAAGGACTCCACTTTTTTGTTGTTTCTTCTTTATATCAATGAGATGGAGACTGAACAACTGACTTGGCACATTCCCCATCCATCAAGGGGTGTGACGTTCGCTGCGCACGCAGGCTGCTTCTCTTAGGCACGTTAATGGCAGTGATAGACACTCACATCCAGGAGAAAATAGACTACTGAATATGTATTTCGTAAACAGAAGTGCAGTCGGTGCATCTGTTTCCTTAACAGAACATGGTTCTGCTGCAGTGTACAATTCAACAAACTGCTTCAGAGCGAAATGATTCCTTGGAAGAATTTTCACTTAATTAGGATTTAGAAAGTAACATGGAAACTTTAAGACCTCCATTTGGTCTACTGCATACTTCAGGGGCCTCCGCTGTCTCCTGCCGAGATGGGAAGAGTCAGTGGTCTGAAACTTTAAGATTCAAAAGGTAGCCACAATTTGGACATCGCGCACATGACTAAGGTATCAAGATGCTGCCTGATTCTCTCCTTGACTTGGGGATCGTAAAATTGTAATATTTTCCACCCTGGAACACCTTGCATTCTCCCACTTTGTAAACTCATGTTTTGGAGGCTGCCTCTGGTAATCTGTTTCAAAGCCAGATACTTTTCTCTGAAAATAGGTCTCTTTCTGGGGTGACCTAAAACGACACCTGCAAGTGGGGAAAGAGGCAGTGTGGCTAATGACGCTAGGAACGCCCCTTCTGAGAATGAAAAATGACTGGGTATTTTGCGTTTGGTGGGACATTATTCATTTACAGAGAATTTAAATTTAGCCTAAAGTCTCTGGAACAAGTGACAACATCCCTTAGTTATTTCCACAGAATCCCAGAATTGAGCACTCCAAGACCATCATGTTGTAACTTTCATTATTCAAAGTAAAACCCAGTATAGGTAACTAAGGTATCAATGGTTCAGCTTCTTTTTAAGATTTTATTTATTTGTCTGACACAGAGAGCACAAGCAGTGGGAGCGGCAGGCAGAGGGAGAGGGAGAAGTAGGTTCCCACTGAGCAAGGAGCCCCATGTGGGTCTTGATCCCAGGACCCCAGGATTATGACCTGAGCCAAAGGCAGAGTCTAACCGACAGAGCCACCCAGGCACCCCTAGCTTTTTTTTTTTTTTTTCTCATCAATGATTTATGACTGCCTCTATTTCAGGCTTTCTTATTTTCTCTCTTGGACTATTCAGTAGCCTCTTCAATGATCTGTCAGGCTGTTTCTCTTCCTCCGCCTCTTTCATCTGTCCCTCCTGCTGCTCTGGGGATAGTTGATGAAGCTCAGTTCTCCATTTCCTGACTGGGTGTTGTAAAGGAGAAAAAAAATTTACTCTACCCTTCTAGGTTTTTTTGGCTGGTCTATTAATTAAATCGACATAAGGCAGATTAACAGGAGAAAAACCAATTTAATAACTTATGTACAAGAGCCCCATGAAAAGTATTAGACCCAAGGGCAAGTTAGGCAATTGAGGCTTATATGACAACCTGAGCTAAGGAATGGGATAGGGGCTTAGGGCTTCAAAGTTTGGGTGGGTGATTCACAGGACGATAAGAAGAACATACATTTGGTTATTAGATGTTTGTCCTGCCGTACAGATAGGTCATTCAGATTAAAAAAAAAAAAAATCTCTGGTGATAGCTCCTTTTCTGGTGCAGATCCCCTATCTGAATTCTTTTAGGTAGTTGAGGTAGAGGTAGAAGTGTTTTTCTGAGTCTGCTGGGTCTTGATTGCCTTCAGCTTAAAATCATCCACGTGCCAAAGTGGTGATTTTTGGGGTCACATACTCCTCTCCCTTCAGTGTACAGGGTGCTTCTCAGACTTCTCTCAGGTCAACTCAACCCCATCTCCCACTGTCTTATTCATACCCTCCAAATGAGACTCCTCCCTCTTCACCTGTACATGGCATGCTTTTTTTTTTTAAGATTTATTTATTTATTTATTCATAGAGACAGAGAGAGAGAGGCAGAGACGCAGGCAGAGGGAGAAGCAGGCTCCATGCAGGGAGCCCGACGTGGGACTCAATCCACGGTCTCCAGGATCACGCCCTGGGCTGCAGGCGGCGCTAAACCGCTGTGCCACCGGGGCTGCCCGCATGGCATGCTTTTTAATTCTCTGCCTCAGTTGACACTGGTCTCTCTGCCAGGTGTACTCCCCCCACCTTCCCTGTGGCTTCACATCCAGCCTGCCCTCCTTAAGGAAGCAACTGAAATGCCACCTTCATCATATTTTCCCAGACACCCACCACCCCTCAGCCAAGAGTCATTCTTTGACTTTTTTTTTAATCTTTTATTTTTTTATTATTATTTTTTAAATCGATCTTTTTAAAAAAATTTTATTCATCCATTCATGAAAGACACACACACAGAGAGGGAGAGAGAGAGAGAGAGAGATTGGCAGAGACACAGGCAGAGGGAGAAGCAGGTTCCCTGCAGGGAGCCTGATGTGGGACTCGATCCCGGGTTTCCAGGATCAGGCCCTGGGCTGAAGGCAGCAGTATACTGCTGAGCCACCCAGGCTGCCCTCATTCTTTGACCTTAAATCACACTTTATCTGTTACATTGGTCTTACAGCACATAACTCTTCTGTTTATTTAAAAGACATATATCCCCTTATCTGAACTGTAAGTTCTTTGAGGGCAGGGTCCATGTTTAATTTAATTATTTTATTCTCTGAAGTGCCTTGTTTGTCAAAATATAGTTGCTGACCAGCAGCATCAACATCACATGGGAGCTTGTTAGAATCCAGAATCTCAGTACCCATCCTGGAGCTGATGAATTAGAACCCACATTGTAACAAGGCCACCCAAGTAGTGACAATGCACATGAAAATTCCAGAAGCTCTGCTATGGTACATCACACCGAACCTCTTGTGAAGCAAGGACCCCATGGATATTTGTTGAATGACTAATGAATGAATAACATTAACAGCTGACATTATTATCATTGACTTATGGGAATACTATTGCATAAACAGACAGATAAAATGTAACCTGGGATACATTATTTCTCTCTGACCATTTTTAGTCTTAAATCATGGGTTTTCTTCTTTTAAAAATCTTTGATTTGCCACTTTCAGATCATCTTTGATAGTTTTGTTTTTGTTTTGTTTAATCCCCTCCTGGGTCAGTATTGGCCTTAGGTGAATAAGTACAGAATAAAAGCTTGCTGGTTGGGTCCAAATATAGATAATGTGCAAAAAACCATTGTTAGCTTCTGAAAATAAGCACTTGGATGGTCTGCAGCTTTTGTCATCTTTGCAGCTATGATTTTCGGGATCAAGTTAAGTGGCAGCTAAAAGCTGGAAGGATTTTTTTTTATTAATTACATCCCAGGACATTAAAAGAGGTGTCAGATCTGATAGGTTTGAGAACAGCCTCATTCGTTTGGGGCTAAAGAAAAGTAAAGGCCGAGGCTGAGTGTATGCATAGGAAGAGTCACATCCCACACGATGAGAAGTATAGATCAGGGCAGAGGATATATGTGTTGGGCAGAAGTGACAGAGCTTGGGGTCTGAGATGACCACACTTGAGTGTCAAGCTCTCCCTTGTCACTTAACTACTGGGTGACCTTGGTCACCCTCCTGAACTCTGGCTTCTGGAGATCTTTGCAGAGTCAGAGTGAACATTAGAGTTTGTGACATGAAACTCTTGACATAGAGGTTCAAACATGTTACAAATTACAAATAATATTTCATATGTATTTATATATAATTATATATATTTTATATTTATAATATAGATAACCGTAATATATGACTCTGTAAATAGAATAATAAAGAAGCCGTTATCACTGGCTTGCAGAGAAGTTGGCCAGGTTTTCTACAATTCTCAGGGCTTGATTGGGCCGGCGCTCCAAAATCCAGGTTCTTTAGGATAGGATTAACGCTGCCAGCCACCTGCAAGCAGAACTCCTGACTTGAACCACTCTCTTCCCTCGAAAAACCCCTTAGATTCTAGGTTTGCTCTCATGGGACCTTTCCCTCAGATTCCAGCAAACATCACACAAACCCTGCAATCCCTCAAGCAAACCTGACTTTCCCACGGCAGCTTCAGTGTCTTCAGCACACATTAGGTTTTTGTTTTTGCTTTTTTTTTTTTTTTTTTTTTAACAGTCATTGCAGTTTAAGGAAGAAAGAGGAGATGAAAAAGAGTATTTTCCCGGGTGCTGTCCAGCAGCCCTCCATCATCCCAGAACCCCCTGGGTGCCCGCTTGCTCTGACTCTGGATTCCACCTGTCAGCCCCTTAGGAGATTGCTCCTCCCACTCCGGCTTCCCTCCCCGACTGAGCCCTTTCTGTTTCCCTTCTCTTTATGCCCCCAGAACCTATGCGAGCCTTGAATCCAGCGCCAGCTTTTCTTACAGGGTTCTCGACTAGTCTGTTTAATTTCAGGTACAAGAAGGATGGACTTGCCAACTACTTCAGGTCTTTTTAGAATGGATTTGCTTTTAACAGGGGTGGGAGTGGAGTGGTGGCTGGTCACCAGCTCTTTACTAAAGCCACACAAATAGGGATGCTTAGCCACCTATTCACCGTCCTCCCAAGGACAACTGGGGAGGGGGGGATTAATGGAAAATCTTTGTAAGACAATGCAAGTTAGGTGTTTTGCATTAAAACTCCTTTTAGATGATAAAACTAAAAAGAATCCTTGCTTTGTAGTGCAAAGGGATCCCTGTTTAGTCATTTCACTTTTGGAAGGGCTATTTCAGATGCATTGTCATTAAAAAAGTGACCTTGTGACCATTTGAGTCTGTTCTGACCTTTCTGTTCATTTTTCCCCCTCCTCTTCTCTGCCTCTTTATTCATTTGTCACAAAGTGCTTGCAGAAGTCCCTCCCATTCTTGTCTTTGGCTTGATTGTCTTTAAGCGCCCTAAAATATACCGGACTCTGTTCTGTGATGAAGGCCACACTTGGCATTTTGTGCATGGTTTCCCTTAAGCTGTTGTGTGCCTTTTGGGGAGGTATCTGCCTTCTTAACGCTGCTTCTACGTTTCAGCATCTTGGACAGTGGAATCCAGTGCATCTGGGGCAGACAGTGTCCTCCACTCTGACATTTCTCTTTGGTCTTGCTGTGTTAAAGTTAGACCCAGGTCATTATTTTTTATCAATGACATTTTCATAATGCACTAAATAACCAAGTGTTAAGAACGCCCCCTAAATGTGTTAAAAATAACCAGAACATTTCCCGAAGCATTTAATATTAAGGGTATTAACCTTTCACATCTCTTCCTTAATATAAATTGGTTATAAAGCAGATCGAGTGACTTCAGATCAAGGTATTCAGTATCTGGAAAATTGAAATTTAATTGCAGTCCGCACCAGAGCACCACGTGCCCGGCTGAGCCCTCTTCCGTGTGCTGCAAGCACCTTCCATTTCCACTCCCCAGATAGAGCCCTGGGTCTTCTCCCCACCATCCCCAAAGCCCTGCCCTCTGCGGTGTAGAAAATAGAGCCAGCCAAGATGACCCCAGCAGGAAGTGCTTTGCCCTTTTCTGAATTTCAAGGAGGCATTTGCCTGCAAAAAAGGCAACAAAGGTTCCACATTCAATCCTTTATATTCAGGCTCTGTCTTCTGGAATGTAATGGAGTATGGACTTCTTGAAGGCAGAGGATGACTGGTTGTTTGATATTTCACTCTACAGTGCTCCTAGCACACTGCCTGTCCGATACTACACGATGACTTTGGAATGACTAATCAGATATCACTTATGCAGGCGCTACTTACGGAGTTGCACGTGAGTCCTATGAGAGAGAGAGAGAGAGGAGGCGGGAGGAAGAGAGAGAGAGAAGCTCATTATTTAAAATAAATTTCCTGGGAAGGCAAAGGATTTTTTTTTTTTTTTTTTAGCATGAAGAATCCCTGCCTTCATGACCTACCTTTGCTCTGGCATTACAGTTAGTACATGCCTCACTTATCTTCCAGCGTTTCATTTATTCAGCATATATCTAATAAGGACATGTGCCATTGTCCAGGCATGAGAAAACAGTAGTGAGCACAGCAAAGTATCTGCCCTCTTAGTACTAGAGACAGGCAGATGGTAAACAAACATAAACTGGCCCTTGTGGTAGAAGGGCTATGAACAGAAATAAGGTGGGCCTTCAGGGGTGTGGAAAGCTCGGGGTGCCTTCCTAGAGAAGATCTGAGCAGAGACCAGAGAGGGTGAAGGGGGAGGCAGGCAGGTGGGTGCCCACAGAGAGGAGGAGGCCGGGGTGCAGAGGAAACGGCCAAGGCCTGGAAGTGAACGTTCCCTGGGGGGCAT